>NC_143136.1:3956893-4259924 GCF_059928025.1 Delphinapterus leucas | reverse complement strand
AATCTGAAGGGCTGACCAGGATGACGGGTCTCTCAGGTGTGTATCTGTCAGATGTGACAACCCATCCCTTTTACACCACTTTTGTAAGTTGCAGTTAATCAATTCCACGTCTGTCTCTTCCCTCAAGCCATCATCCCCCCTCCCTCCAAGTGGTCTAAAAGCAAGTTGTTCTGAATTACACTGAGGCAGAATCATGGCATTGTTTTCTTGGGACAGAGCCAGATGTATTTGGACTCATCTTAAAGGAAAGAGCATTGGAGAAAATAGATTCATTACGTGAATCGGTCCTACCTTTAAACAGCTACACAAAGAATAAACCCACCATGGTTCATTTGTTTCTTCCAGCTCTAAAAATTGTATTTCAGGTTTCCAAATAGCCAATAGAGTTATTTATGTAATGAAGTAAAAACAAACAAACAAAAAGCCCAGCTGGCACTGGGTTCCTCTTAAGGAACTACCTTGCTTGAAGGGTTATGGTGAGAATTGGATACATAAAGAACTTAGGAAGATGGCTGGTTTGGCCAGTTTATACTCAATGTCGGCTGTTCCTTGGAGAAATCTTGGGGTGGGAGGTGCAGTGTGGAAAGCCTTGTAAGAAGGGGAACTGCCCTGTGTGGCCGGAAGAGGAACAGAGATCAATACGAGGAGGTGGGGAAGGACCAGCCAGCAGGGAAAGTGGACCTGGGGCCAGTTTGGGGTGACTGAGTAACATTGTAGAAGAGCAATGTGATCAGTTCACCTAGACATTGACGTGTTGAAACTGTGAAATTCCTTTTTTCATTTCTCATTTTTCCACCCAACTCACATCAGGAAAAACGACACCATGCATACAAATATTTTGGATAAATATTTTTTGGTTTTGGTTTGTATTGCTTTATTCAGGTATGTATGCGTGTGTGTATAAAGGAAGAGCTGATTTCGGTTGTAAAGTCCGAGGAGGACTTAGAACTTGCAGAGGACATGGCATTGGAAGGTTTGAGTTGACTATTTCATGATGTCCTAGGACCAGGAGATAACAGTCGGTTACACTTGCTTTTCCATTCAGTATGTTGCTGAGTTGATACATTTTCCAGAATGGGAACAATGCATAATATATGTGACATTTGGTGAAAAGCTCAGGCTTTGGGGGTGGCCCTCAGGGCTGAGTGGGAGAAGAGGGCAAGGATGGGTGCACCGCTGTTTGGTGGCTGGAGTAGCTCTCAAAGATTCTGTGAGACCTGCTCCAGGCTCTGACCTTCCCATGCTTTACCTTCCCCAACAAAGGGTGGTGCCTCCTGTTCAGGTAACCCTCCAAAAAAACAGTAAAAATTTGGAAGTTTACCTGAGACACTCTACTTCACCATCATGTCAGAGATGGTTAGAATATTTGTTATCAACAGTGTATGATGTATTTGTCACTGTTTAAATACATGCCAAAGAGCAAATGGGAAAAGCGGTTTTCTTATGATCGACAAATATACTTAGAATCAGGCTGCACGTGTTTTTTTGTTTTGTTTCTTTTCATTATTTTTTTATTTTTGAAAATGACAATTCTAACTCATGATACAAATCACATAGGTTCATTGCAAGGGGAAAAATCAGAAAATAAAGGCAAGCAAAGACAAAGAGAGTAAAACATCCTTTAAAGTTCTATCTTTCAGTGTATCCTTTGCCACCAGGCTGTGAATGCGATTCCAGATGATTTTCTAGGCATGCATATATTTCTTTACCTTAAGATTTCTATGGACAACAGTGTTTGTTTATTCACTGGACAGTAACAGCTGGGAGAAAATCATTGTTCATTGTTGCAGAGTATCCCATCGTGGGGATGGACCTCAACCTCCCAGCAAACGCAGAGATGCCACACAAGCTGGTTGGTACAGTTTTTCTATGTTATCACCATCTTGGTTAAAATGATCTTGATAACTAATAAATTGAACACATCCTTAATCATGTTCTTTGGAAAGAAGGCCAAGGAGCAAAAGTCTAGGGTCAAAAGACATGACCATTTTAAAGCCTTTGATATTAATGGCTAAATTGTCTGCCAGAAAAGTTGCACCAATTTGTATGTTTGTCAACAGTGATTGGATGGGGGAAGGGGAGAGTAATGTCCTATTGTGTAGATTTGAAGTTTCTTGCTTATCAGTAAGTTTAAATTGTTTTCATATAATCGTTACCATTTATACTTATTTTATACAAATTTCCTACTCAAGATATTTTCAAAAGTTTTCAATAAGTGTTTGTATTTTCTTTTTAAACTTTTCTTTTATTCTATATTTATTATCCACACTCTCCCTTAAAAAGTTTTTGACACAGCTTGTTTTTAAAGATTAAAAAAATAAAAATAGACCACAGTAACAAAAAGAAAGAGACATACAAAGTAAGCAAACAGATATAGCATATATGGTTACTATACTGGACCCATCTATTTCAGTCTGAACTTCCCAAAGGACAAAGAGGAAAGGAAAGAACTCTGAATCTTTCCCATGGAAAAGAGAGCATACCATCTCTTCAAAAAAGACAAAATCAATTATTTTGTTAATATTTAAAGGAGCGTATCATGAGAATTTGTAGAAAGGTTTTGGTAATCATTGCTGAAAATATCTTCAGACAAGAATATTAGACCCCTGGTAGTTATAGTCAAATAATTTTATGGTTCTATACATGAAAACAATTATAAAAAGCATCTAGTTTATTGCTTCCTAGAATTTGGTTTTTAGAGACCCCTTAAATACAATAAACAGTAAAAAGTGTATTGGCAACAAAAAATCACTAACTTCTAATTTTCTCATGTAAAGATAGTAATAAGATAATAATTAAACAGTAATAATTTATTATAATAATAATTTCATTAATGAACACAATTTATTACTCCACCCCCATAAAAAATCCCACTAGAAAGTTATGATATCAGAATAAAGGATAGAAATTTCCCAAACCAGCGGTTATAATTACACACACATATAAATATCCTTGTTCCCAGTGTTTTCATTTAGCTGTGGCTTCATAATTGACTGGCACCCATTCACGGACTGGTGTCTGGGAAGTCCTATGACTCAGGAAACTGAGGCCAAGAAAACTTAAATGCAGTACCTGAGATTCCCCAGCTAACTAACAGCAAAGTTGGGGTGAGAATTCCAGACTCCTAATTTCTGTCCCCAAAGCAAGACCCTTCAGATTGCAAGGGAAGAAGCAAAGAAACTTAAATGTGAATTTTGAGGCAAAATAGCTGAAGAGATAAGCAGAGGTCACCTCCTGTGCAATTGGGTTCAGTACTCAGGCTTAGACTGTGGAACACCTTCCCAGGGTATGGGAAGAGCTTTTTGTTTCTTTTCTTTTCTTTTTCTTTCTTCTTTGTTCTTGGAGTCTAGTTGATTTACAATGTTGTGTTAGTTTCTGCTGTACAGCAAAGTGAATCCATTATACATATACATATATCCGCTCTTTTTTAGATCCTTTTCCCATATAGGTCATTACACAGTATTGAGTAGAGTTCCCTGTGCTACACAGTAGGTCCTTATTAGTTATCTATTTTATAGGAGGGCGTATATGTCGATCGCAATCTCCCATTTATCTTGCCACCCGTTTCCCCCCAGTAACCATAAGATAAAGGATATGATGGATAGTCAGGTCAGCAATACTTGGGGGTCGAGGAGGCACTGGGAGCCTGGATGTAGAAACTGGAGTTCAAGGACAGCTGAAGACCAGACACCGATACGGCCCACAGCAGCACCCGGGGTCTGCTCTGTCCTCAGCATTGACTCGGCCCGCAGCTCCAGGATGCCACACATCTTGAGGAGTGCGGTCCTCAGCTGTGTGATGGCTGCGGGCACTGCAGGAGCTGTAGAGAGAGACCCCCATGTCCCCCATTCTGCACTTAGCATGAGAGATACTCACCATGTCTCAAGTTCCCGCAGCTGGTCACACGGCCCCTGAGTGAGGGGATGCCCACCCTGGGGCAGTGATCACCCTCCCCCTAGCCTGCTTGCCGCTGCGTCTGGGGAAGCACTTCCCTCTTCCTTAGAGGCTCATCCCCAAATTTTAAAAAAATCCATCCTACTACCTGCAACATCAGGGTAACCCACCCCACCTTCACCTGTGGAGCCACCTGTCAAGCCACTGCCCCCATTAAAACACACCATGCCCTACCTTCCCATATTGGGACAGCCCGCCCTCCCAGATGCCCCTGTCGGGGGGTTTAGGCTCTTTTGACTTCACTACGGAGGGCCAGGGGAGCCCCAGTCCAGGGAGACAAAGCAACGGTGAGCCACTTTAGGGACTTGAGTTCCCACGGTTAACTGCTTAGGTGGGGTTCTACCCTGTATAACACCTTCCCTGGAAATGAAGTTCTCCTCTTAGATTTTCATTCATTTGGATATTTCCGTGGGTTTCAGGGAAGAGAGGAGCGTTAAGCCCTGCATGACTGCACTGCCAGTGGGGGTTACATTTTAGCGCCTGCTGCAGTGGATGGACCTTGCTGGCCTGATGGCACCTGCTCTGGGGACAGGGCTGCGGAGAGTCAGGGTGGGTGCGAGGATCGAGGTGCTGGTGGGAAACAAAACTCCTGCCTGAAAAAACAGACAGGGAAAATATATTTTAGCCATTTAGAGACAGATTATTTAAAAAAAAATAATGCGTTGTTAGTATTTCCCCATCTGTTCGGTTTATTGGTTTGAAATGACTGTGGCTTCATTCTTGAGATGGGAAGCAGATGGATAGCAGGACCATTAAGGTCACAGGGCAAGGTCTCTCCAGTCCTGGGCAGGGGAGCTCAGCAGATGAAAACTCACGGTGGTGATTAATTAAGGAAAGAGCCACGAGGTCCGGATAAGGCTGGGTTATAGAATTTTAATAAAGAAATTCGCCTGGTTAAAATGCTGATACCAAATAAAAGTCAAAGTCCAGAAAACACAGTATAAGAGTTATTTTTCTAAAGCAGAAAAAGACCTTGGAGGACGGCTCATTTAATCATCTCATTTTTTAGAAGAAGCGGCCATGCAGGAAGGTCCTCTGAGAAAATGTAAGTAAAGACAGAGCTTCTGGCCTAAAAAGGGATCTAGACAAACACCAGCTCCTCTCCCCTTATTTAAAATCCTATTCCCGTTCAGGGTCGAGGAAGGAGGACCCCGCCACTTCTCAGCATTCATGAATAAATGAGAATGATTTGCAAAGAGCTTATTTGCCTAAAAAGCACTGCTTTCCTAGGTGGCGGGTCAGAGTTGCCAAGAAAGATTTGCCCTTTAAAGTGCTTTAACATCTTCCACTCATCAAAATCTGGCTGGACTCAATTTTCCGGTAAAAACTTTTCCTAAAATTAGAATTTATGTTAGCCTATGCTTACCTGTATTATTCTATCTCCTGAAATGATCTCTTCTAAATTAATAGTTTTTTTAACCTAATTATCCCACTTCTCGGAATTGATCGATGGTTAATCATCACTGATTTAAGTCAGGAGGTGTTGCGGGTGAAGCCGTTCACAGCCTCCCTGTTTTTATAAGCCCTAAACTGGAAACAACCTGAATGTCCAACCAGGGCCTCCTCTGGCCTGTATGGTGTCGTGGACGGAATGGGAAAAGTGTGTCTTCTGTGTGGCCAGCCCTTAGCTCATGGCCTGACCAGCACACCTCCTCCAAGGAGACACAGCCCTGGCCAGGATGCATGGCCTGGCAGGTTCCGTGTGAGCTGGACTCGTCTCTCAGGTGCCCTTCTGTGGGGTGCTGCTGTGCAGTGAACAACCTGTACAACCACACCTGGAAACCCTACCCAAAAAAAGAGAAGTAGATACAAGTAACGGAGTAAGTTTATAGGATGAAATATTATATAGCTATGAATAATCAGGTTGTAGGTGAACGTTTATTGAAAAAAGCAATGTTCTCAAGGAAACATTGAAAAAGAGAGCAGCAGACCACAAATGCTGTAAAGTACGAACACTGACACCCTGAAGAAAGGCAGAAAGAATGTAAACCAAAATTTAACTGTCCTCGTCTCTAAGAGATGAGGTGGCAGGTAAAGTTTTCCTTAGTGATTTTATATTTTAAGTTTTCTTTATGTACAACCTTTATAATTAATAAAATTACAGTTCATTCTCATTCTCCACAGTAGTTATTTTCTGTCAAGTCGTCACAGACACTGAATTAGCAAATACTGAGCCATTGCTCCCAAAGGACACACAGGGTTAGGTTCCTGTGAGCCTCTGGTCGTAGCATTTCATCAACCTATCAATACGTAACCCTGTTATAAGTGTGTTTCCGTTTAAAGACACCTTAATTTATATTTCTTATACATAACTAATTACATGCAGTATTTCTTTATAATAAAATGCTAGCTGAGAAGGGTTTAACATTTTCATGACCCTGGGAAATGTGGCCATACATTTCTTTGGCTTTTAGCCTCACAGCAATGCCTTTACCTCTAGATTTAAAGAAATCAGTCATCATCTCACAAATGCACAAATCTAGCTGCTTTTCCATTGCTTCCTCGTGCACCATAGATGTTCCTGTGGCATTTTCCAGAGTGGCCCCGCGTACAGATTGGTGAACTTCCTCTTCCTACCTCTCAGTGTGCTGCCCTGTTCACTCATTAACGTTGAACTCCCAGCCAACAGCGCTGTTACTCAGGCCTGAACCAAGCTCATCTAACACATGTATTTTCTCCATAAGGGCACATCACAGCCTTCTTGCACTTGGAGCACTAGACAGCTCATGAGCACTATACTTGGAGGCCATCGCAAACAGCGAAATCACCCTCAATAAGCACAAAAATGCAAAAACATGGCACTGAACAGACTGCAAAAAGGCCACTTATTTATTTTTCTTTTTTAATTTTAATTTTTATTACATCTTTATTAGAGTATAATTGCTTTACAATGGTGTGTTAGTTTCTGCTTTATAACAAAGTGAATCAGTTATACATATACCTATGTTCCCATATCTCTTCCCTCTTGCGTCTCCCTCCCTCCCACCCTCCCTATTCCACCCCTCCAGGTGGTCACAAAGCACCAAGCTGATCTCCCTGTGCCATGTGGCTGCTTCCCACTAGCTCTCTACCTTACTTTTGGTAGTGTATATATGTCCATGCCTCTCTCTCGCTTTGTCACAGCTTACCCTTCCCCCTCCCCATATCCTCAAGTCCATTCTCTAGTAGGTCTGTGTCTTTATTCCTGTCTTACCCCTAGGTTCTTCATGACATTTTTTTTTCTTAAATTCCATATATATGTGTTAGCATACGGTATTTGTTTTTCTCTTTCTGACTTACTTCACTCTGTATGACAGACTCTAGGTCCATCCACCTCACTACAAATAGCTCAATTTCGTTTCTTTTTATGGCTGAGTAATATTCCACTGTATATATGTGCCACATCTTTATCCATTCATCTGTCAATGGACACTTAGGTTGCTTCCATGTCCTGGCTATTGTAAATAGAGCTGCAATGAACATTTTGGTACATGACTCTTTTTGAATTATGGTTTTCTCAGGGTATATGCCCAGTAGTGGGATTGCTGGGTCATATCAAGGCCACGTATTTACACTATGAATTGAAACAAAAACCGGAGCATCACCTTGTAGGACCTCATTTGGGAGCACATGCTCTGGACACTCCTGTTGGCTGGCTGTTTCTCATCTGTGCACGAATGACCAGGTGCTGTGTGCACTGATTTGGGAGTTACCAATAAATTTTAGGGAGAAGGTGAATTTGCAGGTGCAGAATCAGCACATGAAGAGGACCACAGTCATTAGAAACAAACACGTCAAGTTTCCATTGTATCTGTAGTATGTGTAAGCAAAATCACTTTGATTCCATTTCAGATCTTCTTGATAAATCACGTGGGTCTAAATTCACTAAATTTCTGATTTTCTGAACACAGGGCTAGTATGCTGTCTACTAGGGAATCATAATCCATAAAATTTAGTGACATTTCATATGTTTTATGTTAGCAGTAATTACCAATCAAAATCATTATGTCTCAGTTTTATTTTTCTGCTTGGAATTTTATGCAAAAAGCACTGAATCGAACGAAGCAAGATGTGCTGGAATCCAAGTGCAGCCCTGGTAATGGGGGCCTCTGGCATTAAGGGCAGGGTTACTTTGGGGGAGTTTCACACTTGGGAGAATCTTCTTTCACTTCCCTTGGCTTGAGCCCCACCCAGCACCTGGGAAAATAGAGTCCCTCCACCCACCCACCCCAGGCATCCCCGCTTCAGAAAGAGGTTTAATTTAATTAACAGAAAATAGCATCAATAAACATTAGCTCAGCGAGGCTCTTATGGTGACTCCAGGGCTGCAGGCACAATCAGTTAGGCACACACCCTGGGTCTTGGCAGGGCTCCCTGACAGCGTGTCCCTTGCCTGGCCTTCTGGAAACTTCCACCATCCCCTGAGAAGCAGAGACTATTGATGTGTCCAGCCAGCCCTCTGTCCTGTCACAAGTTCAGTCGCCACCTCCATTGAAAAGAAAATCACGGCCCCCCATGCTCTCTGCCCTGGGCCAGTTGGAGAGGGGACACCAGCAAGTACTGCCTTCTTTGGTCTGTTCCCCTAAGAGCCCTCACACCATCCATGTTAAGGATGGGCTGAAAAAATGGGGAATCTTCAGCAAGCACCATAAGTATAAAAAGGAAGGTGACTGCATTTGTGGACAAAGTGGGTCTTGTAGGTCCTGCATTAACTGTGACAAGATTAATATCAGCCGTAGTTGATGGGGTTTGGTGATAACAGAAAGGAGAGGCTGCACGAGGTTATCTGCTCCGGGAGAGGGGTGGGGGCAGAGCCAGGACTTGGCATTGAAGTCAGGTCTGCCTCTGACCAGCCAAGGGATGTGCAGAAAGAACATTCCTTATTGAAATGTCAAGATAGTCTAGCCTGCCCACATCACAGAGGTGCTACAATCAAACGAGAAAATGTAGAGATGCTTTGAAAAGACAAGATACTGTGTTCAGGTGAGACCTTATTATTGTCAGATAGGCTTCTGTGCAGGGGAAGTGAGTGTTCCAGCCTCATTACTGCTTTTTCATAGTAACTGCAGTGTTAGCCCCTTTAACAGTTGACATTGGCAAACGAATGAGAGTATATAATAAGAAAAAGCATAATAGGGAAAGACATGCTGAGATGTAGCAACTGCATTTCTGTGCCTATTAAAACAGCATTAACGTGGGATTCCTGGCCCCATAGACATCTAAGCCTTATGGAGGCAACATTCGGCATTGCCAGGAAGGTGATGGGTTCCAGGAATAACGAGGCAAATGAATCTGACACGTGGGTACGTGTTGGAAATGTAGCTGAAGCAGCTTCATGTGGGTGACGTGGCATGGTGGATTATCACCCGTGACTTTTCCTCCAAGGCAAGAAGACCAAAGTCTTCCTAAGTCATGCTCAGCAGGTGGCTGTGTGGCTGGGCATCTCCAGGAGGACCAGGAACTTGCCTGATGCAAAATGGTTGTGAGTTGGTCAGTGTGAGGAGGGCCCACCTGTTCTGGAAGCACGGTCTGTCCAGTTGGAGAACAGGGCTAATGTGTCTACCTGCCCCTCTCCTGTTAACTCCAAATTTTATGAAGACTGCAAACAATTTCATGGTGATTGATTCACTAAGAAATGAACTAAATATATATGTATGTATAATGTGAATGTCATATATCCTATATATGTATGTGCATGTACATACCTCCACTCCCATTCCCTCTGAGATAGGGTTTTGTCTGTTTCCACTTTGAGGATGGAACTGCTGTGTGAAAAGTGACCTTGTCTCTTGGGTTCACTGCTGAAGCTCCAGGGGATATAGTATAGACTGAATGTTTGTGTCTCCCCAGATTTGTATGCTGAAACGTTTTTTTTTAAACATCTTTATTGGAGTATAATTGCTTTACAATGGTGTGTTAGTTGCTGCTGTATAACAAAGTGAGTCAGCTATATGTACACATATATCCCCATATACCCTCCCTTTTGCATCTCCCTCTCACTCTCCCTATCCCACCCCTCCAGGTGGTCACAAAGCAAGGAGCTGATCTCCCTGTGCTATGTGGCTGCTTCTCCCTGTGCTATGTGGCTGCTTCTATCTAGTCTAATAGACTAGCTATGTATTTTACATTTGGTAGTGTGTATATGCCCGTGCCACTCTCTCACTTCGTCCCAGCTTACCCTTCCCCCTCCCCATGTCTTCAAGTCCATTCTCTATGTCTGGGTCTTTATTTCTGTCCTGCCCCTAGGTTCATCAGAACCATTTTTTTTTTTAGATTCCATATATATGTGTTAGCATACGGTTGACAGACTCTAGGTCCATCCACCTCACTACAAATAACTCAATTTCGTTTCTTTTTAATGGCTGAGTAATATTCCACTCTATATATGTGCCACATCTTCTTTATCCATTCATCTGTCAAAGGACACTTAGGTTGCTTCCATGTCCGGGCTATTGTAAATAGAGCTGCAATGAACATTGTGGTACATGATTCTTTTTGAATTATGGTTTTCTCAGGGTATATGCCCAGTAGTGGGATTGCTGGGCAGTATGGTAGTTCTACTTTTAGTTTTTTAAGGAACCTCCATACTGTTCTCCATAGTGGCTGTATCAATTTACATTCCCACCGACAGTGCAGGAGGGTTCCCTTTTCTCCACACCCTCTCCAGTATTTATTCTTTGTAGATTTTTTGATTATGGCCATTCTGACTGGTGTGAGGTGATACCTCACTGTACTTTTGATTTGCATTTCTCTAATGATTAGTGATGTAGAGCATCCTTTCATATGTTGGTTGGCAATCTGTATATGTTCTTTGGAGAAATGTCTGTTTAGGTCTTCTGCCCATTTTTGGGTTGGGTTGTTTGTTTCTTTGATATTGAGCTGCATCACCTGCTTGTATATTTTGGAGATTAATCCTCTGTCAGTTGCTTCGTTTGCAAATATTTTCTCTCATTCTGAGGGTAGTTTGTTCATCTTGTTTATGGTTTCTTTTGCTGTGCAAAAGCTTTGAGTTTCATTAGGTCCCATTTGTTTATTTTTGTTTTTATTTCCATTTCTCTAGGAGGTGGGTCAAAAAGGATCTTGCTGTGATTTATATCATAGAGTGTTCTGCCTATGTTTTTCTCTACGAATTTTATAGTCTCTAGCCTTACATTTAGGTCTTTAATACATTTTGAGTTTATTTTTGAGTATGGTGTTAGGAAGTGTTCTAATTTCATTCTTTTATATGTAGCTGTCCAGTTTTCTCAGCACCACTTATTGAAGAGGCTGTCTTTTCTCCATTGTATATTCTTGCCTCCTTTATCAAAGATAAGGTGATCATATGTGCGTGGGTTTACCTCTGGGCTTTCTATCCTGTTCCATTGATCTATATTTCTGTTTTTGTGCCAGTACCATACTGTCTTGATTACTGTAGCTTTGTAGAATAGTCTGAAGTCAGGGAGCCTGATTCCTCCAGCTCCATTTTTCTTTCTCAAGATTGCTTTGGCTATTCAGAATCCTTTGTGTTTCCATACAAATTGTGAATTTTTTTGTTCTAGTTCTGTGAAAAATGCCATAGGTAGTTTGATAAGGATTGCATTGAATCTGTAGATTGCTTTAGGTAGTATAGTCATTTTCACAATGTTGATTCTTCCAGTCCAAGAACTTGATATATCTCTCCATCTGTTTGTATCATCTTTAATTTCTTTCATCAGTGTCTTATAGTTTTCTGCATACAGGTCTTTTGTCTCCTTAGGTAGGTTTATCCCTAGGTATTTTATTCTTTTTGTTGCAATGGTAAATGGGAGTGTTTCCTTAATTTCTCTTTCAGATTTTTCTTCGTTAGTGTATAGGAATGCAAGAGATTTCCCTGCATTAATTTTGTATCCTGCTACTTTACCAAATTCACTGATTAGCTCCACTAGTTTTCTGGTAGCATCTTTAGGATTCTCTATGTATAGTATCATGTCATCTGCAAACAGTGATGGTTTTATGTCTTCTTTTCCGATTTGGATTCCTTTTATTTCTTTTTCTTCTCTGATTGCTGTGGCTAAAACTTCCAAAACTATGTTGAATAATAGTGATGAGAGTGGGCAACCTTGTCTTAGTCCTGATCTTAGAGGAAAGGGTTTTAGTTTTCACTATTGAGAATGATGTTGGCTATGGGTTTGTCATATATGGCCTTTACTATGTTGAGGTAGGTTCCCTCTATGCCTACTTTCTGGAGAGTTTTTATCATAAACGGGTGTTGAATTTTTTCAAAATCTTTTTCTACATCTATTGACATTATCATATGGTTTTTATCCTTTGTTTTGTTAATATGGTGTATCACACTGATTGATTTGCATATATTGAAGAATCCTTGCATTCCTGGGATGAACCCCACTTGATCATGGTGTATGCTCCTTGTAATGTGCTGTTGGATTCTGTTTACTAGTATTTTGTTGAGGATTTTTGCATCTATGTTCATCAGTGATATTGGCCTGTAGTTTTCTTTTTGTGTGCCACCTTTGTCTGGTTTTGGTATCAGGGTGATGGTGACCTCGTAGAATGAGTTTGGGAGTGTTCCTCCCTCTGCTATATTTTGCAAGAGTTTGAGAAGGATAGGTGTTAGCTCTTCTCTAAATGTTTGGTAGAATTCGCCTGTGAAGCCATCTGGTCCTGAGCTATTGTTTGTTGGAAGATTTTTTAATCACAGTTTTAATTTTTTAAAATTAATTAATTAATTTATTTTTGGCTGCATTGGGTCTTCATGGCTGTGCACAGGTTTTCCCTAGTTGCGACAAGTGGGGGCTACTCTTCGTTGCAGTGCACGGGCTTCTCATTGCAGTGGCTTCTCTTATTGTGGAGCACGGGCTCTAGATGTGAGTTCAGTAGTTGTGCCTCATGGGCTGTAGAGCACAGGCTCAGTAGTTGTGGCACACGGGCTTAGTTTCTCCACAGCATGTGGGATCTTCCCCGACCAGGGCTCGAACTCACGTCCACTGCTTGGCAGGCAGATTCTTAACCACTGCACCACCAGGGAAGCCCCCACAGTTTCAATTTAAGTGCTTATGATTGGTCTGTTTATATTTTCTATTTCTTCCTGGTTGAGTCTTGGAAGGTTGTGCCTTCTAACAATTTGTCCATTTCTTCCAGATTGTCCATTTTATTGGCATATAGTTGCTTGTAGTAATCTCTCATGATCCTTTGTATTTCTGCAGTGTCAGTTGTTATTTCTTTTTCATTTCTAATTCTATTGATTTGAGTCTTCTCTCCCTTTTTCTTGATGAGTCTGGCTAATGGTTTATCAATTTTGTTTATCTTCTCAAAAAACCAGCTTTTAGTTTTATTGATCTTTGCTATTGTTTCCTTCATTTCTTTTTCATTTATTTCTGATCTGATCTTTATGATTTCTTTCCTTCTGCTAACTTTTGTTGGTGTTCTTCTTTGTCTTTCTCTAATTGCTTTAGGTGTAAGGTTAGGTTGTTTATTTGAGATTTTTCTTTTTTCTTGAGGTAGGATTGTATTGCTATAAACTTCCCTCTTAGAACTGCTTTTGCTGCATCTCATAGGTTTTGGGTCATCGTGTTTTCATTGTCATTTGTTTCTAAGCATTTTTTAATTTCCTCTTTGATTTCTTCAGTGATCTCTTGGTTATTTAGTAGCATATTGTTTAGCCTCCATGTGTTTGTATTTCTTAGTTTTTCTCCTGTAATTGGTATCTAGTCTCATAGCATTGTGGTCTGAAAATATACTTGATACAATTGCTATTTTCTTAAACTAACCAAGGCTTGATTTGTGACCCAAGATATGATCTATCCTGGGGAATGTTCCATGAGCACTTGAGAAGAAAGTGTATTCTGTTGTTTTTGGATGGAATGTCCTATAAATATCAGTTAAGTCCATCTTGTTTAATGTGTCATTTAAAGCTTGTGATTCCTTATTTATTTTCATTTTTGGTTATCTGTCCATTTGTGAAAGTGGGGTGTTAAAGTCCCCTACTCTTATTATGTTATTGCCGATTTCCCCTTTAATGGCTGTTAGCAATTGCCTTATGTATGGAGGTGTTCCTATGTTGGATGCATAAATATTTACAATTATTATATCTTCTTCTTGGATTGATCCCTTGATCATGATGTAGTGTCCTTCTTTGTCTTTTGTAATAGTCTTTATTTTAAAGTCTATTTTGTCTGATATGAGAATTGCTACTCCAGCTTTTTTTTGATTTCCGTTTGCATGGAATATCTTTTTCCATCTCCTCACTTTCTGTCTGTATGTGTTCCTAGGCCTGAAGTGGGTATCTTGTAGACAGCATATATATGGGTCTTGTTTCTGTATACATTCAGCCAGCCTATATTTTTTGGTTGGAGCCTTTCATCCATTTAAATTTAAGGTAATTATCAATATGTATGTTCCTATAACCATTTTCTTAATTGTTTTCTTTTTGTTTTTGTAGGTCTTTTCCTTCTTTTGTTTTTCCTGCGTAGAAAAGTACCTTTAGCATTTGTTGTAAAGCTGTTTTGGTGGTGCTGAATTCTCTTAAATTTTGCTTATCTGTAAAGGTTTTAATTTCTCCATTGAATCTGATTGAAATCCTTGCTGGGTAGAGTAATCTTGGTTGTAGGTTTTTTCCCTTTCATCACTTTAAATATGTCCTGCCACTCCCTTCTGGCTTGCAGAGTTTCTGATGAAAGATCAGCTGTTAACCTTATGGAGATTCCCTTGTATGTTATTTGATGCTTTTCCTTTGTTGCTTTTAATAATTTTTCTTTGTATTGTATGTTAAAACTTATATCCCAGTGTGATGGTATTTGGAGGTGGCACCTTCAGGACGTTATTAGGTCAAGAGGGTGGAGCCCTTATGAATGGGATTAGTGCCCTTGTAAAAGAGACTCAGAGAGCTCTTTTGTCCCTTCTGCCCTGGGAGGACACAGGGAGAAGGTGGCCGTCTGTGAAGAGGCAGGTCCTCACTAGACACCAAATCTGCTGATGCCTTGATCTTGGATTTCCAGCCTCCAGAACTATAAGAAATAAATTTCTATTGTCTATAAGCCATCAGTTTATGGTACTTTTGTCATAACAGCCAGAACAGACTAAGATGGCATGGAACAATGCATGGCACAGGGTTGGTGATCAATACGTATTTGCTGAGTCAACAAATGAACAAGGCGATGGCAATCCTGGAGTTGACTCGGGCCCCACCAGGACTTTGGGTACAAATGGGGTTGCTTCATGGACCATGGTCCTGGTCTTCCCTGCTCCTTGGCCCTCTTGCCAGTGCAGGGAGTGTCCCCTGTCCCTGTAGCATTTGGGGGCTTTCCCAAGAAGGCTCCCAGGGCTCTGACAGGTCTGATTGTCTGCCTCATAACATTAACCTTCTCTGGGCCACGCTGCTGTCCCTTGGGGTATGCCCGGTGAGTTTGGCCTTCCCTGCCAGGCACAGCCGTGACCTCCTGGACCCAGACAGCTGGGTTCAAATCTCACATGGACCCCACTGCTGTGCCTGACCTCTTCCTGGGGGAACTACCTGTCAAGGCACCAGGCAGTGGGGTTTCAACCAAGAGCAGGAAACCCCCCTTCCGACAGTTGTATTAAGCAGGGTTAGCACTCGGTGGCTTGTTCAGCATTTGCCCACATCCTTGCCTTTCTGTGGTCTCCAGCATGAGCTATGGTAACATCTAGTAATAGTCTCAGGATGCCTTATCAAAGCACCAGAGACTGGGGGCCTGAAACAACAGACGTTTACTTTCTCACATTCCTTGAGGTGGGAAGTCCAAGATCAAGGTGCCGCTGATCCTGTTCCCAGCGAGAGCTCTTCCCTGGTTTGCAGATGGCTGCCTTCTCACTATATCCCCATAAGGAGAAGAGAGGGGGCTCTGGTGTCTCTTACTCTTCTTAGAAGGGCACCAGCCCTGGTGAGTTAGGGCCCCACCCTTATGACCTCATGTAACCTTTACCACCTCCTCACAGGCTCCACCACCAAACATAGTCACACTGGGGGTTAGGGCTCCAACATATGAATTTGGGGGGTCAGAAACATTCAATCCATAACACTCTGTCCGTAGCCTTCCCTAATTCATGTCATTTTCACATGAAAACACATTCATTGCATCTTAACAGTCTCAAATATTTTAAGTTGTTCCAGCATCGACTCTAAAATCTTGAGTCCAAAGCCTCATTTAAATTTCATCTAAATCAGATGTGGGTGAGGCTGGAAGTACATTTATCCTGAGGCAAAATTCCTCTCCATCTGGAAACCTGTGAAACCAGACAAGTTATGTGCTTCCAAAATATAAGGTTGGCACAGACATAGGATAGACATTCCTAATCCACAGGGAGATGTAGGAAAGAAGGAAGGAGCAAAGGGTCCCAAGCAAGTCCAGAACCTAGCAAGGTGAATCCTGTTAGATCTTAAGGCTTGAGAATAAATCTCTAAGGCTCAACACCCTGCCTTCCAGACACTCTGGGGCAGCAGTCCCAGCCACATGTTCTGCTGGGTCTGAGTTCCACCCTCATGGCTTTCGGCGGAGGCCTTCTGGTGGTGGCTCTGATGATCTCTGTATTGCCCTCAGGGTCATTTTCCCTTTTCTTGAAGAATACCACAAGCTCACAGTCCAATAGCTCTATGATGCCGTCCTACAGAATCCAAGTCCTTCTTTCATTTTGTCCCGTCTCCATCCCGTTCAGCTCCACCTGGCAGTGTTTCTGCTGGTAAACTCCCACTTCTATTCCTGCTTCTGCTGTGCTGGCTCATTCAGTTCGTAGTTCACACCCATGCAAACCTCCTTATCAAATGTTTGTTCAGTCACGCCCTCGGTGTTCTCTTCAAAACAAGTTTTCTCTTTTTTTTGCAATATGCATAGCCTAAGAATTTCCAAATCTTCAGTTCTGGCTCCTTTTTGCTTAACCATTCCTTCTTCAATTCTTCTCTCTCCTCTCGCCTTTGACTATAAGCTGCCAGGAGGAACCAAGTGTCTCAACACTCAACTTAGAGATCTCCTCAGCTAAACATGCAATGCCATCGCTTTGCAAATTCTACCTTCCACGAAACTCCAGAACACAGTTCAGCCAAGCTCTTTGCCACTTTATTACAAAGATCACCTTTCCTCCAGTTTCCAAGGACACGTTTCTTATTTCCGCCTGACACCCCAGCAGAACGGCCTTTAACATCAATTTTTCCAACAATAGTCCCTTCCCAGAAATCCAGGCTTTTTCCAGCATGAACCTCGGCACTCCGCCAGTCTCCGCCCATCACCGCATTGCAAAACTGCTTCCACACTTTCAGGTATTTGTCACAGCAACAGCCCACTTCTCAGTACCAACACCCATGTCAGTCTGCTTGACTGCCGGGACCCTTCCCCATGACGTCACCTCTGCTGGCACGTCCTTCCCAAGCCTCTTGGCTGCTCTGAGTCCCACGCTCAGCTCCTTCTGTAAGATCAGCTTGAACATTCAGACACAAGATCCTGCCTCAGCCTTCCCTTCTTGCTCAAAATTCCTCAGCACAAAGGTTTCTTGTTCTGTGATGGTGGAAGCTGAGACCTTGGCCTGTACAATGTCTGATTTTTCTGCCTGTCCTCCCTGCCCTCTCAGCAGGGGGTGGACCCATGTCCCCTCTGGCCAGGCCTACACAGAGAGCCCTTGAATCCCTGGCCTTTGGGGGGTGCCCTTCAACCACTGGCACAGAATCATGGTCTTCTGATGTTTCGTCTGAGTTAGTGGTGGAGGAGGTTCAGTGCACAGACACAAATCACTATCTTGGGTCAAGTGCCCAACACTTATATATAAAAAGCTAGTTAAACTAATTTAGGGTTTGTTTTACTAAATAAATATTTAAGAAAACTATGACGACTGTGGTCCTATGTTTCCCTTCCTCTCTCCCTCTCTTCCTTTCATTTTTTATATGCTGTGTCTGAGAAAGCCTAAATGATATGGCCTCCTCTGCTGCCCTCAGGACCCACCATTAGTGGATTTCCGGCATATTCCACCTTGGAAAGAACTAAACAGCTTCCTTAGGACAGGCTCCTCGAGGTCACTTTCTCAAGGAGCAGAATGCCACCAAGATTCCCAAAGGCCCCCGATACGCAGCATGCGTGGCCAGGGAAGAGGACACAGGAGTTTTATAACCTTATCAGACAGTAGGGGCTGCAGAGTGGTGGGGCCTGCAGGCGACATGCCAGCCCCAGGCTTATTTGGTCCGTGATCACAGAAATCCATCTGGAAAACCCTGAGGAGCCCTGACGAGACCAGGGCAGGGACTCGGGCTGGTCTGTCGGGTCCTCACGGACAGGAACAGGGATGGGCCTTGGGAACAGCTGAATCATCTCCTGAAAGCATCCTCCAGGTCATACCGGGGTGGTGGCTCTCTGTACAGAAAAGTTTTTCTCTCCAAAATGGTCCTGAAAGGGCAACAATGCATTTGGAAGGCTCTGGGTACCAGCTCTCAACCTCTAGTGGGCATCTGAGTCACTGGGATGTGCATTAGGAAAAGGGCAGCGATTCTAATACAGGCGAGCCACTGGCTCCGAGGTGGCCCTGACCGGGGGAGGGGGAGCAGAGTTGATGGATGGTATCTAAGCCCCCTGAGCGCCTCACCCGTGGGGCGCGTGTTAGCGAGGGTGCTCTGGCTGTGGTTGAATGTGAGCTTCCCTTGCTGGTCAGAGGGGCTCGTGTGGGGCGTGTGACAGCCGGGGTTTGGCACGGGCTCCACTCTTCACACTGCTCTTTCCTGCTCTGCTCTTTACATTAGATCATCTGATAAGAGAATGTCTAATCATAACATTTCACAGGGAGGAAGCAGAGGCAGGAGGAAGAGGGACGCCAAAAGTTAAATAACTTGACGTCCTTGGGCATCAATAAGGTGAGAAATGGCTTTCAGTGAAAGTCGGCTCCCCTGAGAATTTCAAATTCCAGACATAAGTGGAGTCAGAACCCAAACCTAGTGCATCCATCACCCCAGAACCTAAAGCCTTTTCTGCTCTCATCACCCACTGGAGGGCAGCGTCCGCTCACCCCGGGGGGACAGAGGCCCCGGCAGCAGCATCCTTCCCACGTGGGTGATGGGTAACACCCCGTGGACGCCATGGGCAGCCTCAGAAGCGACCCAGCACTGACCGGGCCCTCCGGGATGCTGTGCACTCTTCTGATCCCCGTGTGTTCGGCCCGTGGCACATAATCAATCATGGAGTTTAACGCCTGAAAGAATCCTTTTGGCAAAGGCAGGACTTCACTTACTGAGCTTGGAAATCATTGGAGGTAGATATTGAGAGAGAGAGATTGAGGTAACTGAGGCCTAGAAAAAAAAAAAAAAATGCCATCTTGAAAAATATCTCTTTTAAGTAATTTCAGGGCTGCATCGGAACTAGAATCTAGTCTTTTCAACTTCAAACAGCTGTCTGTATTAGGCATGGACCATGCAGGGTCACAGGGCTTAGATGTCAGGGAGCTGGCACTCGGAGCCTTGCCCCAACTCTCTGTGGGAAGGCATTTTGTGGTTTAGTGGCAGGAAGCTGTGGTATTGGAATTGGCTGGATGTTGAGAATGAAATAGAGAGAGTAATGTGCAAACGCAGCCCTCAGTGTAGTGACCCCAAGGGAGACGAGGTGGGGCAAAGCGGCCCTGAGGTGCAGGCGACATCTGGTTGACCCTGGAGTGCCCACAGGGCAGCTTGGGGGTGTCCAGGGGGTTGTGGACCAGCAAAGAGGGTTTGGGAGTTATCAGCATATACACGCATGGCTGGGCGGCCAGTGATTTTTAACCCAAGGGTTTGTCACACGCATAACCTAAGTGAGGCTAACCTAACCTAACCTAAATGAGATTTTCCCCCATTCAGGCTGGGGGCATTCATCTGTGAACAGAGACACCAGAGGATGAATGCATGAACTTTCTGGCTTCAAGTTAAAAACTAGGGTGAGTGGTTTGGGTATGCAGCTGGATTATCTACAGATGATCGCAATTGCCCTCTTCCTCTCTTCGTCCTAGGGTCCAGACAAGTGTCTCTGCTGAGGAGGCGATAAGCAGGGATGAGCTGGAGGAGAAGCAGGAGAGACAAAGCCTCGTGTTAGGGACCTGGGTTCCACCAGCCCTCTTCTGGCTGAGTTCCCACCGCCATGGGCAGCAATGAGGATCCAGCTAGATCAGTGCATCTCAGCCTGCGATGATCCCGTGTCTTTCTTCCTGGTGGGTGCCAGGTAGACAGCAGGTCTGGAGAGAAGCCTGGTGTGTGACAGGGCACCAGTGTGGCAGAGAAACAGCAGGAAGATGCACCTGTGGGTACCTCCCAGAGGCCCATGGACACCAAGAGGATGCGGGCAGGTCCTACTGTGGCTGGAAAGGACATGGAGATTGTGAGAAAAAGCCAGCCGGCAAGCCTGTGTCATCTGGAATGAGGGTGCCTACCTGAAGGCTGGATCAGGAAATGGTTACAAGGTACCCTGCCGCTGATGGCAGCTGTGAAGGATGGTGATGCCCCAAGACCAGCCTGGAAGGCGATATTTTAGTGGGTGACAGCAGGTGACCATGGCCGACGATGATGGAACTAGTGGAAGCCGCAGGGACAGATATTGGCCAAGAATCAAAGGTTGGTCCCTGATGTCATGATGTTGTGCAGGTGTCCACTGAACCCAGGTGTCATCCTGGAAGAAGGGGGAGGCGACCCTGGATTTGCCTGTGAGTTTCATCTGAAATTAACAAGAGATGGCTGAAGCTGGCTGTGTTTACTTGGAAGTGACTAGATTAAGTTTGCTGACACCTTCAGGTGGCAGTGGGGGCTCACAGCACAAAGTCCAGATATGGGAAACGTTTGTACCCCTAAGTGAGTGACTTGTGAAATTAGCATTGGCTACGAGTAATTGCTGGATCCCGTGAGTGGGGTAACCCTCCCACCATCATTCCCAGCTGCTAAGTATTGTCATCGGCATGAATTAGCGTATTTAATGCTCCCATGAGGTTGGTCTGTGCTCTCCATCCTGGAGACAGAGAACCTGACACATGGAGAGTTTAGGGACTTGGTCACGGCCACTCAGGGAAGCCACTCTGCTTCCCTGCAACACCTGGGGCTTCAGCTCTAGTTGTACAGAGCGTGGAGAGAGAGTGAAGAGGAGAGGGCTGAGGATGGAATCCCTGGAAATACAGCATTTAAGGGCAAAGGCAGAGGAAGAAGGAACAGTGAGGGGAGTGCAGAAGAAACAGACTCAAGAGATGACCCAGGAGAGGAAGATGCCCAAGGAACTTAAGGAGAAGGTATTTCAGAGAAGAAGGGGGTGTTACCTATGCCCATGTCCCCAGAGATGTCACCTGGGTTAGAGCGGTCACTGGATTTGGTGACCAGGACTTCATTGGTGGCCACAGCAGGAGTTTTAGAGGAATCGTAGGGACCAAAGAGAGGCTGTGATGGGCTGAAGCACGCATGAGCTGAGGAAGCTGAGACAGCGGATTGAGGACATTTTAAGGAAACTTGGTGAAATCAGATAGATGGAGAGAGAGTTTTCTTTCCTTTTTTGTTTAGAAGATATTTGAATATATTTATTTATTGAGGCAAATAAGTCAGTAGACAAGGAGAGACTAAAGATAAAAGGGGAAAGAGGGTTTCTGGCAGAGCCAGGAAAGAGAAAGTTCTGTGTGGTAGCCAACCTTCAAGACAGCGTCCCTTCCAGTCCTGCATCCTGCCGTTCACACGGTGTAATCCTCTCCAACACTGTGTAGGGCTGACCTGTGTAACCTACGGGGTAGTAAGGAACGGATGGAGTGTCACTGCTGAGGCTATAGGTGGTACAAGGCCTTGTGGCTTCCACCTTGCTCTCTTGGCTCACTCTCTGGGGGAAGGCAGCCACCACGTTGTGAGGACACTCAAGCAGCCCTGTGGAAAGGTCTGTGTGCTGATGACCTGAGGGGTCCTGCAAAAATCAACCCTGTGAGTAAGATGTCTTGGAAGTGGCTCCTCCAGCCCCAGTCAAGCTTTCAGATAACTTCAATTCCAGCCAACACCTTGACTCATGAGAAACCCTGAGCCAGAACCCCTAACTGCTAAGCGGTTCCTAAATTCCTGAGCCATGAGAGATAATAAATGTTCATTGTAGTTTTACACCGCTAAGTTTTGGAGCATTTTGTTATTCAGTAACTGGTAAAGGTAGGTATAATTCTGGAGGTGGAAATGCTGGGGAAATTGAGGCACTGTGTGCTTGATGATCTCCACCATTTCTGTGAGGGAGAAGGCAAGTCCATCTGCTGGACTGGGGATGACGGAGGTGGGGCAGGGAGGTTTGGGGGAGATGGAAGAGATTCAGCACAACCATCGCAAAGAGGAGAAAGGCATCGCTATCTGTATCCCCTTCTCTAGGTCTGGTCTTGGGAAAGAGGGAAATGACATTCAGGAATTCTGCTCCTCGACCCAGAGGCCAGTCAGATGTTATCTGACCATTTCTGGGTGCAAGAGGTAATTTGTCAGAATGGAAGTACACAGGTAATTCAGAGAGGCTATTTTAGTGGAGGAATGGGGAGACATACTGAAGAGGGCTACAGGATGAATGGAGGTGAGAAAAGCTAGAATAAGGGCTACTTACCTTTCAAGAAGTTTGATAGTGAAATAATCTAGATAAGAAAATAGAATTGGGGCTTCCCTGGCGGTCCAGTGGTTAAGACTCTGTGCTTCCACCTCAGGGGGCGCAGGTTCAATCCCTGGTGAAGAAACTAAGATTCCGCATGCTGCTTGGCACTGCCAAAAAAAAAAAAAAGATAGAATCGAAGAAGTTTCCTGTTCTGACTTTTTTCTTTCTTTGTGTCTTTTTTTCTTGCTTGCCTTGGAGTCTTTTTCCATCTTCCTCCCTCCCTCCCTCCTTCCTTCCCCCACCCCTGTCCTTCCTTCCTTCCTTCTCTTAATGAGAGGAGATATTTAAATGCATTTATTAGTTTAGGGAAAGAAGCCAGTATACAGAAAGACACTTAAGATAAAAGAAAAAAAATGTGTCCTTCTAAACAAAGGGCAGACGTCACCAAAGCCTCCTTGTCTTCAAGAGGATGTGATTGACTCAGTAATTACTGAGTGTTTACTGATGTCATCCCTGTGCAAGGGGTTGGGTGTACGGAAGTGAATACACACAGCATCCCTGTCTTAATCCCGGGTCTAGTAAGGGTGAAGGACAAACGTCTACACAGACATATCCCTACGATTTGCAAAGAGCGCCGCAGAGGAAATGAACTGGGTGCAGAGCCAGATCAGCACAGGAGACCTGGCCAGGATGGGGCAATGGGGAAGGCTCAGAGCAGGCCTCACTGAGCCTGGGGTCCTGAAAGCAGGACAGTTTAAGTCCCTGCTAACCACACTTTCTTCATATCTAAAGGCTCTAGCTACCTCCTGCACATTCTACAGGGAAACTTTTGTGTCTTTCCACGTTCACTCCAAGGAAGTAGGAAAAAAAAAAACCTTCTGTTCAACTTTCATAGAACAGAAGCATCAAGCAAAATCCTTGTGAGCTAGGAGCATTTGTGAGTTTCTTTCAAATGCTAATGAGTTCTCAGCTTTGCCTTAGGTGTCTGATCCATCTGGCTGCCTACATCATAAAACACAAATCCTTATCTCCCTTCTGGCTAAACACCAGCAGCTTTCAGTGGAATTTGCCCCCGCCCCCAAAACAGACCAGATTGGAAAGGAACACCTTTCATCAGCTCTCTAAACAAAGACGGTGTTGAATTAAAAGGAGGAAAACCCCTTTATTGAAGGTGAGAACCTGTGAATAAAACTCTGATCTTTCAAACCAGGGCTCCAGGAAATGGAGCTTCTGCAGGAATCCACCCCTCTGTCCCCTCCCTGGACAGCAGAACGTCCAAGAAAATCCTGGAGGTGGATGTGAGCCCCTCAGGGATGCAGCACAGCACGTTAAATATGATCTTGAATTTCAAAGTTGATAGACATTCATTTTGAACCTAGGATCTGTCACTAGTAAAAACCACTTCTGCTTGATTTTGAGGAGGGGCTTCCAGCCTGCCTGCATTGGGCGGGGACACCACCGCCCAGCCTCCTTGCTCACCTTAGCCAAGGCGATGCAAGAAAAAAACATGGCTGTAATTACCAGAAGGATATTTTTCTAACCTTTTGGTCTAAGTGTCTAGTTCCCTTCTTGAACATCAGAAAAGAAAATGCCACTTAAAAATGTGGACATGTCATGCGTGCTGTAAATTAGGCACTCTGTTCTGGTTGCCAGATATTTCAGAAGCATTCGTTGAAGATGAAACAAAACCCATTTGTATTTAGCTGTGAATTGAATAGCTGCTTTGAAATACCTTCCAGGGAAGGTAACAGTGAGCCTGGTGTAAAGCTGCTGACTCTGCGGGCTTTTTTTCTTCCCCTGATGGCAGGGATCTGTGTTTGAAGGTCCCGTGTCTCTTCTAGATACAATATGCAAAATGCTGCTCTTTAGATGTGCTTGATGGAGGAGAAATTAATTAGGAAACCAATTCTGCATACTAGCACTTAACAAATATCTGGCCTCATTTTCCCAAGATGGTGACTTTCTTTACCAAAGTCAGTATCCTGGGTCAGGTATATGGAGACCTGCTTACCTGCAGAGAGTGTATTATTTCCCTGCGCAATTACACTTGTTTTCAAAGAGTCTACCAATGTCAATGTTGACAGTCATAAGGAAATGAAGTTAGGTAGGTGCTGTCACTTGCCCAGGTGGCCTTTGTTTTTGCAGGACTTTTGTAACCTGATAATTAAGCCAGGCCAAGCCAAGGCCTGGCTGTCCCCTGGCCCGGCCTCATGCTGTCCTGGCCACCTGGGCCTCCCTTCCCGATACACACCTGCCTATATCTGGCCTCTTCTTCAAAACCCAGCTTTGACTTTACCCTGATTCTGAGGTGGCTTACACAGTGGTTGACATTACCGATCACTCTTTCTGGAAACGCCCCCAGGAATTTTCTGGAATGCATCCTGTTGGTTCTGTTTCTAGCTTCGTGTGTATTTAAAATAATTCATATCAGTAATTTATTTTTTAGAAGGCCCTTCTCCAGACAGAGATTAGATCAATATTCGTATATTTTCTCTTTTGTTTATTAATTCATTGATTTGTCTAAAATTTATTGGGGTAGGATTTAAAGATCCTGTAATCTTTTTTTTTTTTTTTTTAACCAAAGAGCCAGCCAGCTCTCCTGGTGTTGTTTGGTAGCTAATTCACCTGAATTCCACTGGTTTGTGCGTCCTCTGTAGGTACCAAGTTCTTATTCACAGGACAGTCTGTTTGGAATCTCTTCTGTCCCAGGATCAGTCTCTCTTTGCTTGAATCGGTCCTACGAGCTTTTGATCACTCTGGCTCCAACTAGCTCTACCCAGGTAGCGTTGAGTGGAAATTCTTTCCGGAGTCTGGAAAATGACTGATTTGTGATCTCCGATTCTCAAGCGTAGTTAATTTCACAGCTTTGCGAGTGAGATTCCGTGTGCATTCCAGTGGGCTTTGGGGGAGACCAGGCTGAGGCTCTTGTTTCTGCCCGGAAACCTCTCCTTCAAAGTCTCTGACTTCTTTTTCCTGTCTCCCTAATAGCTTCTTCCTCTCCTTCCTTTTTAAGCCCTGGTGGGCTGTGCGCGCTGCCCTCCCACTTTCCAGTTTGTTTGGCTCTCCTGGGTTGGTTTTCCTCTGGCCCAAGGCTGTGGCAGACACACCTAGGTCCACACTTGACATCATGTCCTGCGGGTCCTTTCAGTCAATGTGTCTCTCATGACACAGCCTCTGCTCCCTGGTATTTCTTCTATGGATCTTAGCCTCATCCAGCCTCACAGGAAGACAGGCACCTAATTCCATCAATAGAATTCCCCAGTATATCTCCATTCTGGCCTTTCCTTTGCAATCCCCTGCCAGTGTTCCAGTTCATCATTTGATGACGGCAGTGTCTCTCGGATGGCCCCTCCCCTGTCCTTGCTCATTTTATAGTCTGACCGACGCCCGTCTGCAGCTCACAGCCTCTGGTTGGCAGTCACAGCTTCAGCAGTGGGACACTTGCCATTTTCAATCTACTTGTGGGGCCCAGATATTGTTCAAACACACACACACACACATCCTATAAACATACATATATAACTGAAACAATTCACAAAACAACAGTTCCTCTTCAAGAGTGCATGTCGTCTGATATTCCTAGTCTATCAATCAGCCATGCCACACCTAGTTTATAAAACTCTCATCTAAGGGACAAATTTGACCCCCTTGTATAGCAAACATGGTTTATCCCAACCTGGTGCCGTCTCTTCCCCATGAAGACTTAAACTCCAACTACCATGGAACACACCACTTCTTCCAGAAATGTGATGTACGTTCTGTATCCTCAGCATACACCCATCCCTCCCACTCACCCACCCCCTTCAAATGTCCCTCTTGGAAAACCCCCATCACCGCCCCGGACTCAGCTGGGAGATCTCCCTGGGGAGTCTCCCCTGCCTCTAATATCCCCAAATGCCTTCTTCATTAATAACCAAAAACTTATTTTTTAATTAAAATAATGTATATTCTAATATTTTTCAAAGGATGATTTTTAGACATGGGTCATTGTGATATAATAAAGAATGCATCTTGTCTTTGTCACCATCCCTGGCACAGAGCTCCAAAACCCTTGGAATTTCCTGGGTGATAGGAGTGTCTTTGTTATTCATAAGGGGTAACTTCTGAGCATACCTGAGTTTATGCTAATGAGGTGTGACCTTAAAGAGTTTCAAGGGAGGAAAGACCCAGAAAGATCAAGCCACACCACAAAGATCATGTGTATGATTAGAGGGTTGGAACTTTGAGCCCTATGCTCAGAAATCCAGAGAGGGGAATTGGAGATTGAGTTCTATCATATGGACGTGATTTAATCAATTGTTTCTAGGTAATAAAACCTCAGCAAGGAGGACGTTCAAGATGGTGGAGGAGTAAGAAGTGGAGATCATCTTCCTCCCCACAAATACATCAAAAATACGTCTACATGTGGAACAATTCCTACAGAACACCTACTGAATGCTGGCAGAAGACCTCAGACTTCCCAAAAGGGTCTTGGTGCTCCAGCTGGCTGTCAGGCTGGAGCCTCTGTATTGGGAGATCTGAGTTCAGGACATTGGACCACCAGAGACCTCCTGGTCCCATGTAATATCAATCGGCAAGAGGTCTCCTAGAGATCTCGGTCTCAGTGTTAAGACCCAGCTCCACTCAATGACCAGCAAGCTCCAGTGCTGGACATGCCATGCCAAACAACTAGCAAGACAGGAACATAACCCCACCCATTAGCAGAGAGGCTGCTAAAATCATAATAAGTTCACAGACACCCCAAAATACACCACCAGATGTGGTCCTGCCCACCAGAAAGACAAGATCCAGCCTCATCTATGAGAACACAGGCAGTCCCCTCCACCAGGAAGCCTACACAACCCACTGAACCAACCTTACCCACCAGGGGCAGACACCAAAAACAACAGGAACTACGAACCTGCAGCCTGTGAAAAGGAGACCCCAAACACAGTAAGTTAAGCAAAATGAGAAGCCAGAGAAATACACAGCAATGAAGGAGCAAGGGAAAAATCCACCAGACCAAACAAATGAAGAGGAAATAGGCAGTCTACCTGAAAAAGAATTCAGAGTAATGATAGTAAAGATGATCCAACATCTTGAAATAGAATGGAGAAAATACAAGAAACATTTAATAAGGACCTAGAAGAACTAAGGAGTGAAAAAACAATGATGAACAACACAAGAAATAAACTTTAAAATTCTCTAGAAGGAATCAATAGCAGAATAACTGAGGCAGAAGAATGGATAAGTGAGCTGGAAGATAAAATAGTGGAAATAAGAACCACAGAGAAGAATAAAGAAAAAAGAATGGAAAGAATTGAGGACAGTCTTGGAGACCTCTGGGACAACATTAAATGAATCAACATTCAAATTATAAGGGTGCCAGAAGAAGAAGAGAAAAAGAAAGGGGCTGAGAAAATATTTGAAGAGATTATAGCTGAAAACTTCCCTAATATGGGAAAGGAAAGAGTCAATCAAGTCCAGGAAGCACAGGGAGTTCCATACAGGATAAATCCAAGGAGAAACACGCCAAGACACATATTAATTAAACTATCAAAAATTAAATAAAAAAAGTATTGAAAGCAGCAAGGGAAAAGCAACAAATAACATACAAGGGAATCCCCATAAGGTTAACAGCTAATATTTCAGCAAAAACTCTGCAAGCCAGAGGGCAGTGGCAGGACATACTTAACATGATAAAAGGGAAAAACCTACAACCAAGATTTCTCTACCCAGCAAGGATCTCATACAGATTCGACAGAGACACTGAAACCATTACAGACAAGCAAAAGCTAAGAGAATTCAGCACCACCAAACCAGCTTTACAACAAATGCTAAAGGAACTTCTCTAGGCAGGAAACACAAGGGAAGGAAAAGACATACAAAAACAAACCCAAAACAAGTAAGAAAATGGTAATAGAAACATACATATCGATAATTACCTTCAATGTAAATGTATTAAATGCTCCCACCAAAAGACATAGACTGGCTGAATGGATACAAAAACAAGACCCATACATATGCTGTCTACAAGAGACCCACTTCAGACCTAGGGACACATACAGACTGAAAGTGAGGGTATGGAAAAAGATATTCCATGCAAATGAAAATCAAAAGTAAGCTGGAGTAGCAATTCCCATATCAGACAAAATAGCCTTTAAAATAAAGACTATTACAAGAGACAAAGAAGGACACTACATAATGATCAAGGGATCAATCCAAGAAGAAGATATAACAATTGTAAATATTTATGCACCCAACATAGGAGCACCTCAGTACATAGGCAAATGCTAACAGCCACAAAAGGGGAAATCGACAGTAATGTAATAATAGTAGGTGACTTTAACTCCCCACTTTCACGAATGGACAGATCATCTAAAATGAAAATAAATAAGGAAACACAAGCTTTAAACGACACATTAAACAAGATGGATTTAAATGATATTTATAAGACATTCCATCCAAAACCAACAGAATACACTTTCTTCTCAAATGCTCATGGAACATTCTCCAGGATAGGTCATATCTTGGGTCACAAATCAAGCCTTGGTAAGTTTAAGAAAATTGAAATTGTATCAAGTATCTTTTCCAACCACAATGCTATGAGACTAGATATCGATTACAGGAAGAAAACTGTAAAAAAATACAGACACATGGAGGCTAAACAATATGCTACTAAATAATCAAGAGATCACCAAAGAAATCAAAGAGGAAATAAAAGAATACCTAGAAACAAATGACAATGAAAACACGATGACCCAAAACTTATGGGATGCAGCAAAAGCAGTTCTAAAAGGGAAGTTTATAGCCATAAAATCCTACCTCAAGATATAAGAAAAATCTCAAATAAACAACCTAATCTTACAGCTAAAGCAATTAGAGAAAGAAGAACAAAAAAACCACCAAAGTTAGCAGAAGGAAAGATATAAAGAGCAGATCAGAAATAAATGAAAAAGAAATGAAGGAAACAATAGCAAAGATCAATAAAATTAAAAGCTGGTTCTTTGAGAAGATAAACAAGATTGATAAACCATTAGCCAGACTCATCAAGAAAATAAGGGAGAAGACTCAAATCAACAGAATTAGAAAGGGAAAAGGAGAAGTAACAACTGACACTGCAGAAATACAAAGGATCATGAGAGATTACTACAAGCAACTCTATGCCAATAAAATGGACAACCTGGGAGAAATAGACAAATTCTTAGAAATGCACAACCTTCCAAGATTGAATCAGGAAGAAATAGAAAATAAACAGACCAATCAAAAGCACTGAAATTGAAACTGTTATTAAAAATCTTCCAACAAACAAAAGCCCAGGACCAGATGGATTCACTGGCGAATTCTACCAAACATTTAGAGAAGAGCAAACACCTATCCTTCTCAAACTCTTCCAACATATAGCAGAGGGAGGAACACTCCCAAACTCATTCTACGAGGCCACCATCACCCTGATATCAAAATCAGACAAAGATGTTAAAAAAAAAGAAAACTACAGGCGAATATCACTGATGAACATAGATACAAAAATCCTCAACAAAATACTAGCAAACAGAATCCAACAACACATTAAAAAGATCATACACCATGATCAAGTGGGGTTCATCCCAGGAATGCAAGGATTCTTCAATATATGCAAATCAATCAAGGTGATACACCATATTAACAAAACAAAGGATAAAAACCAAATGATAATCTCAATAGATGCAGAAAAACCTTTCAACAAAATTCAACACCAATTTATGATAAAAACTCTCCAGAAAGTAGGCATAGAGGGAACTTTCCTCAACATAATAAAGGCCATATATGACAAACCCACAGCCAACATCATTCTCAATGGTGAAAAACTGAAACCATTTCCACTAAGATCAGGAACAAGACAAGGTTGCCCACTCTCACCACTATTATTCAACATAGTTTTGGAAGTTTTAGCCACAACCGTCAGAGAAGAAAAAGAAATAAAAGGAATCCAAATCAGAAAAGAAGACGTAAAACTGTCACTGTTTGCAGATGACATAATACTATACATAGAGAATCCTAAAGATGCTGCCAGAAAACTAGTGGAGCTAATCAATGAATTTGGTAAAGTAGCAGGATACAAAATTAATGCAGGGAAATCTCTTGCATTCCTATACACTAACGACGAAAAATCTGAAAGAGAAATTAAGGAAACACTCCCATTTACCATTGCAACAAAAAGAATAAAATACCTAGGGATAAATCTACCTAAGGAGGCAAAAGACCTGTATGCAGAAAACTATAAGACACTGATGAAAGAAATTAAAGATGATACAAACAGATGGAGAGATATACCATGTTCTTGGATGGGAAAAATCAACATTGTGAGAATGACTATACTACCCAAAGCAATCTACAGATTCAATGCAATCCTTATCAAACTACCAATGGCATTTTTCACAGAAGTAGAAGAAAAGATTTCACAACTTGTATGGAAACACAAAAGACCCCAAATAGACAAAGCAATCTTGAGAAAGAAAAACGGAGCTGGAGGAATCAGGCTCCCTCACTTCAAACTATTCTACAAAGCTACAGTAATCAAGACAGTATGGTACTGGCACAAAAACAGAAATATAGATCAATGGAACAGGATAGAAAGCCCAGAGATAAACCCGCACACATATGGACACCTTATCTTTGATAAAGGAGGCAAGAATATACAATGGAGAAAAGACAGCCTCTTCAAAGAGTGGTGCTGGGAAAAGTGGACAGCTGCATGTAAAAAATGAAATTAGAACACTCCCTAACACCATACTGAAAAATAAACTCAAAATGTATTAAAGACCTAAATGTAAGGCCAGACACTATGAAACTGTCAGAGGAAAACATAGGCAGAACACTCTATGACATAAATCACAGCAAGATCCTTTTGGCCTACCTCCTAGAGAAATGGAAATAAAAACAAAAATAAACAAATGGGACCTAATGAAATTTCAAAGCTTTTGCACAGCAAAGGAAACCATAAACAAGACCAAAAGACAACCCTCAGAATGGGAGAAAATTTTTGCAAATGAAGCAACTGACAAAGGATTAATCTCCAAAATATACAAGCAGCTCATGCAGCTCAATAACAAAAAAACAAACAACCCAATCCAAAAATGGGCAGAAGACCTAAACAGACATTTCTCCAAAGAACATATACAGATTGCCAACCAACACATGAAAGGATGCTCTACATCACTAATCATTAGAGAAATTCATATTAAAAGTACAATGAGGTATCACCTCACACTGGTCAGAATGGCCATCATCAAAAAACCTACAGGGCTTCCCTGGTGGCGCAGTGGTTGAGAGTCCGCCTGCCGATGCAGGGGACGTGGGTTCGAGTCCTGGTCCAGGAAGATCCCACATGCCGTGGAGCGGCTAGTCCCATGAGCCATGGCTGCTAGGCCTGCGCGTCCGGAGCCTGTGCTCCACAACAGGAGAGGCCACAACAGTGAGAGGCCCGCGTACCGCAAAAAAAAAAAAAAAAAAAAAAAAAATCTACAACAATAAATGATGGAGAGGGTTTGGAGAAAAGCGAACCCTCCTACACTGTTGGTGGGAATGTAAATTGATACAGCCCCTATGGAGAACAGTATGGAGGTTCCTTAAAAAACTAAAAATAGAACTACCATATGACCCAGCAATCCCACTACTGGGCATATAACCTGAGAAAACCATAATTCAAAAAGAGTCATGTACCAAAATGTTCACTGCAGCTCTATTTACAATAGCCAAAACACGGAAGCAATCTAAGTGTCCATCGACAGATGAATGAATAAAGAAGGTGTGACACATACATACAATGGAATATTACTCAGCCATGAAAAGAAATGAAATTGAGTTATTTGTAGTGAGGTGGATGGACCTAGAATCTGTCATACAGAGTGAAGTAAGTCAGAAAGAGAAAAACAAATACCGTATGCTAACACATATATATGGAATCTAAAAAAAAAAAGTGGTTCTGAAGAACCTAGGGCAGGACAGGAATAAAGATGCAGACATAAAGTATGGACTTGAGGACACAGGGAGGGGCAAGGGTAAGCTGGGATGAAGTGAGAGAGTGGCATGGACATATATACACTATCAAATGTAAAGTAGATAGCTAGTGGGAAGCAGCTGCATAGCACCGGGAAATCAGCTCAGTGCTTTGTGACCATCTAAAGGGGTGGGATAGGGAGGGTGGGAGGGAGATGCAAGAGGGATGGGATATGGGAATATAAGTATACGTATAGCTGATTCACTTTGTTATACAGCAGAAACTAACACAACAATATAAAGCAATTATACTCCAATAAAGATGTTTAAAAAAAAAATTGAAAAAGAAAAAACCTCAGCAAAACTCTGAACACAGAGGAACAAGGGACTTTCCCAGTTGGTGAAGACACCCATGTGCTGGTAGGGTGGCGCACCTGAGTTCCAGGAGGAGAGGGCTTGGAAGCTACCCTGTCCTCCCCTCCCCATGACTTTGCCCTGTGCGCCTCTTCATCCGGCTAATTTGTATTCTTTTTAAAAAAATGTAACTGCAAGTATAGCTCTTTCCTGAGTTCTGTGTGTCCTTCTAACAGATTACCAGATGTGAGGTGGGGAGCTGTGAGAACTCCCAGATCTGTAGTCAAGTTGGACAGAAGTCTGGCAAGCCACGGGATACCATTTTTGGCTGCCATCCGAAGTGAGGGCAGTTCTCTGGGGACCTCGCCCTTTAACTGTGGGATCTGATACCAACCTTAGGTAGGTAGTGTCTGAATTGAAGGACATTGCCCTTACCTTGGGGCCTGTGCTAATTCTGGGTAGTTGGGGTCAAAATTGAATTGATCTGTCAGATACCCAGTTTGTGTCTGAGAACTGGTTTTTATGATCCCCTGGGATGCTAATAAAAATGTAGATTCCAGATTAGATCAGATAATCTGGGCCAGGGAATCCTCATTTTTCAGGAGTGCCTTAGTGATACTTATACTGGCGAGCCACTGGTGTACTCCCTAAAGCACATTTGTAAAATATAAACAAGTAGAATGAAATGAATCTTAATCCCACCACGAAAACATCCTGGTATGTCTCTTTTGACTTTCCGTGTAATTCCTTTTTATTATGATTTTGATCTTGCTGTATATTCAGGTTCGTGTTCTGCTTTTTCCATTTAATATTCTATCAGACATATTTTTCTTGTTATGATATACTCTTTTAAAATATAAGTAATCACTTCTGCAGTGTGTTTTCCTAACCATCTTGTCTCTTTGGGGGGTATTTATAATATTATCAGTTTGTCATTATTATGAATTACATTGTGATGAAAATCTTTCTCTCTGAAGCTTTTATGGTATTTGTTTTCATTACCTCAGGATTCCCAGAAGTTAGACTATTTGGTCTGTCACCACAGATGGTTTCAGAACTCTGGATAAGTATTGTCCACTGCTGATCTAAGGGACTGTTTCCATACCTTCTGTGGCAATGATGTTTATTTTTATAAACTTTGTTAACTTGATAGGTCAAATGGTATGTAATTATTTTAATTGTATTTATTCCATCCTTAATGCTGCTGGAAATTTTCCCAAGTATTTGTTTACTAATTGTATTTCCTTTTGTGAATCTTTGGTTCTTGACCCCCAACCCTATTCTTCCATTGGCATTTTGCTGTGAAATTAACCCTCTGTCTGCATATTTACCACAATTACATTTTCTTTATCCATTTACTCTGAAATCCTGGTTATATCTTTAATACACTGGTATTTAAAATTTTTATCTAGCCAAAATCTGATTACCTTTTCCTTGGTAATTTCTTCTATTGCTTCAAAACTTATAAAGCTTATCCTTCTCCAAAGATTTGATGATCAATGTTTGTTTTCTTGAGTATTTTTGCTTTTTAAAAACATAGATGATTAAATATGTCCCTCTTGAATCCAACTAGGAAGTACGTCGGTCTATGGGAAGAAATAATCTAAATTATTCTTTCTAAATGTTATGGTTCCACAATCACTTACTGAGGGATCTTTCCTTTCTTCTCTGATGATCTGGGATGGTTGCAGTTTTGCATTTAAGGCCCTGGTCTCTTTGCAGAACAACTGTTTGTCTACAGCTTTGGGTAAGAGTAAGTCTGTGTCATGTCCAGTTCTGCAGCCCCAGAGCTAAACAGAGCCCACAGGCTCTCCAGGAAAGCTTTAGAACGACCTTAAAATGTACATATGTGTAGAAAGGAGGTGAGTCCGAGAGGCGGCTGTTCCAAAGGGTAGGGATTCTTCTCCTGGAGAGCCATCCTGAACTTTGAGCTTCATGCCTTCGTATGACTGATCAAGTTTATTCATTTATTTACACTTTGGCACTTGAGGATTTTTTTCCAGGAAAATCCCCATCCATTGGCATGACTTGTTCTCAGCTTTTATTTTTACATTGCTTCTGTGAAATGGATAAATATTTTTAGATGTTCTCTTTTGCCACAAATGGGAGAAAATGGTGAAGGTCTTAGAGTCTGCTTGTGGTTTCATTTCATCGCATACTATATGCTTGTTGGTGTGAAAAGCACACTTTCAAAAGCACTGAGGCCCCAAACTGGACTTGGAGACTAGTCCCTAGAGCCCAGAGAATGAACACAGTCCTGCTTTTTCAAGTTAGATTCACCTCAGATTCACCTGACCTTGAACTCTCAACAGTCACAGCAACGTGATCGGGGCTGGTGACTTAACCCCTCTGAGAATTAGTTTCCTCATTTGCAAAATGGGGATAAAATAACCCATCTCAGAGTCCCTGTCCCTGGCACGTCGTAGGCGAGAGTTGCAAGTATTATTATTATCATTGTTGTTGTTATTAGTAGTAGTGACAGTCGATATTATTGATATTGTTTCTATTCTTGTTTTTTGTCATTTCTGCCAAAGAATGGGTTCTACAGATAAAGGGGGACAATGCTGGGCCCCAGGGCAAAAGCCTCAGAAAGAACCTTCCAGTCTTTTGTTGTGGGCTTGAATTCCATCTCTTCGGTTGGGAACGTGAGATGAAACAGGGAGATATATTCTGACTAAAATGTCCCAGAATGTCAGAGTTGAAGGTAACCCCAATACCTAGGGGACAGAGGTGACAGAGGATGCATATAGGGTTTCTGACCCTATGCATGTGGCTTATAATTGCATTTAGATTTCCACTTGGAATTTCATCGCCAGGAGTGAGCCGTGCATCAGTGGGAAATTTATTCCCTGTGCCGGGCCTTGGTTTCTTTGTCTGTAAAATGGAAATGAAGGGTCAGATGATCTGCGTGAGCCTTGCCAACTTTCCACTGCTGCTCTACGTAGAGCAGGTATCTCCTGGGAGGAGAATCGTGACCCACTGCTTCTCTCCCCACTGGCCAGCATCACGGATTCATGAGCCAGTAGGCTTGACAAATGACCACCTCCCCAGCACTTTTTGTGTGTTCCTCCCAACACCAAGTCCCCAATACAAGGCTCTGTGCTTCCAGGAAGGGGCTCGTAGCTTCAACCCTGCCAGCACCCCTACAAGTGCAGACATTGCCCCACTGACCGACATCAAAGTCATGGTCAGGGCCAATCTTGCTGCCCCATTCTCATCCAAAAGGAATTTGACCAAGGACAGTTCAGCGTGAATGAAGCTTCCCGTAGCGGTCCAAGAGGTAAAAAGTTCATAAACTCAGCTGCAAGTTACATCCTGTTTGGCACTGTGGGAAATCACTGGACTTAGGAACATATTTCTAGCCCTGAACCTCCTTCAGGAAATTATGTTGCCCTTTCCGACGCTCTGGCTATGAAATGCTATGGGAATTCCATTACACAGAAGTTCTGCTGCCTTCTCAGAGTTGTACCTGACGGGAAGAATGCCAGTCTTATCTAACTCGGAAAATGCATAATTCCATGGAAAAGCCCTGGAAACAATCCAGAGATTTCAAAACTCAGGGGTATTTAAATTATCCCGAGATGCCAGTGTCTGGAGATGAACCCATGCCACCGATTTCCTTTGGAGATGAAGGGTATAAGCACTCAAATGCTCCATGAGGGTCACTGTCAAAGTTAAGGCAGGCCGGATCCTTCTCTATTTTCTCCCTCAATTGTCGATAACTTCATTGCAGGGCACTGTTTTCCTCCTCATGTCAGCAGACCAGCATTTCTAGCTAAGCATGAAATTTCTGGCCTTTGCTATACGTATAAGACAGGTACTACATGACAGGGAACATGATTTGACCTGTTGCAATATGTTTTATTTTACCAAACATTTATTAAATGTTTTTGAAAATCTTTCCCTCTTCCCTTGGAATCAGAAAAGGTAACAGGGCTGGGAATGGTCTACCTGTCACCTGGCTGGTGATAGGGCTTTGGAATCAGAAGATACGACACTCATTCATTCATTCAAGCAGCACGCATTTACAGGGTAAATACCAGTTCCGGATGCAGTGTTTGCCACATCTGTCCCCTTCCTCCACCGTCTCTGGCTTGAATTTGACCTCCTGCTAGCATCTGAGACGGACTTCTGCATCTGCTAATGCCCGCACAGAGCAGGCATGGGCAGACGCTTTCTGAACGAATGCATTTTGAATGGGTTAATGACACAAAAATTCTATTCTCATGACATCTACCCAATTCCTGTTAGCCCTTGTGTCCTGTCCCAGCTCCATCATATATCCAGCCACTGGGGCAGGACAGCTGGCCAGGATACCTCCTGAAAACTTGGACTCTGAAGTAGATGCTCAGCTGTGTGTCCCAGGGAGGATGGGCAGGGCCCCTTGGGTTGCTGGCACCCTCTGAACACCCCATCTACAAACCCTTCCAAATCTCTCACCAGTGGACTTGGTGTGAACTTTGGGCTCTGCTCTGAGCAGCCCGTGGTCCTGGGAAACAGGGTCTTGCTTTTGTCCTGGTCTCCTTGGGCAGGACTCCCATAATGATCCCATCTGACAACACACTCCTGTTCCCACTGCCGTCTGCCCCACTCTGAGCGCCTGTCTCTGCTCCCCACGAGACACCTGGTACTCTGTTCGCTGTCCTTGAGAGCCTGGACCATTTCCTGGAGGCTCTATGGCCTTCAATTCCCTGTTGGCTCCCTCCCCGCCCAGGCTCAGGCCTCTGCCTCCTGGCCCCTCCCAAAGGCCTGACCAGGTTCTTTCTGGTGACGAGCGAGCTCAGCTTTGCCTTCCCCCTGCTGGGTATGTTTCTCGAGGACCAACCAAGGACAGGATCTTGTCCTGGTCCCCTCCTGCCTCAGCCAGTATCTTGCACGTGGACAGCCCAAGGAATATTTTGTGCTCTGAATTCTTGACATGAAGTAGCTTCCCCCAGTCGGTGTGAATTACAAGCTGGAGAGAGAACTTCAGACAATAAGGATCCTATTTCATATACTTTCAACTTGGAGAATTTTTTTTTTTTTTTTTGCGGTACGCGGGCCTCTCACTGCTGTGGCCTCTCCCATTGCGGAGCACAGGCTCCGGACGCGCACGCTCAGCAGCCATGGCTCACGCGCCCAGCCGCTCCGCGGCATGTGGGATCTTCCCGGACCGGGGCACGAACCCGTGTCCCCTGCATCAGGAGGCGGACTCTCAACCACTGCGCCACCAGGGAAGCCCTCAACTCAGAGAATTTTAAGCAGCTTTATTGAGATATGGTTGAGACACAGCAAACTGCACGTATTGTAACTGTACAATTTGGTAAATTCGGACATTTTTATACATTTGTGAAGCCCTCACCACACTTGGCGTGGAAAACACCTGCATCACCTGCAAAGGTTTCTTCCTTAGTCCTTCTCATCCCTCCCTCCCACCCGTGCCCACCCCCTCCCTTCCACAGGCAACCACTGATCTTGGTTCTGTCACTACGGATTACTTTGCATTTTCTAGAACTTTAGGTAAATGCAATCACATAGTCTGTAATCGTTTTTGTCTTGCCTCACTCAGCCTAAGTATTTTGAGATTCCTTTATGCTGTGTTTATGGAAAATTCTTTCCTTTTTATTTCTGAGTACTACTCCATTGGGTGGTTGCACCACAGTTCTGCTTTATCCATTCGCCTGTTGGATATTGGGCTGTTTCCAGGCTTTGGCTGTTGCAAGAAACCTTCTATGAGCCTGTGTGTACAAGTCTCTGGATGGATATTGCCTTGGGTCAATACCTAGGAGTGAGATAGCTGAGTCCTAGGTCAGGCTCACGTTTAACTGTTCAAGAAGCCATCAGACTGTTTCCCAAGGTGGCTGAGCCATCGTACATTCCCACCAGCAGTGTATCAGCGTGCTGGGTGCTCCCCAATCTGAAGATGCTTCTGGCTGAGTCCACAGTTTTAGCATTTCGAAAGACTGAGGCTGAGGAAATGCCAAGAGATTCGGGATTTCTCAGGAGCACTGAAACGTCTGGGATTGGAAGTATGTGTAATATTCCAGCTATTCCAGCCCACTTCACAGACCCTGCCAGGCTCTTGGCTACTGGGGTGGGGCCCTTTCTGCAACTCAGTGCTCTCCTCCCAGCTCCTGGGCCAAATGCAACCTTGTTCTAGGGACCAGAGTATGTCGGCGTGTGCACTTGGGGGAAACCGCACTCTCCTTGTTTGTGTTAGACTGCACTGATTTCCCTTCCCTTGTCCAAGCCACTGTAGAGCTCAGACTGTCCTGCACAGAACTGCAGGACAGCATCTGGTAAATGGATGAGCAGATCGGTCTCTTTGACTAAGAAGCAGTAATATTTGGATTTCCGTGGTGTTTTTCTAACACTTAAAATTATGATACTCTAACTTCTTAGTAGATCCTGATTTCAAGAGACCCAAGAAAATCAGATAATAAGAGAGAAGCTATGGACTTAGTAGCTTATAGAAGGGCTTTACATGATGAATACTAACTCTGGATGGCACGTAGTCCCTCAGATATTTACCGCCTGTTTTGTGCCAGGTGCTATACCAAACGCCACAGGGAAAGCAAAGGCAGAAACGACCAGGTACCTACTGACCATGGGCATTCCCGTGAAATGGCTTGGAGCTCGAGGGGTTTCAAAAGAATGAAAGCCTTGCCAGACTTGGGGAGATGCTAGAGAGCTTTGTAGGGTTGTAGAATTTCAAAGCAGGAGAGGTATAGAATTTGTAGGATTTCATGGGCTTAGCTGGGGGGAGTAGGAAGGCTTGAGTTGGGGCAAAGTGGAGGGAATTATAAGTTGAGAAAAAAGCAGGAGCAATGTCTTGGAGGTAGAGAAATGCCCAGCCACCGAATTTGCTGGGGAGTTAAGTCCAAGGGGAGAGGTAAGAGAGAAAAGGTTATGGGGGTACTGGGCATACTGCTGAGGTTCTTTAATAACCAGGAGAGGGAGTTGTGTCTCTGAAGGCAGGAGGAGGTGTGGACAGCTGGTGAGCAGGTGATGACAGCCAGAGCTGCCCTCAGGGAGAAACGCCCCAGCCTAGCATGGACGGAGTGGAGTTGGGGAGACAGCGGAGCAAGGATGCTGTTCGGATGCTTCCAGCAAAGACCAGGTGGGAGATGCTGAGTGTCTGCATCATGGTGGGGACAGAAGGAGGGGTGAGTGTGAGAGGAAACTCAGAGGGAGAGCACAGGACTAGAAAGCAATCCAATTCAGGGTCAGAGAGGGAGGAGCTTTAAGGTTGGGGGTGAGGTGATGCTGAAGCTGGTGGAGCTGGTGGGACTGTCCATTGTAATGGGACAAGTAAAGGCAGGAGGGAGCTCAGGATGGGGAAGGAATAACAGTAACTCCCCTGTCCTGACCTGACTACAGGTACGCCTCTGGTCCTCACGAGCAACCCTATCAGGTGGGCACTTGTAATACAGCTTAGGAAGCTTAGTTGGCATTACTTTTATCATTATACTCAGATAATAAATGAGGCATAGAAGGATGAAATCTTTAAGCGATTCCCTTAAGGACTCATGTCTTTGATGGTTATAGATGCTACATGGGTTCTTTTGATGCCACATCTCGTACATATTGACTTAGAGAAGAATGAAAAGATGGAGCTGAATGATATCATGTGGAAAAGTGAGGGAGTGGATGGTCATTGTACCAGTTAAGGTAACACGAGCTGCCTAAAAAATCTGAGACTTAACCCAACGCATGATCCCTCCCTTGGGTAAGAGTGTCCCTGGTCAGTGGTTGAGTCTGACCATCCCGTGACCCTGGGCAACTCTGGCTCTGCCCCCTTCAACATGTGCTTTACAAAGCTGCTGTGGGTGTGGACCCCGGGTCCAATCAGGAGAAGAAAGAGAGAAGATCCAGGTGTTATAATTCAGCTGCTTGGCCACACCTAACTGCAAGGGAAGCTGGGGGAAGAAAAAGAGAGTTTGGTGCTCAGCTTAGCGTCTCCGCCATTGTCACTGACAGAGTCCACACTCTGGTGAGGGTATTTGAGACCATCTGAAGGCCGTAACCTTTAGATCACGTCATGAGTGGAAACTCCTTTAGTCTATTAACAAGTAGGCAAGTATTCAAGTCCTGGTGAATGGATCACAGTCTTACCTTTAAATTCATAGCACTGAATCTGCTGGACAGTGGTGCTGCATTGAAAGGAACACTTAGTTCCAGCCTTGGCCCCATCTTACTAGCCTGTGACCCTGACAATGTCCTACTTCTCTGAGCCTCAATTTCTTCATCTGTAAAGACCAAGATCATGACACCTGGATCAAAAAGATAAAAGAGGACAACATATCTTATAGATGGTAGAATGCTACAAAAAATATAAGACACTATAGCTTCTCTGCATGATTATGGCTGCTCTTGGGTGGAGGGGATGCAAGTTAAGTGTAGCTAGAAATGAACACCCGCGTTTAGTGACTCTATCTCCATTACTAAGTACCCAGTTATCTGAACTGATAAAGTTGGCTCAGACCCCAGGCTGACTTCCAGAGTGGGTTATTGTACAAGTGACTGGGGAGTCATCAGAAAAGAGAGCACGATCAATGGAAGGCACTTTGTTTTCCTTAAGAGCAAATCCTAACAGTTTACATTTACCCTTTGCTTTACTTTTACCCAAACCATGCAGTGTTACTGTGATTCTATTAGAGATACAAGATGCCCTCATCTGTGGGTCCACAAGCCCAACAAATCACATTGCTTTCATTTTTCCATGTTTGGGTTCCTTTCTTTTCCTTTACGGTGTGAACACAAGCACACAATCCTGGCGTGATGGAAAGTCTTGTGATTTAACAGTAATTTTTAAAACAATACAAAATTATGGTATTAAATCAAAATTGGCAGCTATAATGTTAACGATGACAAGTTAGTCCACTTTGTTTACGTATCATCATTTTCTCAGTTTCTTGTTGTAAGATTACTTATTCTCCCACATGAATGTGTAATACTGTACTGAATACTTATCTAGAGCAGCTTTGCTCTTTTGAATCACTTCTAGAGTGGCGATTACTCAGTCAAAAGGAAGGAACCTTTATGTGGTTCTCAGTCAATGATGCCATGTTGACTTCAGAAAATATTCCTACCGCTTTACATTTTCACAAACAATATAAGAGTATGATTATTTCACAACTCCCGTGCCAGCACTGGGTATGTAGCTTTTCTATTATTTTATTGATATAACAGCTTTAATTGCTATCTCATTCTTTTGTTTTTAGAGCATAACAAATACAAGCTTATTTTAGAAGAATTATAAAATTCAGATATAGGCAAAGAGAACAAAACAAAAGCCACCTGTAATTCCATCTTCTAGAGATAGTCTAATATGATAATGTCTTTCCAAAATTATTTCTATGCACATATATAAGGATACAATAGATCATGCTTATTTAAAAAATAATGCAAGTGTTTGCACTGGATACCGGACCTTAACCTCTTTTTCATTTAATAATATGTCACAGCATTTGTTTGGAAACTATCAGAAAGTATATTTCTCTTAATTCCACATTTTAGGACATTCAACTTAGCAGTCTTGACTCTTGTTTTAAAACTCTAATTAATCAGCCTTGTACCAAGCCTTTTGCCAACATTCTCAGTGTGTCTTTAGCGTAAATCGTGGCAGCGGGATTCCTGGGTGAAATTTGTTGTCTTGATGCATTTCCACATATTTATCCTTGAATCGCGTCATTCCACACGGCTCAAGTTTCCCAGACCCGCAGCAGGAGGAGGCAGTATAGAAGTCTTTCCCAATCGAATAGGTGGAAAACACATCAATTTTTAAGTTTGACTTTGCTTTTTGACAAAATGAAATATTTTCAAAGCTTAGCGATCATGTGAATTTATTATTTTATAAATAATTTATTCATGCCCTCATTTTTAAATTGTTTGAGAACTCCTACTTTATTAAGGAGTTCAATTATTTATCTTACATAATGAGAATATTTCCATTATGTTGTTCTGCTTTTCATTTTTTATAGGTTGTATTAATGTATGCATACTTGTGATTTTTAGGTTTGAAAAATCAACAAACATCTTTGTGTATTCTGAATGCAGTATTATGCAGAGAAAGGCCAAACCTGTACCAGGGTTTTTTTTCACTAACATTTTCTTCTAGCTTTAAATTTTTTTCATTATTTTATGATTTCACTTAAAAAGAATCTGTCTATCTTTAATTCTGATGGAATGTGTTTGACTCAACGGAGATAAAGGTCTACACTAAGCAGTTAACCAATTATCTCATCACTCTTTTGAATAATTCATCCTTTCAACAGTTATTTGAAATACCATCCAAGTAAGAGGAGAAATTAGCACTCTTTTATTTGGGTGAGCGGATAACTGTCTTCAAATATTTTGATGCCTCTGATGTGGACAGAGGATTAGACAGGTCCTCCGTGGCCCCAGAGAGCAGAGACTGGAGCAGTGGATGGAAACAAATGTGACATTTACCAGGAGGCACCAAGGAGCCGATTCATTGCCGGGAGGTGCCAAGAGATGGCCTGGAATTGAAATGGTCACCTTGGCAAGAGTCACCCCCATTCCAGAACTGCCCTCAACGTGCTCCCCTGGCCATCTGTGGAGACTGGCTCTACCAAGGGCCTCCGACCCTTTCTCATCCTGAGAGCCCCTGATTCTGTCAATCTGGGGCAAATCTGACTCAAGTTTATGGCATTAGATATAGAGAAATGCAGGGCTGGCAAAGGCTGCAGCACATCAAAACAAACGGACCTTTCCGACAGGGCCATACAGAAGCAGCGACTCAGCTACCCTGGTGGTCTCCGTGCATCTCATCCACAGTGGGCACCCTTGACCAATTCAGCCCAGTGTAAGAACAGAGCGGAGACAGTGGCCGGCATGCACTCTCTCATGGAGGGATTGCTGTATCTGGGAAACTATTTGCTCTGTTTATTTTGAGCTAGAAATATTGCATCTTATTTGTGTGTAGTTGTTTAGTGACAGAGAAAGATTAGGAAGTCTAAATTTAACAAATGCTAAATATACCCTTGTTCCGATGAAAACTATGACAGTTATTTTCCCACCTGGTAGAAATGTACAGGAAATAATACTCCCACTATCCCACAGGCAAAGGAATGGCACAGTTTTCCTCTTTGGAATTGTTTCTGGGATGGAGCCTGGCATTGCTACATGAATCCAGTCTGGTCAGAGTTATCCCATCTATTTAAAGGGCGTGACACTTGATCCCTGAAAGTTCAAAAGATGAGGCAGAATGCCCTTAGTCGGTGCTCTCAGCAGAAAGTCTGGCCACCGTTACTCTGAGAAAGCAGAGCAACGCCAGCTCCGGGCCTTCCTCGCGTCCCCTTGTAAGGGCATGGCTCCCGGGGCTCCGCTCGCGAGTGAGCTCACGGGAGCTGACCTGAGCCTTCAATAAGGGCATGGCTCCCGGGGCTCCGCTCGTGAGTGAGCTCACGGGAGCTGACCTGAGCCTTCAATGTGGCCCACATGCCCTTGAGAGGTTTGTTTATGTCCAGGACAGGGAGCAGGGGGAGAAGTACCTGGAAGCCTGGCATGGATAGCACCACCAGCACAACCCTGATTCACACAATTTACGCTGGGGGCCGTGGGGCCGTGCATATGTGGATGAGGGGTGGGGGGGACTGGAGACAGGAACCTGTTCTAGAGGTCTCCCTGACTTTGAGCCTGTTTCATCTTCACCAATCCTGACAGGTGTTTCTCATGACCCGTTCCTGGGGGTGGTCACAGACATGGTGATTGAGAACACGGGCCCCAAAGGGTGGGTCTGAATCCTGGTCCCACCGCTGACTCACCAGCTGTGTGACTCAGGCAAGCTACTTAGCTCTCTGGGCCTCCACTTCCAATCCTTCATCTGTAAAATGGGTGTGAAAAAGGCTCCTGTCTCACAGGGTTGCTGAGAGTGTTAAATGACTCATATTCCAACATACACACACACACACAGACACACACACACTGCCATGCACCTGTGTGTCTTTGTATAGTGTTTCGTGTTAGTATTTATTCAAAATATGTACTGGGTGCTGGGCAAGCAATGCAGACAGTGATCCTGATCTCAGGAAACTGTCCTGCGTTTAGCCCTTCTGTCTAGAAGGGATAAGACGTGCTCTCCTCCTAGGAAGGGAAAGCAGATTACCCTCTGTTTATCTCCTTCTAGACTTTCTGAGATAGATCCCCAGTGACTCAGAAATTAGTATCATGAATTCACCTAACAGCCAAGGAAAAACACCAAAGCAAAGAACAGGTGTTTAACACACAAAACCCATCTTGGTGGCCCATGGCCAGCTATCCTGCTATCTGATTCTCCTTTTGTTCCAGATGCTTTGTCCTGGTCTTGTCTATGCCATTGCAGACTTGCTCCCACTTAGACCCAATTCCCAGTTCGTTTACCTCACCTGGCTTCCTCTGAAATGGAGCCTTTGCCTCTCTGGTCCTTCATCCCCAGTACCTCAGCTCCCTGGAAAGGATAGGACATCTTCTAGGCTAACCAGATAAACACAGGACACCCAGGAAAATTTGAATTTCAGATACTTGGGACATACTTCTACAAAGAGTTAGTCATGCTTATTTGAAATTCAAATTTAACTGCCATCCTGTGCTTTTATTAGCTAAATCTGGCAGCTTCTTTCTTGCTTTGGACTGATCTGGAGACGATACCAGCCCTAGCCAACCCTGAGGACACAGCCCCCAGCCACCCACTTCCCACTGCCCCTTGTCCCTTTCTCCATGTCCAGAAAGGGTACTGGCCCTGAATACACGGACCTCCCCTCCTTCAAGGTGGAAGGGAGAGAAGCTCCACTTCTGGTAAACACTGGCTGTGTGCTCAGGGAGTTCAACTTCCAACTCAGCTGAAAATCAGTCCTGGCTCTTGCCCAGGTAGTTGACACATCCTTTATCACGCATGAATGAGTTTCAGGAGAACAGATGAGTTGGAGGTGTATGGCTGGCCTGCGATTCCCAATGTCCTCCTTAAGAGCCCAGGCTTTCTGGATTTTTTTTTTTTTTCAGATATTAAGCCAGGTTTTCATCTCACAGACAGGAATCCTCCCACAGAGCTCTGCAAAGTGGGAATCTGGCCACGGAAGAGGAAAACCGGCCTGTGGAACCACTTGACTTTTGCAGCCCGCAAAGCCCAACAGAAGTAGAGGGAAGAAAGTTAAGAGAAAGCATCTACTCAGAGGCCCTCTCCCTGGGACCACAAATTAGCTGTAGAGCAATCAGGGGATGAGAGTCGGAAGGAGGATGAGGCTGCACGTCCCCCCAGGGGTCCGCGATACAGGCTGGGAGGAAGGCGGCGGGGCAGATGTTGTAATTAACGTGGATCGTAAGCGGGCAGCAGGCACATCAGCCCAGTGACACCTGTTATGATGGATCAGAAATCAGCTTGGCAAGAGGCCTTCTCTGTGTCTGTTTCACCACATGATTTATATTTAGACTCGTACATGAAAGGCAGATCTGAGGCCAGACACCGGGAAGCAGGCAAAATGGGGGAATTGGGCATATTAGAGTCACATCAATTTCCTTGGTATCCACAGAGCATGGGCTCACACAGCCCACTGCTGTGGGGCTAATCGCAAGAGGGTTTATTCCTGCAGGAGAGGAGAAGGGTGGGTCTGGGGAGGTTTGTGTATGTTCACAGGTGACAGATGGGTTCAGAATGATCCTGTGTTAATATCACGGTTCCCAAGTTTTGCTTAAAAATGGGGAAAGGGAGGAGGCTAGATCCTGCCAGTGAAAGATAAACAAGGTCTTCCTTCATCAGCTTAGTATCCCAGTTTTTGTAGGAAACACTGACGCTAGGAAGCACTTTTGTGATTAGAGGTGGAAATCCCTGTTTAGTCAGGGCGTGGTTGATTCTTGACAATGGGCCATGCCATGCTGTTGTCATACTAAAGTGGCCATCCTGTAGAATTTCACATGGAAAACATCTGCCTTCTTCTGCAGGGGTGGGACACACCTCAATACCCCACCTGGGACTTTTGCGTCATCCAGAGTGTGGAAGTGCATCAAGGGCCCATTAAAATGCAAAGACACCAGTGGCAATAGGGAGGGACAGAGTTCCCCTAGTGCTAGTCCTATATGATCGACAATAAAAACGCAAGGCTTCAGAGAAGGTGGGTCTTCAAGAGACACCCCCTCCATCCCACCCAGCTCTGCTACCTGGGGTAGGTCAAGGGTTTGGGGATGCTGTCTGGAGCGCTTCATCCTTCCCTTCCTTCCTAATCCAGAATCAGGAAAAAGTCCTTTGCTGCTTTAGGAAATTTCATTCAGAAACTCTTGTGAATCTGCTACAGCCGTACTGCTTTGTTCTCAAGCTTTCAGAGCTGTGAGACATTGCAGGTCAGTGGGTAAATGTCTCAGCCCTGTGTTCAGAGAGATCCCCATTTCAACCATCTGAGAATGGGGCTATAACTCCTTCCTCTTGGGTCTGCATTGGGGTTGAACAAGATAATTTCTGTCAAATGCTTAGCCCTGGGGTGCAGTCAGTGAATATACAGGAGCTATTAGGATCAGGAGACAAAGGTGACTGTCTGTGGAAGGGGGACATGAACAGAGAGAACTCAGGGCTCAACAGGCCTTAACCCTGCCGGACAGGATGACTGAAGTTGAGAAAGAGGGTGACAGTGGAAACAGCAGGGCCCTGGGGAGCCCCATTAATAGAAGAGGGAGGGGTTGGCACTTCGAGGACATGGGAGCGCCACCTGGCCATGGCATCAGTGCCGGCTGGGGGCTGGCTGCCTTCCAAAGGCTGGGAATGACCTTTGCATTGACTGTTCCTCATGCCTGGAGTGTCCTTTACTCAGAGTTCTGCAAGGTTGGCAACCCTGTCTTTCAGAGAACAGCTCAAAATTCACTTGTGCTGGGACTCTTATGGGTGCCTTCAATCAGCTCTCTGAATTCTCCCCCAGCTCTCAGCCCTAGAAGGCTGACCCACGTGGACTGGGTTTAAAACTGGACAAGTCCTCTACATACAAACCTTCAAGTTGTGTACTTTCAAAGATGCAAACACGCATTCACATGTCCAATCGCGTAAGTTAGTTCACGTGTCTGGCGCACTTTGTCACGTGCGTGCATCCTCTACAAGTGGTTGTGCTTTTGTGTACTTCACTGTACAGTATTGTATAGAGTACAGGAGCACTCGATGCCAGCCCCTGGATGCTAGCCATTGTACCGTACTGCTGTACTTTTCAAGGGACTGTACTGTAAGATTAAAAGGGTTTATTTTTTGTATTTCTTTGTTTTTTATGTATTGTTTGTGTGAAAAGTCTTATAAACCTCTTACCGTACAGTGCTATATAGCTGACTGTGTTCGTTGGGTACCTAGGCTAACTTTGTTGGATTTATGAACAAATTGGACTTATGAACGTGCTCTCAGAATGGAACTCGTTCGTATTTAGGGGACTTACTCTACCCAAAATTTGATGTATTAGGGATGATAAGATGACAGACACAGAGACAACTCCCTTGAAAGAGAGAATACTCCCTACAGTTCCCAAGAGGAGAGGGTGCACCACACCCGCCGGGCCACGTGGGGAAGCACCAGGGTTGGTCAGGAGGTGGGGGGAGCGAGAGGAGATTCTAACGTGGTTTTGTGGGAAGAATGGAGGATTTGGGGTGGACAAGCTCAGCAGGCTTAGGGTTCAAGAGTTGGAATAATTTAGCAGGCTCTGGGTTAGAAGTGTGGTCCCTAGTTGTTCGATACCTGGTCTTGGGTTGATTTAGGGTGGGAAGAAGATTGGCTTGGTGTATGAGAGTTGGATAAAGGAGTTGATTGGGGGTGTGGGCTCAGGGTTGGTTGATTTGCATAGAAAAGGTGTGCTGACAGGCAAGTGTTTTGCTGTCTCTAGGAATTAGCTAGTCCTGAGAGGAGAGGTTCCTTCCAGGGTTCATGAGACTTCAAGGTGTAAAAGCATCATAAAATATAGAAAATACAAAGCGTGATTAATACAGGCTGCAACCATGGGCTCCTGTGTCCTCTGGGGCACTACTGGGGGGCAGCTGGGAGGTGAGAGGAAGAGGACATGACCAGAGAATTCACTCCTGCCCCCTCCCTGGCAGGCTGTCGCTTGACCGAAGGCACTCACTGCTTCTTCCAGGCTGGGCTCCTCTGCATGACTCTTTCCTTGTTTTCTGTCAACCCGCCTCCCCCATTTCTCCTGGGTGACTGTACCATTCCTTAAGAGCCCCCTAAGCCTCTCCCACACTTGGGGGGGGGATATTTTTAAAACCCTTTTTGAGTTGTCCTAATTTGAGTGCACCCTCTGTTTCTCACTGGGACTCTTACTAATACCAGAACTGAACCCAGTAGCAGACCCTCTGACCTTCACAATAAGTTCTGGAGTTGGCTCGCTCCTATGTGCAATGACCACAGGCATAAACTCTGTACTAGTGACGTGATTAACGCACAGCATGTGGAAGCATCACGATGATCATGTTATGGGATGAAGTGTAGGTGGACAGCAAACACTGTGAGATCAGGTGCTGTGGCACTTAGTCACCATGGCAACAATAATGATCATGGAGCTTGTAGAGTTATCCGGCTTCTGCTTACCACCCAGGCAGCGTGCAGAGAGAAAAAAAGAAATTAACGCTGTGAATATGCAATTAAGAACACGCTTGCAGAGCCAGCTTCTCAGGAATCCTATTCTGTGGTCTTGGGGTAGACATGGTGAGAGGGAGCCCTAGTGCAGGTGCTGGTTATGAGGGTCACAAGGTAAAGCACCAAATGAGAGTTCAACAAACCGGGTCTCAGTAAGGTCAGAGTGATGGGAAGGGGGAGTCATGGGGAAGGGATGCAGATCTGGAATGAGGCTCCACGTTTCCCTGAACCTCCCACGTCAACATGAATAGTCCCTTTTTAAAAAAAATAATAATCACGGCAGCCTGATTATTCTAATTTGGCTGTGCCATCTGTTTCCTATTTCCTTGGAAGACCCTGCCTTTCACACTTTTCTCAGAACACTTTCCTTACCACATGGCTAAAGCTGTGTCTTCCCATCTCTCATTTATTCCCCATCACCTCACTCTGTTGTCTTATTGTCTTGCTGTCTAGGGCTGCCTTAACAAAATACCACAGACTTGGGGGCTTAAGCAGCTTATTTTCTCCTGGCTCTGGAGGCTAGAAGTCCAAGGTTGAGGTGTCAGCAGGGTTGGTGTATGGCAAGGCCTCTCTCCCTGTTTTGCAGAAGGCCACCTCCTTGCTGTGTCCTCACATGGCATCTTCTCTATGCCAAACGGGAAGGAATCTCTGGTGTCTCCTCCCATTTTACAAGGACACTAGTCCTATCAGATTACGGCCCCACCCTTATGACTTTATGTAACCTTAATTACCTCCTTAAAGGCTCTGTCTCCAAACTCAGTCACGTTGGGGGTTAAGGCTTCAACATACGGATTTGGGGGAGACAAAATTCAGTCCATAACACCTGCTTAGGAACAATTATCAAGAGGTGGTCACTGTTTTTTATTTTTCACATTTTGAGGTCTATGTCTTTTACTGGAGCGTCATCTCAGTATCGTCTGGACAGAGCCCTTCTTTGTAACACTCACTGCTCTAGCTCTGTATCTAGAACTAGGCCAAGAACAGAGCATGTTCTCAAAAACATTGGTTAAAGAAATAGATTAAAAAGTTGTGTATAAATGGTTATACTCCCTTGCAGAACACTCTAAACTCCTCCAAATGCCCTGGGCATTTTAACTTTACTGGGAGCAGGCAGCCAGATTTTTGATTATGGAGTGAAATGATGAAAGTAATTTGGGGAGTCAATGTGGTAGCGACCTGAGGATGGGCTAGAGGGGAATAAACAAGGTGGTCAAGTCTTTGGGAGACTATTAAACCAATCCAAATGAGTAGAGATAAGATGAGGATCTAGCCTTACGGTTACAGCCGTGAAGATGAGAAAGGGGGATACATTTGAGAGACATACAGGGGAAGAATTGAAAGAAGGAGATTTACTTGGAGGTAGTGTGAGAGAGAGGTAGCAACAAAGGAGAGCTACAGACAACTCTGTAAATGAGCCTGGATGCCTAGAGGACAGCAGTCCTGTGGATTGACACAGGGCAGCAGGGAAGGGGTCTGTGCATCCTTTTGGTCCTCCCTCTGATGTCAGCCATGGCTACGGTAAGAGCTGCACATAGACTTGGATCAGCGTTGTACTGATCGCTGCTCATCTCAAGAGCATGGCTCTTGTCTCCTACTTCTCGTGTGGCATGCCTGTGGAAGGCTGGTTGGTATTCATGCCTGGGCACCTCTGAAGTTTAGGAGGGCTGATATCTCATGGACCAGCCCTCAACCATCGGGAGATGGGCACTGGTAGATACACGGGTCTCCCTTTTGTCCCTTGGGCGGACAGTACTGAGTTATCTTTATTCTCTCCTCATGATATCCTGGTGGGGTGGGTCAGCTTGACATCACATTGTAGAGTCTATCAGATAGATTGTATTGTTTGAGATAATACTGGGCACATGTGTGCTTGCTGGACAGGTCCTCTGGGACTGCAACGGAGATGTGGCCTGAACATCACACATCCAGAAATGAGAGCTGTTGCCAGGAATTTGTGCATTTCCTAATGGAGGGTGTAGGGGAGAAAAGGACAGGGTGCACGAAACTAAGTCATGAGGGAAGGACCACTGGGATTGACTCACCTCAACCTGCATTTACTGGGTGTCCTCCAGGTGCCAGCTGTGCCAGAAGCAGGAGCACTGGCATAAATATGATGTGGTTTCTGACCTCTTGGTACTTACGGTCTGTTGGAGAAGGCGGATACAAATGGAGGGCAGCCCCCAGAATAACAAGTATAAAAAGTACAAGTGACACAATAGAGAATGTGATCCCTAGAATTACCAGAGATCAAAGTCTTTTCGTAAAAGAAGGCTCCCTGACCCCTCACAACCAGAAATGACCTCTCCCTCCTCTGAAATCCAGTTGTATTCCACATTTGACCTTCTCTTTGCATTTTTTCATGTATTGCTCATCCCAGCCCAAGTGTCTCACACATAAGAACTCAATGGATAAAGAAGATGTAGTACGTATATACCACAGAATATTACTCAGCCATAAAAAAGAATGAAATAATGCCATTTGCAGCAATGTGGATGGACCTAGAGATGATCATGCTGAGTGAAGTAAGTCAGACACAGAAAGACAAATACCATACGATATCACTCATATGTGGAATCTAAAATGATGATACAAATGAACCTGTTTACAAAACAGAAATAGACTCACAAATATAGAAAACAGGCTTTGGTCGCCAAAGGGGAAAGGTGAGGGGGAGAGATAAATTAGGAGTTAGGGATTAACATATACACACTACGATATATAAAACAGATTATCAACAAGGACCTACTGTGTAGCACAGGGAACTCTACTCAGTATTCTGTAATAACCTGTATGGGAAAAGAGTCTGAAAAAGAATGGATACATGTATGTGTAGAACTGAATCACTGTGCTGTACGCCTGAAACTAACACAACATTGTAAGTCAACTACACTCCAATATAAAATAAAAATTAAAAAAAAGAACTCAATGGACCTTTGTATATTTGATTGATAAGTCGGTCAGGCAAGAAGAAAGAGGGGAGGGAGGGAGCAGAGCACGCAGACGAAGTGATCAGAGACTGAAGAGGGGGACAAGACCTGGATGGCTGACCAGGGAACGGGGTCAGGAGAGAGGGGCCAGGCAGGGGTAGTGCCAGATGGAGAGGGAGTGACACTGGGGAATGAGGAAGCACAGTGGCTGGGATGGGGTAGGTGGCAGCGCAGGGCAGGAGGAAGAGAAGCAAAGGGTTTCCTCCAGCCAGGAAGGAAGATCCTGTCTTCAGTGAGTAAGCACAAAACAAAGATGCCAGGAACTGAAACGAGGGGGCCTATGTCCGCAGGCCCTGACGTTCTCAATCCCGCAGCACGCCAGCTTGATGCTAGAAGAAAAGAAACCCATGGGGTAGAGCAGAAGACTTGCAATTGAGAATTTCATCCAGCCTTTCAAAGTGATCCCGTAGAAAGCAGCTGGGAGCCGAGGTTTCATCTCTGTCTTGTGGCCCAAAACGATGCGTTGTGTCTTGATTTGTTGCAGGAAAGGGTAGACACCTGTGGTTTTCTCAACTCCGCCTTCCACGTCTCCTCCATTCACACCCCAACTTCATGCACATCTTGACCATCACAGCAGCCCTGAGCTGGTTAGAGCAGCTCTTACTCTTCACCCCATTTTAGAGAGGATGGTCTCAAGCTCTGTGTTCCTGAGGCAACTTGGCCTTTAATTTCATCTAATGTAATACTTTGCTCCACTGGGGTGTGCTGGCCTCCAAGTCACTGGTGAGCTGATCAAACCAATTACCTGTGCCTTCTCCAGTGAAAACAGACACGGAGACACACTGACCTCCTTTGGAGAATGTTCCGAGCACAGACCATGCCTCTGCTCTCTGATTGCCCAGGTCAGCCGTTCAGGCCGCTGGTTATAATCAGTGTAACCCTCTAACCTATATCGCTCTGCATCCATTTTGTGTCTTATCATCCCTGTAAGATCACGTGCTCATTAAATGCTGGGACCTGCCTACCAACTGAAGGTGATGCAAGCTGTGAATCCAAGCAACTATCCCACAGGTGATTATTTTGAAAAGATCCTAAAAAAGTAAAGAGATCCCCCTTTATGGAGTTGCTGACAGGCAGTTGCAAAAGTAATGGGCTTGCTGTCTCTTTGCTTTTGGTAGTTTGTAATTGGCCGCCAGTGCATTAGGCTCAAACTAGAAGTCAGATATAGCTGACACTGAAAAACTAGTTTGAATGTCACTTTTACCTTTTCAGCATTATGGAGACAGCTTCACCCAAAAATAGCCACCCATGAAATAAAGTCTATCTGCTAAATATATTCCTTAAATTTAAATGAGGGGACTTCTTGGGAACCTATGGGTGTCTGGGCTGGATGCTAACAGCCTGAAATGAGTACGAAAGACACCAACTCCGTGGAGGTCTGGCAGTCTCCGTGGTGACATCTCAGATGACCCTGGGGTCAGGGAAGGTCGCACTGAAGCCTAGCAAAGCAGGCTTCTGCCAAGGCCTCTGGGAGCGGCCAACAGGAGGCAAGTGCACAGGAAAACCAGTGCAGGCACAGCCAGGGAGGGGACAGCAGCCCAAGAAGCTAAACCCCCTGAACTCTCCATTCCTTTCCATGGGAATCTGAGTTTGTTTGGGAATCTGCTTCCTCACGGCATTCTAGCTTTGGCCTGCCTGCTAAACAGACCCCTAGCGCACACATGTGGACATGGCCTGTTTCCACGGCTCTCTGCTTGGGAGTCACCTGGCCTTTCCAGCTGGTGGCATCCCCAGGACCTCATGGCATCTGCTCCTTCAAGTCCATTGCCATGTTTGTAGTGGTCGGGGACGAATCAGAGTTGACAGCTGGGCAAATTTTCCTGTCAACTGCACCTCGCGTTTCATTTACATTAATAATTTTATTTAATGTTCACAATGCAGTGACCTTGGTGTTATCAACCCTATTTTACAGATGGGGACACTGAGGACAGAGAGTTTAAGCGATTTGCCCGAAGTCACCCAGGCACTACGTGGCAGAGCTGGGGTCAAGCTCAGGTGCGTCTTTGTCCAAAGCCTCCATGGCTCCACGACAGGTGTCACTGCTCTGTTTCTGGGGCTGAGAATCCCACCCTGACAACACTACCAGGCAATTCCTCTGACGTGTTTGGACTCGTCCAAGTTTTCTCAGGACTTCACATATTTCTAACACAGTGTAGAAAATTGAGGCAACCTGTCTACAGGATAACATTGATTTGATCAACTTAGCTACAAAATTTATTTGAAAATGTCAGAATTATTGTTTGACATGGACAGTCCATGCATTGACTAAGTAGCCAGTAGATTTTATTTTAATAAACTGATGGGTTTAATAACTGGCCGTAAGGTCTCCATAGCAACTACTCACCCCAGCCACCCATAGCACGAAAGCAGCCACGGACAATGTATTAATGAACAAGCATGGCTGTGTTCCCCAAGCACGCTCTTTACCAAAACAGACAGCTGCCGGATTTGGCCCACAGACTGTAGTTTACAGACCCCCCTTCTAAGTTGTAACGTGAAGATCATGAAGGTTCCTATCACACAGGAACGTTGAGGAACTGTGAGATGCTTGTAGGGCTCTTAGCACAGAACCTGACAGACTGATAGAGGCTTAGGTTAACGCTGCGCTCTGATTGGTTCAGGTGTGGAGGCCGAGGTCTGTATTTACCCATCTGCAGAACTTGGGACTCTCCTACCACCTCTCCAGGCTACATATCTGTAAAATTTAATGGTCACATGGATTATCGTTGGTCTTCACCAAAGTCAGACTCATTCAGGTGAACAAATGATTCCTGAACCTGCTTCACATGCCTCATCCTCCTGGTGCAGGAAGAAGTGGACGATAGGGGTGAGGCGTGGTAGGCCCTGTGAATTCCCCCTCTAAGTATTTCTAGACGTCGCCTTTCGGTTCTGCATCTTTCCATCCTTACCATCACCGTCTTATTTTCCATCTCTATCACTGAGGCTGTCTCTCATCTTACCCACTTTAATCTCTCCCCCTGAGGCTACCAGGGTGATCTTTGTCTACTGCAAGTCTCATCACGTCACTCCTCTGTCTCAGAGACTCAGTAGTTTCTGCAAACTTCCACAACCTTCTTTAGCCCATAAGTCCTTAACTGGAGGCAGAATGGACTGGAAGGGCGTGTACTAGACCATTATCTGGTTACCTCTGTGGGAGTTGCAGATGAAGACAAAAGGAGTAGGGTTACACTTCTTACCTTATACGCGTCTGTGTTTCCTGCGTAACTCATGCTGTATTCATTTTCTATTGCTGTGTACCTGTGACCCCCAAACCAAGTGGCTTAAAACAATAAACCTTTATTAGCTCTCAGTTTCTGTGTATCAGGAATCCCGGAGCAGCTTAGTGGGAGGTTCTGGCTTGAGGTTGCTGTCAGGATGGTGGTTAAAGCTACAGCCATCTGAGAGCTCAGCCGGGGCTGCATGATCCACTTCCAAGCTTACTGATGTGGCTCTGGGCTGCCAACCTCGGCTCCTTCCTGGTTGCTTGCTGGATCCTTAGCTCCTGCACACATGGATCTCTCCCTGCAGCTGCTGAAGTGTCTTCATGACTCTGCAGCTAACTTCCCTGGGTGGGTGATCCAAGAGAGCAAGGAACAAGCTCTCATCCAAGGGTGGGGAGCTAGGCTTCACCTCTTGAAGGAAGAAGTATCAAAGAATATATGGATGTATGTTAAAACCCCCACGTATGCATGTATGCATTTTTTAGCATGCATATCTCCGGATATATTTCTTTGCCCATGTATGGAAGTGCATGGGCCAAGAAACCAGGTAGACCTGCTTTAGATTCCAAGTTTCCCTTTGTGCTTATAATAGGCTCTTAAACAAGGCTATTATCGTCCCTAAGCTTCCATTTTTATCTGTAAAAAGAGAACAAGGATACCTAATTCCAAGGAATGCTAAAAAGATTAGATGAAATCACGCGTGGGATAGATGCTTAATAAAATGTGTCTGTTATGATGCAGGGCAGACTGGGTCCCTTGCAGCCTCACCTCCCTCCACCATCCTGGGCATCTTGGGTTCCAGCCATGTGGACCGGTTCTGTGCTCCCTCCGACCAGGGCTGCTCCCACACACATTTCTTCTGCCTGCGGCGCCCTGCCACCTTCATAATTATTCTTGTTTTTATTAATAATCAAAATTACCATTCTATATGAACCCACAAAGGACTTTAAACACCAAAAGAGCTTATATGTTCAGTAGTACTATAGCACAGAAAACCAAAACGTAAAAGGGTAAATTCCTGCTTCCAGTTCCCTGCAGAGACAGCTTTCAATGGAGAAGTGTTCCTGAACACAGTCACAGCTCTGGGAGGCGGAGCCCGTCACGGACCTCTCCTGACATTCTTCGTTCTGGCTCTGCACGTGGGAAGGATAGTTTAGAAGGTGAGGTCTATTGACACAAGCAAGTCTGCAGAAGATGCACGTATAAAGGTGTGTAAAGAAGCCCTCAGTGTAAAACAGGTGGCTCTGGAGCCACCCAGAGAAAGGGAACAAGAGAAAAAGGTGCTGATTCTTACAAATCGAATCCTTTTTGATGTCTGTGTGATAACAAAGAACAGAGGGGCTGCAAGGCTGTGAGGCGGTGATTCTGACACTAACTCCGTTGCAGGTTTTATCCCCACACCACCAAGCAATTCTCCAGCACCAGCTGGGGGTCCTACAATTCGACTCAATTCTGACGCTCTCTACCTGGAGATGACGTCAGATCCCACAGGTTAAGAGCTCAGTCCCACTTCAGACACCCATCTCGAGTCCAGGTTATCACCTGTGCTTCTGACCTACTGGCTATAGATTGGAGATTCCGACACTTCCCTCCGCAGGTTTGATTACTTTATCAGAGCAGCTCACAGAACTCAGGGAAACATCTTACTTACTAGCTAGCTGGCTTATTATAAAAGGATATAATTCAGGGACAGCCAGGTGGAGGAGATGCACAGGGCAAGGCATGGGGAAGCAGTGAGAAACGTCCATGCCCTCTCCCAGCACCACTCTCCTGGAGGTTTCATTACATACGCATGATTGATTAAATCATTGGCCATTGGCAGTTGAACTTAATCTCGAGCGCTTCTCCCTTCCCTGGGGATGGGGGTGGTGGTAGTGGGACTGAAAGTTCCAAACCTCTTACCATGGGGTTGGCTCCCCTGGCAACCAGCCTCCATCCTTATGTGACCTACAGGTTTTCCACAAGTTTCATTAACATAACAAAAAGTTATAGGATCTCTATGCCCACATCTGGATAAAGACCAAATATGTATTTCTTATTATAAATCACAACATCACAGAAGCTTATCCTCAAGGTGTCCAATAGGAAAACAAATGTGAGAATCTCAACTTGCAACTCACACCATGTTACAGCATTAAAATTTCAACCTAATTGGAAAATTTCCAATAAACCTTTGCTCTCCACACTAACAACAGTAAAGGTCACTTATTAGGGACCCTTCTATTTGAACAGTTTTTTTTACTTGATTATTGTTTTATCCCATGTTTCATTTTAAGGAATACACATTTTTGCGTAATGATTCATTTTCCACATTTGTATTTGTGTGACAGTTTCTTTACTTACTCTTCCCGTCTCGTGGTTTCTAATGGTAAAACTCTACCAGTAATTTTACCAAACAGGAGCCCTTCTAGAAAGTTTCCTCCAGGTACTTCTGTCCAGATAGGTAACCCCCTAATGGTTATTTATATAATCAAACTAGCAATAGCTCCTCATGGACACCAGGTCCAAGGACACTGTTTTCATTATGGGAAAACAGTGACCACTGTGGGCTTCTGTCTCTGCAGGCTGCTTTCTTCTCCATTTGGAGGATGACAAAGGTCACCTGACTGACAGCAACATCTTCATTACATTGTGTGTTGTGCCCTTGACTGTGAACTTGGGACCTATCAACAGAGGGATCTGTTGTGGCTTTGTATGAAATCTCAGCAGGGTACTTTGTGCAATGTAGTCTCATTTCTTTATGGACTGGGCAGAGCTGAGGGAAAACCAACAGTCACATCGTGACGCCACTGCCAAAACAGAAAAATTGCCACACAGCTATAACACTTTTTATGTCCAGGCCCGTGGAAGGGGCAGGAAACCAGACAGGTTTCAACTTGATTCTCAGCTCCAATCTAATGGTGATGTGAGAACACATCTGTGCTCAGTGAGAAAATGTTCTGGGATCGATTGGAAATGTCTTCCATGAGCAGAGGAGGAGGTGGTGGTGACCAGCTTGCTCTGTGTTTCCCTACCCTGGTCTGAATGGCTGAGCTCAGGGTATATGCCACAGTTTTGAGCTAGGGTATCGCTTCCCTGACCTCTTTAAGGTAAAACAGAGGCTGCACATTATCTTGGAGTCTCCAGAATGTATTAGGTGTTCTACAGAGGGCCCCTGAAGAAACCATGGGGTAGTGGGCATTTAGTTGCACCAGATCTTTGACTCCGAGAAACTGTCAGCTCGGTAAGTACAGGTGCACAGATTAGCAATTAAACTGAGAAGCAGGTCCACATAAAATGGGTATGGCTCTTCCTAAGAGTCTTGAACAAAAGACCAAGACTTCAGACCAAACAAGAGACTAGGAATGAAGCCAGACTCTGTGTCCCAGTGTAGGAAACAAACAGGGAACACAAGCAAATTCGTGGCAGGAATACTTAGTCCAAAGGTCTACAGAAGAGTGGAGTCCCAGGGGCTAAGCTCAGAGAAACAAGAACATGAGTGGGTTCTGATGACACTCTTCAATTGATAGGTCATAGAATCTTAGAGTTTGAATGAACCTTTCAGGTGATCAAGTTCCCTAGCTGGTACATCCTCCCTCACACCCAGGGCCAACAAACATCATGCTGATGGGTGGCATGGGAAGAGTGTTCTACCTTCTGCTCTGGTTTAAACCCTGTTTTTAGGCACAGCCAGATCAGAACTGGCAGCCCTGTTATTCTCCCTTCAGTCTTCATTCATTCATTCGGTCAGGACTTTTTGGAGGACCATGCCAGCAGGGGTCCAGGGTCCCTCTCTGAGAGGTCTCCGCCTTCACCTTGGATTTACTCAAGCATAGAGTCACCAAGAATTGTCCAAGGGGTATTGTGGCTTGGCAGGGAATATGTCCAAATATTCAGAACCCCAAATTTCACACTCACAAAGAGCTCCCTGCAGTCACGCATTCTTTGGACAATTATTAAAACCAGCACACTATTTCCCTTTTTTCAAATTCTGGCTGAAACAAATCATTGTCTGATGTGGTCATGATGGCTGCCCTGTGTGGCCATATTCACCGAGTCTTTGGAGGGGGTGGGGAGGGGAGTCAAAGAGCCCGAGGATGCTCCATGCCCTGTAGGGCTGTGAGCTGTGGTGCACGTGTGAAAGATTAACATTCTCCTCCCCAGCAGAAGGCGGGGAGGAGACCCCATGGTTGGGGTCCTCTCAATGTCTGGCAGCTCTGAGTTGGGTTCTCCCCTAAGGTTCTGCTTCCCTGGTCTGCCCCATTCCTGGCCTCTGGGCCTTCTCTCTGGTCTAATGACTGACGCTCTGTATCTACGAACCTGGTGGCTGACCTTGCCACGTGGAGAAAGCCGTGGAGTCCTCAACAGCACTAAACACTGTGTCCTCTGGTCCTTCGGGTCCCAGGCTCCTGAAACCTGCCCCAGGGCCTCAGGTATGAGATATGATGCATCGCCTCAGGACTGTTTCCTCCTGTATCCCTGGGGTTTGGGGAAGGGATCTGCAATGGGGCAGGGATCTGCCTGCCCTTGAGAAGTTCCTTAAAGGACTGGTGGGATTATCTCACCTTGAAGAAAGGTAAAGTGAGGGTCATGCTAACTACATTCAAGGTTAGGAGTTGAGGTATTTCATTTCCTAATTTACTGTTAGCGATAACTTGCTACTCTCAGGGTCCACATATGACACTATGCCCATGCCCTTCAGATGAGCCCTGAGACCCAGCCCAGCTCCTCTGACCTTCTTTGGGCTAGAACTTGGCAGAGGGAGGCCCAGGGCCTCGGTCAAACCATGATCCAGTTGGAGCCTGAGACCTACATCTGGTCCAGCCACATTCGTCCCAAGAGGAGATATTGGAGGGTCGGTTGGTGCCACTTTCTTTAACCACCACAGTTGCCAAAGAGCCTCTTCTCCATTTTTTTAAAAAAATAATGCTTGCTCTAGCTCACTCAATCCTATCAGATGGACACTGACAGATGTTAGGGAGAATTAAAGGTGAGGTCTGATTTCTTTCACCAGCAATGACTACTGGCAATGACCCAGGACAGCAGGTCTCCTTGACTCCCCTTGGCCTGTCGCAGTTTCCATGACCACCCTGTCCTCTCACAATGCGTCTCTGTCATGAGCCTAGACCCAGAAAGTGATGTCTTCCGTAAGGTTCTGTCCACACCAGAATGCTGAGGCACCCCCCTGTCACCTCCTGGGCACCCAAGGTCTCCCTGGGATCATGCCTTAGCTCTCCTATGAGACAAGGAGCCAGGACAGCCAAGGCCACTGTATCTATGATACAGACACCAAAAATGGCAGCAAGCAACCGTTACTGGCAACATGCATTGTGTGCTTATAGCACCCTAGGTACACCGTGATGCACACACCTCAACTGCCCTCATCTTCACGACTGCCTTTGAGGGTACCATTGTATTTCATTTCCATTTGGCAGGCAAGGAATGGAGTTACTACTTATTAATCATGTCCTCCATGCCAGTTGCTTCGCTAAATGTATTACATGTGTTATCTCACTCGACCTTCACAGTAGCTCTAAGAGATGGGTGCTTATTTCACAGATGGGAACACTGGAGGCTTGGAAGATGGTAAGTAACTTGCCTGAGGCCATAGAGTTTATCAGCCGTAGAAGCAGAGGACTCAGACCCAGGCAGTGGTCCCAGAGCGCCCACCACGACCACAGCAAGACCCAGGTGGGTGACTTTCTGAAGGCACCCAGGTCCCCACTCCTGCCTAAATGATTCTGCTCTGAGATGGCCCTCTGTGCTCCCTGGCAAGGCAGTGACCCCTCCAAGCTGCCTCAAGTGGGTGAGGGCTGGGCGAGGGCTGGGATGCTGAGCTCAGGGGTAGACTGGGTTGACACTTGGACCAGAAAGCCTTGGGAAAAGAGCGCATCGAAATACAGTGGTTAAGTGTGGGGGGGAGGGAGGGAATGTGTGTGCCAGAATGGCACAAGGGAATTTTTGCATAATAACAACCATATGTCTTAAAAGAATGGGAACAGTTTTCCCTTTTTTGCACAAGGACCCTGGAAACTGCTTCAGGAAATTAGCTTCAACCCCCTGATTAAGTTAAACTAAACGTGTCAGAAAGGCAGATGAAGTGAAAATGTGCCTTCGAGCGTCATGTGGCTTCTGACATTCCCAATCATTAACCACATTAAATTGAGAGAGATACGGTATGTAGACAAAGAAAACGTCAGAGTATCTTGGGTGAAACTAAATCCTTCAAAGATCAGGTTGTTCATTTCTCATATAGCAGCTCTCTAGGTAGATCTGAAATTCAATCTCATACTGACAGAATTACTTGAGAGAAAAATTCCCATAGAAAAGGACACACATTGTTTACTGGCATTTGGGTCTTAATTTAAAATACTGCGGTAAATAGTATTAAACTGCTGATCTGCTCACCTTATGGGAGCTTTGCACAAAGACTTGTTTCCAGCATCATTTTCAACACTCACTAATAAGAACCCTCCACTCAGGAAACCTTGACCTCGAAATGAATCACAATGACCATATTGACTTCAGGCTCCCATCACGTGGCTGCTACACGCACTTCCAATTTCCTAAGCATTTCTTTGTCAATTGCATCAGATAATGGGTAGTAGAGTGAAGCCGTTTCCTCTTCATTTTCTTACCTCATTATTTTGATTAGCGTGGAATTTCACCGCTTGAACTTTACTTTATGATCGTGTCAAGGAGAAATTGGCAAGCTCTTGGGCCTTCTCTTCTCTCTTTTCCCATCCTTCCAAACTTAGACTCAGTGTTGAACAATTCCCAAGAATCTTTTTCACAGGCCCGGAACAGTCTTCGTTCCCAAAGAAGCAGAAGCAATTCTGCAGCGTCAGGGCTGTGACTCAAAGCGCCCTGTTGTACAGTGACATCGGAATCACATGGTCCTGGGGCAACTGGCAAGCTGAGACTGTAAGTAGAAAGCTGTGAAACCCCAAGTTTGTAAACGGAGTGATTTTTGTTTTTTGGAGGCAGGCTCCCAGGGAATCTGAGTAGATATGTCGTCTGCAGGTACGAGGTATGTAATGGACGTTCATTGGGGTCAAATTAAGCTTTGAAGAGAGCCCTCCCTTAAAGTGGCCGAGGTAGCCTTATACCTTGAGCTACCTTTTTGTTCTTTTTTTCTTAGAGACATAAGATGATTTACGAAGGCTGTTGCTCTTCCTCAATCAGAAGCTGTTGGAGATACATGCTGTGTGACTCTGTGTTTGCGTTTGAAAGCAGCTCTTTTGCCCCTTTCCTGTTTGCCCCTTTCTGTTCCCTTCTAACCTTAAAAGAACCTAATTAGAGGAATGAGATCACTAGACAATTTAACCGAACTCCTGACTTATGCTCCTGAATACACACCATGCCTTGCCTAATCTGTTGATTCTTTTCCTAGATAAAAAGAAGTAAGAATGAAGAATTAAGTAGTTTCAGAATGACTAGCTCTCTACCCCTAACAGCCCCCTTAGCAATCGTGCAGTAAGATAACATCTGAAGAGAGAGTCAGCCAGTCTGCACACAATGGAGAAGGATGCAGAACCCAACCTCCTGCCTCCATGATTCGCTGAGATTCTTCCCCCTTTTTCTGCTTTAAAAACTGTCATGACTGAACAGAGTCTTCAGAGTTGGTCTCAGGACACAAGCCCACCTTCTCCCCAGATTGCTGGCTTTCCTGATTAAAGCACCTTTCCTTTCTACTGACACTTGCCTCTCAAATTATTGGCTTTTGAGCAGTGAGAAGCCGAACCAGAATTCAGTAACAAGTTCCCACTTCTGTTGACTCTTAGCTGGCTGCACCTTCAGTGAAGGGGAAGCCCCACCCTTCTACAGAAACAGCCTTTCTAAAATCCAAGGACCACCCTCCTCTCTTTGTTTACTATCTCTGTTTCTTTGTTGGTATGAGACATATTCCCTCTTTTGTGACATTAAACTTTGTTCTGCCTTTTTTTTTTTAATTGGGGTATAATTGCTTTACAATGGTGTGTTAGTTTCTGCTTTACAACAAAGTGAATCAGTTATACATATACATATGTTCCCATATCTCTTCCCTCTTGCGTCTCCCTCCCTCCCACCCTCCCTATCCCACCCCTCCAGGCGGTCACAAAGCACCGAGCTGATCTCCCTGTGCTATGTGGCTGCTTCCCACTAGATATCTACCTTACGTTTGGTAGTGTATATATGTCCATGCCTCTCTCTCGCTTTGTCACAGCTCACCCTTCCCCCTCCCCATATTCTCAAGTCCGTTCTCTAGTAGGTCTGTGTCTTTATTCCTGTCTTACCCCTACGTTCTTCATGACATTTTTTTTTCTTAAATTCCATATATATGTGTTAGCATACGGTATTTGTCTTTCTCTTTCTGACTTACTTCACTCTGTATGACAGACTCTAGGTCTATCCACCTCATTACAAATAGCTCAATTTCGTTTCTTTTTATGGCTGAGTAATATTCCATTGTATATATGTGCCAAAAACCATAATTCAAAAAGAGTCATGTACCAAAATGTTCATTGCAGCTCGATTTACAATAGCCCGGAGATGGAAACAACCTAAGTGCCCATCATCGGATGAGTGGATAAAGAAGGTGTTCTGCTTGTTGAACTTCTCTGCTACCTCCCTGGGGTAAAGAATGAGTCCTTACACCCAACACTGCCATAGATTTATACCTGAGCCCTGCGTGTCAGAGCAGCCATAGCAGACCAGAACAAGCCTCATGTTCTTTCCAGGATAAATGATGGAGAGAGACCCACTGGCAAATCAAAACCTACTGCTTTCCAGCTCACTCCAAGCTCATTCAGTTTCCACTTAACGACATTTTTATTTGTGAAAATAATGTAGATATTTAGATATTTTCCCTCCAGAAATGACTTAAAACTTGAAAGTAAATCGTATGTTCTGTTTTCATAACAATCCGTATTTTGACTATTTTAAGCAGAAATGTCACATTTCTCAACCCTCTCCCACTATCGAAGTAACTTCTAGATGATAGCATTCATGGTAGCACAAATTTTCCCTTCCTCGCCTCCAACTGTAGTCTTTGATACTGTGTTTCAGAATTAAACAGTCAGGTTTCAACTGGCATTGATTCAAAAAGGTCTAGGCATTCTTGCTTAATATCCTTGAAAGGAAAATGATGTCTAGGGTAGATTCCCTGCACACTGCCTTTAGGTAACTATTCAGTGCTGAGGTGTCATTCAACTCACATCTACGTGGAGAGGTCATTCCCCAGTTCATCTTCCCTTTGTCCCCTGCTCTGACTTCTGACTCATCACCTTGGCCTTGTAGAGTCCCTTATGGTTGAACAGTGACTTACTGATTAGAGAGCAGTCACATAAATGGCCACTTTCTGTCTTTATTGCCAAGCAGTTGATTTTTCTAATTTTGCACTGGAGGAAGCCAATGCTCACTGAAAAGTAGTGTCTTGCCCAAGCCCGTGCAGCTAATAAGATGAGACAGAACGAGAATGCACACCTGTGTCAGTCTGGGCTCCTTCCAGCAGGCCACCCAGGACTGTGTATCTTGATGACATTTATGGTGTGAATGCTTCTCATACCTTGGAACTCTTCCCGGAGCCTGGTTGACAGTTAAGTGTTATTGAATGGCTGTAAGAAAGTGTGAGAAGACAGTAAGTATATTCATGAGAATATCACAGTCCCCTTAAATAAGAAAGGTACTAAAGGCTCCCAATGTTGGATGTCTCAACAGAGATATTACTGAGCCTCCAGAACTTCCTTGTTCTCACCATGAGAAACGAGTGTCAAAAACATGTCCATGGATCCGTAAACCTATTCTGGTTAAATATGCAAGAAATTTGAACCCTGCTTATTAACAATTAATGTCCAGAGAATGACCTAAGCACCAGAAATTTAAGTACATTTTTCAATTTCTGTTTTTCTAAAGAATAAGGAAACAATGGTTTATAATTGTCCAGCAACATTCTTTTCTCCAAACTAAAAAGCCCTAAATTTTTTTACTCATAAAATGAAGACAAACACAGTTACACCATTTATCTTGCTTTCCAAACACTCGACCATTTTGTTAGCCTCTCTGTGAGCTAGCTTTACAACAGTGCCCTTAAATTTTGGAGACTAAAACTGGACACAGTTTTATAACAAAGGCCTGATAAACATGCCAAATATCATAACATATAAACCTGTTTTCATGTTAATATATGGTGATGCTTGACTCCTTCTTTTCATAACACTATACCATTATTGACTCATACTTTATTACTGGTCAAGAACTATCTCTAGGTCTTTCTCAAGTATAACTACTGGATGTGTTCATCTCTTGATTCTTCATTGCTATTCTAATGATTCATACTATGCCAAACCCCTATTGCATTGCTTCCTCTTTACAGTAGAACAACCACAGAACAGCCTGGACAAAGCGATTTCCTTTTTCTTTTGATATTTACATACATGATGCCCAGGCAGTATGTGCACAGAGATGCTATGGTAAGTGTGGTGAGCCTGGTGTTCTCAGGAGACCAAGAATGACCGTCAAGAGGGCTTAGGAAAGTACCTCGGTGCTGGCACCCACGGGAGTGGGAAGTGCAGGAGGTATGGAGCTGGGCTGGCTCATACCATTCCCCAGTTTGTCTCCTCTCCCAGGTCACTTCCTGTCAGAGCAGGAACTTCCAAGTGGTTCTGTGTAAGTGGAGCTTTCCTAGATGTACAGGGTGAGGTCAGCACTACCCTTCTTCCCTAGCTTTCAGTTTACTGTAATTGTGAGCTGGCAAATTTAATATTTTGTGTCTTGGATGGTGGGAGCAAAAAACCCTATCTGGCCAGGATGGAACCCACACTAGTTTATGTTATGTGTTGCCATATTTGTTCGTTCATTCATTCATTCCTCCAACACACTTTTGGAACTCCTTCTGCATGTACAGTGTCACGTTAGGCTCTAGGCAAGAAAAGAATCCTGCCTGCAGGAGCTAATAGTCAGGGTTCCCCAGCAAACTCTTTGCCAGGGCCTTCTGTCACCCTAGCAAAGGAAGCAGGTACATCTTGAACAGATTTCTACGTGGAATCCAGTCCCTGGTGCCACGGAGTCTGGGCAAAAATTTAGGTTTGCTCTAGGAAGGCAGCAAGTTACAGCAGATCAGGCATGAACATGGGAGCCATCAGACCTAACAATGTCACTTACTAATTAGGCAAACATGGGCAAGGAAATTGACTTCTGAGCTGTAAAATGGAGCTAAAAACAGAACCCCTTCCATAGGGCTGTTATGACAATTCAATCAATGTTTGCATGAAGAACTTAGTACCATCACGCTCAGGCAGAATCGTTTGAGGTTCTGTAACCCTTCCTCACCCTGCATCACGTATCTTGATCTTTTATTATGGAAAACAGAACAAAAGTAAAGCCCTCTACAGATTTAATCCGGATTTAACATTCCACAAATGACGCTTTATAATTGGTTGCTATGTTGATCAGATGAAATTTTGTACAAGAACTAGGCAGCTAAGATGTGAGCTGTGTACAGACAGGCCAGGGTTAACACAACAGATTTGCTGTGCTGGGGGGACGCGGGACCCTCTCAGTGACTACAAGGGCTCCGTCATTTTCTGTGTTTTGGGACTCCAGATTAAGCAGGGAGAAGTGTTCTGTTGCTATTGTTGCTGCTGCTTGGTTTTTAATAAGAAAAGACCAAGATAAATGGCGCCAGGTCAGCTATAGGGTCCCTAAAATGCAATTTCTTCCTGAATCCACGTTTTGAAGTTATCAGGCCTTCTTCTCTGCTCATAAAGTTATGCTGAAAGCCGTGTGCAGGAAGTAACATCATGAAAGAGGAGTATGTGGACACAGTTGTGAATCTTTTTTTTTTTTTTCAAAATAGGGATCTGGGCATGAAAAAGAAAACGTTGGGCCAGTCATGCATCCTACGATTAGTCAAGGCACAAGGGACCTTTCACCTCCTGCTAATGTGGGGTGGCCGGCCTGGCCAGAGGTATCCATGAGCATTTGGCCCTTGGCAGCTGTCAGGGGACCACGGGGAAATCAGATCCAACTGTTCCCGGGGCGGTTCTAGGGAACAGGTGCCCACACATGTTAACTACATTTTGTAAGGGATGTGTAATCCCAGTGACTAGGTGGTCTGAAAGATGAAATTACTCTTTGGCCTTCTGAAACCAATTCGTTAATCAATGCGGGCACTAATTCTTCCTCCCTCCCTTCCTCCCTCCCTCCTTTCTCTCTCTTTCCCTTTCCTTCCTCTATTCCTTCCTTCTTTTCATCCTTCACTTTTTTTTTTACATTCACTCATTTATTTTTCTCATCCATTCACTGTATCATTCAGAGAATATCCTTATGCACCTACTATACTTGTAAAGATATGAAAGACAATTTTATATAGTCTCTCTAGTTAGAATTGGGGAGGATATTAGAGGATGTGTGTGGGCTTGCCCACATGCGTGCACATACAAGAAGAAATTGCTTAGTTGGAGGGAGATATTGGAAGGAAAACAACACTTTCTGTTTGGTTCAGAGCGAGGATAAAAGGTCTCGTAGCTTGAGGCTGATACTGATATCGAAATCAACACCAAAAGAAAAACTTACCTACAGATTGATTTCTGCGTTCTTTGTGAAGTGAGAGATCCTACTTCCCAAGCAGGTAGACAAAGTACTGATTTTTATCCTTGGCTATTTACTCCCTTCTTGCATCATTGGTTTACCTGACAAGTCAGGAATTTTCATCCTAGCATCTATTCATAGAGAGATGTGTATATAAATGTTACCGAATCCAAGCTCACCGTGCTCACTGCACAACAGGCCAATAAATCGGGAGACGATTTGTTGAGGCAAGGAATAGCGACTTTATTTGGAAAGCTGGCAGACCGAGAAGAGGTAGACCAGTGTCTCAAAAGAACCATCTTATCGGGGTTTGGATGCCAGTTTCTTTTATAGAACAGTGAGGGGGACGAGGTGGGGAAGTAAAGTAAAAAGGTCATAAGGCTTGCAAATTTCTTCTGTCTTGCAGCCATTCACAGGTGGACAGGGTCCAGATGTTTCCCTGAACAAAGGCACTTTAGTTTAACATTCAGGCCGAGGGGCAGGGTTCCCCGAGCAGGCCATTAGGTATAGACAGTATCCTTTCAGTGAACAAAAGCAACAGGAAGCAAAGATTAAAGTGAAAGAAACAGGTCCAACATGGAGTCAGAATTGGCTCTTCCCTGTTACATAAAGTTTCCAAAGTAAGTTGAACCGTGCTTTTGATTTGCATATCTCTCACTGTTCTAGAAACTGCTGACAGCAGACTCAGGGCAGACCTTAGAAGTAGACTTCAAGCGCTTCATTATTTCCCCTAAATGCTCCAGAAATTCTTGACCATGACCTTCGAGGCTGTATGACAAATCCATGGAGTATAACACACTGTTCTACACCAAGGGCCAATTTGTGACAAATGAAGAATGTTTCCAGGCATTTTCCCCTCCTGTCTCTTAACCTTAGCTCAGGGTCCCTCTGTGTTTTTCACACCAACTGTACTTGCTGCTGAAATCTGTCCAAGGCAACAGGGCCTAGCGGTGATGCTCGCTGAGCCTCGGCTATGGGATCTGAGCCCCACGTCTCTGTGACTGGGGACTGAAGCCACACGAGGCTAAGGACCAGTTGAAGGGCTGGCTGTATAAACAAGGTCAGAGTGGAGACTGGTGACAGCCGCTGGTGACAGACCTTTAAATTAGGGATGCTCCATTCCCACCACCATTTTCTGAGAACTCACTGAGAAACTGGAGGACTTGCCTGAGGAATGTAAGTGCAGGTAATAAAAGGTGACCCTTCCTGCAACTCTCCTGCCTCTTCAAACAAACAAGTCTTGCCCTGTGTCTGGCCTGAGTCTCCCGTCCCGTCCTTTGAACCTGTTACCATGGACTTTTGTCTCAGAGGATGTCAGCCCAGGTTTCAGATTTCACGGGCACGTACTACCTTTTTCTTTGGTAATAAATATCCCAACATCAGAACTCTTTGCTAGACAAAGCAGGAGAACCCCAGCGACTGCCGGCCTTGGAGGCTGCAGGTATCCGTGCAGGATCACCCCGTCTGTACCTCCTAAGGGGGAGAGGAGGGCCATCCCCCACCTCTGCTGGCTCCTTTCCTTCCACACCGTTTGTAGGGAGAGGCTATTTGGCAATACTGTGTTAACCATCCAGAGACTCCTTTAGAAGAGTGAGATATTGATCAAGTTTATTAAGCTATGAAAAATTTTTACTAATAGCAAGACAGTGTCTTTTCTTAGAGTTTCTGCCCAGTCAAAAAGCTGGAATTGTTAAAGCCTCAAAAATCTGCTATGGTCTTCCAGATAGAGCCAGCACCTGGGGTGGAGAGAGACAGGAAATGCCCCGGAGATCCTGGAGAAGGAGAAGATAGAGCAAGGCCAGAGAGAGAACCCCAGGTCCACCTGGACGGAGACCCCAGGAGAAAATGCAAACTGTGTGTTTGTGATCCACTAAGAGCGAGGCTTTCTTTCTGCTCATGGAGATGCTCTGTACAGCAACACAGGCTCCAGCCCAGCTAAGGGGCACATAGAGCTTCTCGCTACAGTTGTATTTTAGAGACTATTTTGAGAGAGAAATATTAGCAGGATCTATAAAAGATTTACATTCCTAATTGTCCCTGAGAGCTCGTAGGTTAGAATGAACATTCTGCAGTGTCTCAGAGCACAAAGCAGTGCTCCCCCTACCCAACTAAAATGCTTCCAGATCCACAGAGCAAGTGAACAATTGCACATGATGCCCTGGCCAGGAGCTGTCACAGGCTGCGGGGAAGTGGGTCCAGACAGCCGGGACGGGAGCAGGCCGACGCCTGCACTCTATCACAGAGGTCCCTGCCCGCCCCAGGGGAGACCAAGGCTGCCACTCACGTCTCATCTTGTCTCCCGGTCACCCGGTGAGGAAGATGTCGACGACTCGGAGGGTAATGATGTGTCTTGAGCAGGGGCCTTGACCTGCTGTCCAGGCGGGTTTGCAGGGTCTCTGGCTGGGAGAGCGTGGCTGCTGTCTGGCTCCCTTGCTGTGTCTGCGAGGAGCATGGAGTCTGGAGCTTACCGGGGCAGCCCTGCCCTGAGCCCTCTGGGTTCCTTCTTTCCTTCTTGCGCGCAGTCTAGGGTGCCCTGGAGCCAGCTCGCCGGCTCGTGTGGTACCATCTGATGATAGCATGGGTCAACGGGGCCCGAAATTCATCAAATCTGTCTTTCTGCTTCATAAAGACCAACCACCAAATTCACTTCTCTGTTTTAGTAGACATTCACAGAGCATGATGATTGAGATAGATCTTTTATACACAGAGTGTATCTGCTCTTTTATTAGGGGCTTTTAGCTCCTCAAGACTGTGTTTGCAGAACCTGACAAAGTGATAAATTTTGCTTATTTTAATCCTTTCCTTTTTTCCACCAGAGGTTAATTGTTTGGTGTTCTTTGTTAAACTAACACTTTTGATGGGTTAAGAACCACTAAGGCCACTTAAATAAACAGACCATTCAGGTAAGAACAGGAAAGCTAGTGTAGACACAAGCTATTAACTTGCTGTATTGGGGCTGGTGTGTTAGTTGATTGACATTGAAAATGACATGTGAATTCACTTGGAGATTTTTTAAATACCTACTCTGCTGACAAGTGTTAACTTTCTATTTTAGGTAGAAGAGATAGATTCCTTGATATTTAATCTTCCTGAATTATTAAAGTAAGACTTAAGTGATGTTGTACCATCCTTCAAATGCACTGCTTACTCTCATTGATATATATATATATATATATATTTTTTTTTTTTTTTTTTTTTTTTTTCTACAGCTTGGCTTGGGTTGTTATTCTTTTAAAATTTATTTATTTATTTATTTTTGCTGTGTTGGGTCTTCATTTCTGTGCGAGGGCTTTCTCTAGTTGTGGCAAGCGGGGGCCACTCTTCATCGTGGTGCGCGGGCCTCTCACTATCATGGCCTCTCTTGTTGCGGAGCACAGGCTCCAGACGCGCAGGCTCAGTAGTTGTGGCTCACGGGCCCAGTTGCTCCGCGGCACGTGGGATCTTCCCAGACCAGGGCTCGAACCCATGTCCCCTGCATTGGCAGGCGGATTCTCAACCACTGAGCCACCAGGGAAACCCTGATATTATTTTTAATATGATGTTTCACATAAGTAAACTCAATCTGTCTATATATTTATCTTGCCTCATTTTCTTTCACAGGTTTAGAATCTAGGTTATACAAATTTCATAAAAGGATTCAGGAAATATTCCATTTGTTTCTATACTCTAGAAGAGTTGTTATGGAAATTCTGGATTTGTTTTAGCAATAATTTTATAAGAAAGTAGAATAATAACTTACGTTAAGAACAGTAAGTGTAGAAGCAACATTAGAATAGTTTGGAATAAGTAGGTACTTGCTATAGGCTGGATTCTTCAGATGCCAACTCTGCGGCAGAATTTGGAGTGCAGGATATTTATTAGGGATTAAGACGTAAGAAAGGAAGGGGAAGGACACTGAGTTGGGTGAACTCTATTGCAGCCCCCCCACCCAAACCTTGGCCAATCTAGCCTCATTCTTCCAGCAAGTATTTAAGTTCTTTGTTGTATGTCCTCAAACTTTTTCTTTTCTAACATATTTTGCCAGTTCTGAGACCTTTGAAATTGCATATAAATTTTAGAATAGGCCATTGATTTGCACAAAAAAATCTGCTGATAATTTGATTTGGATTGTTTAGCTGTAGAGTAGTCTGAGAGTATAGATATCAATGATGTTGAGTCTTAGGATTCATCTACATGTTATATTTCTCTATTTGTCTTCTTTAATTTCAACAGTATTTTGAATTTTCACTCTACAGCTCTTACACACGTCTTGTTAAATTTATTCCTAAGGGTTTTGTATTTTTGAAGCTATTGTCATTGTTATTATTTTTAAATTTTCAATTTCTAATCTTTTGTTGCTAGTATACAGAAATACAATTGATTGTGTATATTGATCTTATGTTGTTCCATCTGGTTAATGTAATTCATTAGTTCTAACAGCTTCTTCTTTGTGTGTGTGTGTGTAGATCCCTTAGGATTTTCTACTGATATTATTTTTTATTATATGCACGATTGCAGTTTACTTCTTACATTTTATTCTAAATTTTAAAAATCTTGCTGTATTGCATTGGCTAGGACTTTCAGGACAGTGTTAAATAGAGGGATATTACCGAGAGGGGTATTCTTGCGCTGTTCCCCATCTCAGAAGAAATGCATTCAAATTCACTATTAAACATGAAGTTAGCTATAGATTTATTGTAGATGCTTTTTATCTAGATAAGGACATTTTATCTCATTCCTAGTGTGCTGAAAGTTTTAAAATATGAATCAGGTTTAACTAATGTCAAATGCTTTTTCTACATTTATTGAGATTATCATGTGGTCCTTCTCATTTATTCTGTTAGTATAGTAAATTTCTTTGATTGGTTTTCTTGTATTCCTGGAATAAACTCCACTTGGTCATAATATTTAATTTTTTGTATATATGGCTGAATATTATTTCCTAATATGTTGTTAAGGATTTTGCATCTATGTTCATGAGGGTATTGGTCTGTAGTTTTCTTGTAATACTTTATTGTCCTTTGACATAAGGTTAATGCTGGCCTTATAATGAGTTGGGAACTTTTACTTTCCCCTCTATTTTCTGAAAGAATTTCTATGGGATTGGTATTAATTCTTCCTTAAATATTTCATAGAAATTATCAGTGAGATAACATGGTCCTGGTGTTTTCTTTGGGGGAAATATGTAAGTTATAAATTCAATCCCTTTATCTGATGCAGGACTATTGAGACTTTTCTATTTTTTCCTGAATTCATCTTGTTGATTTTGCCTTCCATGAAATTTGGCTGTTTCATTTAGGTTACTGTATTTGTTGTTTTAAAATTATTCAAATACTCACTTATTGGCCTTTTAACGTCTATAGGATCTGAAGTGATGTTCCTTCTTTCATTCCTAATATTGAGAACTAGTGTCTTCCTTCCTTCCTTTTTTTTACTTGATCAGGGATTATCACACTAGGGGTTATCAAAACTTTTCAATAAGCCAAATCTTGGTTTTATTAATTTTCTCTACTGTTTTGCTGTTTTCTGTTTCATTGGTTGTCACTCTTATATTTCTTCCCCTCCACTTCCCTCAGATTTAAATTGTTCTTTTTCTAGCTTCTTACATTGGAATATTGTGTCATTGATTATAATCCTTTCTATAAGCATTGAAAGGTAAAAATTTTCCTCTGTAACTGCTTTAGCTGTGTCCTAAAAATTCTGCCATGTTGCATTTTCATTTTAATTTAGTTCAAAATAGGTTATAATTTCTTCTTTGACTTATGTGTTCTTTAGAAGTGTTTTGTTTCATTTCCAAATATTTGCGGATTTTCCAGATACATTTCTCGTATTGATTTACAATTTAATTCCATTGTGGTTAAAAAACAAAAATAAAAAGGCAAAAACACAGGGCTTCCCTGGTGACACAGTGGTTGAGAGTCCGCATGCCGATGCAGGGGACACGGGTTTGTGCCCCGGTCCTGGAAGATCCCACATGCAGTGGAGCAGCTGGTCCCGTGAGCCATGGCCACTGAGCCTGCGCGTCCGGAGCCTGTGCTCCGCAACGGGAGAGGCCACAACAGTGAGAGGTCCGTGTACCGCAAAAAAAAAAAAAAAAAGGTAAAAACACAAATTTCAATCCTCTAAAATTTATTCAGATTTATTCTATGACCAAGTATAGTGTCTATTTCGGTGAATGTTCCATGTGCATCTGAGTAGCATGTGTATTCTGCAGTTTTGGAATATAGTATGCTATAAGTTCAATTAGGTCAGCTTGGGTAACAGTGATTTCCAAGTCCAAGGTATTCAAATTGATTTTCTGTTTGCTCTGTCATTTACTGAGAGAGAGAAGTGTTAAAATCTTCAAATATAATTATGAATATGTCCATTTCTCCTTTAAGTTCTGCCGGTTTTTGCTTCATCTATTTTGAAGTTCTGTTATTAGGTACATGCACATTAGTATTGCATGTCAGCATGATTAAGTGTGTCCTTTATCATTATGAAATGACCCCCTTTAATTCTGGCAATATCTCTTATTTCAAATTCTCCATTGTCCAGCTCTTTTGTAATTAGTGTTGCGTGGAAAATCTATTTCCACTTCCTTGCTTTGAACTTATCTATGTCTTTATAGTTAAGGCTATTTTATTGTTGTTTTGGTTTCAATTTTTTATAGACAGCACACACTCAAGTTGCGTTTTGTTATCCAGACTGAAAAATCTGGTTTTCAGTTGATCAACACTGTCTAATGGAACTTTCTATGATGACGGAAATGCTCTACATCTACACTATCCAAGATGGTGGTGACTAGCCACATGTGGCTGTTGAACATTGAAGATGTTTCTAGTTTGACTGAGGACTAGAATTTTTCTTTTATTTTATCATAATTAATAAATTTAAATTCAAATAACCACACGTGGCTAGTGCCTGCCATATGAAATAATGCAGGTTCAGATAATTTGCATTCAATGCACTTATAGATATGCCTGGGTTAGGTGTACCATATTTCTATGTGTTTTCTGTTTGTTTGTCTGATATATGTTGCTTTTTTTTCTCTTTCCCTGTCTTTTTTAGAATTAATTTTGTATTGTTTATGAATCCATTTTATATTTACTATCATATTACTAGCTATACCACTTTGTTTCTTTGGTTGCTCTAGTGTTTGAAATATGCCTTTTAAACATTTCACAGTCTATTTTCAAAGACTATTATATCACTCAAATATAAGGTAAGAACTTTACATCTAACTATCCATCTTTTTGCTGTTGTTGTCGTATATTTTATACCTACATATGTTATATACAATAACACAAGTCAAAAAATTATTATATACAGCTTTTGCTTTAAATGGTCAATTGTTGGTGAAAGGAATTTAAAAACTAAAACAAAAATTCATGTTTTTGCACATATTTACAACTTTTTTCAAGTGTTTTCATCCCTTGTATAGAAACAACTTTCCATCCGCGATTATTTTCCTTTTGCTTGGAGAATTTTCTTTACCATTTCTCGTGGTGATGGTCTGCTGGTGACAAATTCTCTCTTTTTGTATGTCTGATAAAGTTTTAAGATGAAGTCTATAAAATTCTAAGTTGAAAGTTTTTTTCCCTCAGTCCTTTAAATATGTAATTCAATTGTTTTCTGACTTACATAGATTCTCACCTCCCTCCCCAGTTTTACTGAGACATAATTGACATACAGGACGATGTAAGTTTAAGATGTACAACATAATGATTTGACTAACATGTATTGCGAAATGATCACCACAATGAGTTTAGTTAACATTCATCATCTTATGTAGATACAAAAAAAGAAAAAGTAGAGGAAAGAAAAGTATTTTTTTCCTTGCTATGAAGACTGAGGATCTACCCTCTTAACTTTAAGGTACAAGATAGAGCAGCGTTAGCCAGAGTCATCATGTTGTACACACTTCTCTAGTACTTATTTATCCTATAACTGGAAGTTGGTACCTTTTCACCCCCTTCCTCCAACTTCCCTTCCCCACTCCCCACCTCTGATAACCACGAGTCTGATCTCTTTTTCTATGAGTTTCTTTTCTTGTTTTTGTTTTTGTAGATTCCACGTATAAGTGAGATCATACAGTATTTGTCTTTCTCTGACTTATTTCACTTAGCATAATGTCCTCAATATAGTTGCTGACAAAATGTCTTTGTTCCTTTGTTTGTAATGTACGTTTTTTCCTCTGGCTACTTCTAAGATTTTCTCTTTATCACTAGTTTTCAGAAATTTTACTATGATGCGCTTTGGTGTGGTTTTCTTTGTGTCTATTCAGATTAAGGTTTATTGGATTACTAAGATCTGTGGGTTATAGTTTTCACCAAATTTGAAATACCTCTGCCCATTTCCTCAAATATTATTTCTGACCCCTCTTCCTTTTCTGACTGTGATTACGCTATGTTAGGTGGCTTGATATTGTCGAACAGGTCACTCAGAATCTGGTCATTATTTTTCATTCTGTTTTTTTTTTTCTGTATGCCTTATATTGGATAGTTTCTGTTGTCATGTCTTTATATGCACTGATATTTCACAGTTTTTAATAGTGTCTTAATCCACTCCAGTGAAAAATTTATATTTTAAAGATATTTATCTCTAGAAATTCCACCTGGTTCTTTTTCATATATTTTATTTCTTTCTTCATTATATTCATGTTTTCCCTTCAACCGTTGAGCATATTAAGAATATATATGCTTTGAAATCACTTTCTTCTCATTTTACCATCTTGATAATATTGCTAATATCTGGTTCTGTTTTTGCTGACAGAGCTTTCTTCTTGTATGTGTTACATCTTCCTGCTTCTTAATAGGTCCAGTAATTTTTAATTAGATATCCAGACATTGTCATTTTTTTTTTAGTGTTAGGGTTTTTTGTTTGTTGTTTGTTTGTTTTTTAAGAGTGTTAGGCTTTGTTCTGGTAGGCAATTAAGTTATTTGTGGATTAACTTGCTATTTTTGAGGTGTATATTTAATCTTTCTTAGTTTTTTTCTAGGGCTTTTAACCCACTATGGCATGACCCTTCTGAAGTCTCTTTTGAAGACCCTGTGTACTCACAAGGTCTCTCCTCACTTGCTGGTGGTAAGTCAAAAGCTTTCTGGCTTTGAGCAACCCTGGGGATTGTTTGGCCTATAGGTTCCTGGTACCTTTTCTGCACCTGGAGGCTCTTCTTCATCCTGCCTTATAGAATTTCACTCTATGCACATGTGGAGCAGTGTTCGTCCAGAGAAACTCATTGGAGGGCCCCTACAAGGGTTCTCAAGCTCTTTCTTCTCATAGTTTCTCCTCTCTGGCACTCGGCCATGAAAGTCGTCAGTTTCCCTCTCTTCAATGCTATGGTCTTCCTCTACTAGGGGCTTTACTCCCTGCCCTACAATCTGGAAAATGCCTCTTGGAAGCAAGCCAAGGACCTCGTGCATCCACCTTGTTTGCTTCCTGTCTCTCCGGGACCATAGTCTTGCACTTCCTTTCCTCCAGTATCTGAAAACCTTTGCTTCATACAGTTTGTCCAGTTTTTACTCACTTACAGTAGGAAAATAAGTCTCAACTTCTTTACCCCCTTGTAGCCAGGTACTGTATATGATTTTTCATATATAATTATGATTATCACTCACAAATTTTGCTCCTTATTTTTTAAATGTATCTAATTTTTTATATGGCTTATATGCTCCATAGGCTGCATTGGCTGTATCTTGAGTGGCATTTTTATATGATGGCATCTATTTTTCCAGAGGACATTAAGATTATTTCTGATTTTTTTCAGAATTATTATAAACATTTTGGGCTTAACTGTCCTCCTGATATCCTTGTTCCCCACCTTAGCTACTAACTCACTCCAACTTTTTCCAGTGTGGATTCTGCAAACGAGAAGTCCATTCAGATGGTCCATGAGGAAAGGGCTCATGGTGGAGTAAGCTTGGAAAATATTGCACCCTAGATCCTCTTCCTGGTGAGTCTTAATGTACACTGGCTTGTTAAAGGCTTGAGGAATTTTGCATAAAGAAACCATATTTATCTTCTTTTTGTGGCCTTAATTTTTTTGGAAAGTTTGATATAATTTTATTGTTTTTTTGAAAACAACACCCAAAGAAGGACTAATTTCAGTTTCAAGCAGCAGAGCCTGGGGGCAGGTGTCCCGCCAGGCCTCTGCTCTGCTCTTCCACTGAGGCTGAGCTGGGGATTTGGATTCCAGTAGATGACCCTTGGCAGTTGTTGCCCAGTCCTCAAGTACTCTAGCCCAGAGGTCTGGAAGTGAGAGAACTCCCATTCCAGGGGCAGGGATGCAGACTCCATGGGGGTGGAAGCTGAGGCCCGGGACCTGGTAGGTTCCTGAGGAAAGGATATTGGAATGAGGTCAGCAGCCATAATGCCCCATGGAGACTCCAAGGGCTGGGGACATAGACTTGCTAGAAAACACGATGCTCTGACACTTTCCAAAGTCTTTGCTTCCCAGACCCTGGGAGAGGTGGTGGTGGCATCCAGGGATCATGAGGCTTGAAGCCCAGGGCCTCTGCCTGACCCACTAGAATTGTAGAGGACTGTACTATAGGCTGCAGACTCTGAGATGTCCCCAGTGTCCTAGACACTTCTGTGTCCCTACTCTGGGGGATAGGCAGGCTGATGGGCAGCGTGGTGAGGGGCAGGCCAGATGCTGCCATAGGCTTGAGGTAACTGACCCTTAGGCAGGGGGACCTACAGAAGCAGCAGAGCCTAGGCCCCCCCAGTGCTGGTTGCTGGTACAGAGAAAATGTCATGTTCCATCATGGTGTAGCGTAGTTGCCATGTGGTACTGGATGCTCCTGGAAAAGAAGCCTGTGGAAGAGTCTAGTGGTTCTCAGAGTTCACTGGAGAGACATCTTTCCTTTACTTCCTGTCTCCATAGTTTCTGGTCCCGTCATAGGGGTTGGTACCCAGTGTAAAGTTGAACTTACTGCAAAGATAGAGTTACCTTGGGGTTTTGTATCTGCCCAAAGTGAAGATGTGGGCCTGGTCAGTAAGAATCCTGTCTCCACTCCACATGCAGGGCCTGCCTGCCCTTGTTTGTCCCAAGCAAACTGGACATATGGTCAACCTCTGCATAGAAACTACTCTTGTCCTGCGTGGAAGATGTTTGGAGGATAGAGAGATGAAGAGATTTGGTGAGGCCCAGAACTAAGCCTGTGCAGATGGAAAGGAAGAAAACAGTTCAAGGGATGTTCATAGAAATTTAGCACCATATTCAGCCCATCTAACTATCCCATTCCACTCAGGTATCCTTGGCTGGGCCTCTCAGGAAAATTCTTGCAGTTCATCAAAAGTATCATGCTCTCCTGACTTCCTGCCTTAGCTAATGCCATTCCCTCTGCAAGAAATGCCTTCTGCCCTTGACCATCTTTTCTTCCATGTGAGCTTCTCTGAGGCTTAAGCTTTGCCTGGCATTTCATTTCCTGGCCAACAAACAGTTTCCAAATCAGTGAATCAAACCAAATAAAGAAGTGAAATAAGTCAGAGAAAGATAAATCCTGTATGATATCACTTACATGTGGAATCTAAAAAAAGACAACAGACTAGTGAATATAAAAAAAAGAAGCAGACTCACAGATATAGAGAACAAACTAGTGGTTACCAGTGGGGGAGGAGCAATAAAGACTGGGGAGTGGGAGATACAAACTATTAGGTGCAAGACAAGCTCAAGGATGTATTGCACAACACGGGGGATACAGCCAATGTTTTGTAATAACTGTAAATGGAAAGTAACTTATAAAAATTGTATAAAAATTAAAAAGTAAAAACATTAAAAAAAAAACAAAAGAGTATATGAACTCTACTGGGAGACGAATGATCCATCTCTTGGCAGTGACCTGGGTGTGGCCAGGGATTCCCAGTGATAGTGAGGGACCACTTCACGCTCTCCCCTGCATGATCTCATGTTTGTCCGTCTTGCCATCTTATCAATTTGTTCTGTCTCACAGCTACTTGTGTCAATAATCATTACACAGAGGCACTTAATAAGTAAATATTTGTTCAATGAATACAGCGGTAAGCAAATCAACCTCCAGCCAGCAGTTCAGAAATCAGCTGCTAACAAGATTTCCTACCTGGAAATGACCGGCCCGTGGAACAGGATTGGTTGGCTAAAACTTTTGTTTCGGGGACTTCCCTGGTGGCGTGGTGGTTAAGAATCTGCCTGCCAGTGCCAGGAACGTGGGTTCAATCCCTGGTCTGGGGAGATCCCACATGCCGTGGAGCAGCTAAGCCCGTGCACCACAACTACTGAGCCCACATGCTGCAACTACTGAGCCCATGCACCTAAAGCCTGTGCTCCGCAACGAGAGAATCCACCGCAGTAAGAAGCCTGCGCACTGCAGCTAAGAGTAGCCCACGCTCACCACAACTAGAGAAAGCCCACGTGCAGCAACAAAGACCCAACACAACCATAAATAAATAAATTAATAAATAAATTTATTTATTAAAAAAAAAATTTGTTCGGGTTTTTCCATAAAATATTACAGAAAAACCCGAACGAACTTTTTAGCCACCCCAATGTCAGGTAATTGGGGTGCTCTGTGAAGAGCCCGTCTCCTTACACATTCCTCCCATGCCCAGGATGCTGGTGGAGTCATGGAGGAAAGTCGGACTTGTTGGTGGGGAGACACGGTGGTGGGGAGGCCGGTGGGGACTGCCAGGCTCGAGTTGCCCTGATGCACACCATGCGCTCCAAGGCCTCTCATCATTTTAATAGATCTGTAATAAATGTGTAAGACACATGGGTTGTATTTTATGCTGCAGGGCTTAAACTAATTTACCAGGCATGTCCATTTTCTTGGCCAATAAATGTTTTCCAAAGCAATGAATAAAATTCAATGAGGCAACAGACTCTTTACCTAGTGGGAGGAACAGTCTCCTGTTTTCAGTGATGGTGCCTGGAGGTGTCCAGATGTTCTGGGGAGCAGAATAGTAGCAGTGGTACCGCAGCTGCTCCCCAGACCCAACACTGGATTGGCCTATGTCGTCAGACAGGTATCTTTACTGGCTTTTATTTTCTCCATGAAATTTTTAAGTTGTTTGATGGAATTGGCTGCATTAATCAAACAGTTTTTTCTCAGAGACATCATTTATGTTTGCTAGAGCCAGAGAGGGATCTGTAGGCATTATCTTTACTTGCTGAAAGTAAACTCTGAACCAGAGAGTGAAACGCCATTGGTTTTATTTCATTGCATCGCCCCAAGGACAAATTCTAACCCCTTCTGGATTCATAGTTGGTCTTGCGACAAAGTAGGAGCAAAGAAACTGGAGGGAATGTTGAGACATGTGAAGGAAGAAAGGAGAAAATTCTCAGTCTTCAAAGCATAAGGAACAAATAAGGAAAACCACTTGTCTCCAGGCCGGACCCAGGGATAAGCACACCTTCTTCTACTAAGAAGGGGAGGTTAGTCTTGTTAATGACTCATCTCCCCACCAAAGTTCAAGGCACTTTTACTCAACCAAAGGGCAAGATGACACTGGGCTTGAAGACTAGGCATTTTCCAGCCAGGTACCTAGGACGCTGGTAGTTACTTATTGACATGGCTCCCAGATATCACATTTAACAAAATCGTGTGGGTAATCCATCATAGCTTGTTACTAAAGGCTATGTCTATTTTAAGATAGCATTCATCATTTCTGCAGAGAAAAAAGTAATATATGAAGCTAGGTTTTAAAAAAGGAAATATATAGAAAAGTATGAAAAATAAAATGCAAACACCTATAAGCACACAATTCAGACATAACTTCTGATAACATATTTTTTTTTTTTTTTTTTTTTTTTTTTTTGCGGTACGCGGGCCTCTCACCATTGTGGCCTCTCCCGTTGCGGAGCACGGGCTCCGGACGTGCAGGCTCAGCGGCCATGGCTCACGGGCCCAGCCGCTCTGCGGCATGTGGGATCTTCCCGGACCGGGGCACGAACCCGTGTCCCCTGCATCGGCAGGCGGACTCTCAACCACTGCACCACCTGGGAAGCCCATGCCAACGTTTTGAACGTTCTCCCTTTGTGTTTTTTACATGTTCTCTATGACCTTGAAATTTTATGAGAACATAATTTTTATAGATTCGTAGTTTTCAGTATTCTGCGTGTACCATAAATTATCTGGTCATTCTTCCACCATTGGTCATTTAGATTGTTCTTTTTCTCACTAAAAAGGCATGCTTGTACCAAAATCTAGGCCCTATTTTTTATTCTTTTACAGGACACAATTTTAGAGGTGAGACTATGGGAGTCAAAGAATATCGCCTCTTTCAGGATCTTGGTCCATACTGCCACACACTAAACTAACAGAGCATCCTAACAGCCTGTTAATTTACCAAGAAAAATAATCAAACTTATTGTGAAGACCTCTACACTCTGGTCATTTGATTCATTTTTCCTTGAAACTTTCAACCAAATTTCTTGAAATCCGCATGAAGTGAAATAGAAAGTTTTGCCATAGATAGAACAGATCCATTTTCTATTTTATGAAAAACATTTTTCAATTTGCTGAATGGCTTAGTGCTAGGTTGCACTGCGTGACAATGATCTGAAAGAGCTTCAGACTTCTAAGTAGGCAAGCAATCTCTTCCGAGCGCAGAGACGATGCGGACATTCGGGCAGCACACAACTTCTGAAAGCCTTTCCCAGAAAACCGCCTCAGATTTGGTTTTCAGCACTAGGCACACAAAGGTTAATTCAAATTGCATTGGATAAAATAATTTGTATGGTTTGTATTATGTTAACCTGAGGTTATCATTGACTCTGCAGGGCTGTGGTTTACCCTTCGGTTCAGTCTTCCAGATAAATCAGACCGCGCCATCAGCACTGAACTTGTTAGTTTCAGTTGAATAGGTTTTCTTTTTCAGTCTTGAAATTCCTATGTCTTTATGTAACTTCCCCGCTAACCATGACAAAAATAAATAAATGCATTCCCCCAAGTGAGTAAAGAAAGAAAGACAAGCAGAGAAAATGACGTTTGCACCCTCCAAGTGAGCTCCTGATTAAAGATCGGAAGGGCTAGAACAACAGTGTCCTTAAGATCCAGTGGCATGCGGTTGCCCTTCCACCTTGTTTTTTTGGAAAAAACATTTGAATGAAACACTTTACAAATATTTATATGCTAGTAATTGTGTTAGAACAATAGCCATGGTCTGCATGACCTGATTTGAGCCAGGAAATTTGGGGTTAAGGCAGCAGGAACGTCACTCTTGGTGGGCCTGGTGCCATATTGTAAATCATGGATGATCACCTACTATTTTGAGGCCCCTGGACAGAAAACTTCAGCACAGAGATTGCATACATGTTTCTGTTGGTGCATAGATCAGATGGTGAAGCAAAGCCAGGACAATGGCACGATTTCAAGGTATTTTGTCCCATACATACTGCCTGCCTCCATGCTACTGTCTTGAAAAGGAAGGGAAGGGGATGCACCACCCTCTCGAGATGCCACATTTGATGGGACCAGGCTACCGTTGACGGTGCTTGAAAATTTGCTCTAACTTGCTGATTCATTCTTCTCAGTGCTTGGAATACACAGTGAGAAAACAGACAGAGCCTCCTGGCCTTGGGGCGCTTGCATTCTATGGGAAAGCAAATCATAAACACCGTAAATTAATGAAATTTTTAAAAATAGAAAATAATTTTCGTTAACTGCGAGGCGACGTGTGATGGAAAAAACAGAGCAAAGTGAGGAGAATCAGCCCAAACACAGTAGACCTGGCCGGCCTCGTTGAGAAGGTAATGGGACAAAGATTTGCAGGGGATGAGAACCTCCCCTGTGGCTCCCTGGGAGAAGAGAATGTCGCATAAAGGCCCTGACCTGGGTTCTGGAGGGAGTGAGGATGGGGCCAGGGTAAGCCTCAAGGTGAGAAGGGTCTTTCTCCATGAGGGGACAGGCCATGGAGTCATTGCAAGGACTTGAGATTTGCTCTGAGAGATGCATAACCATTGGGAGATTTAGAGCTGAAATGCCCCACAAGGCCATTTCCAGCATCGCTGCCAGAGGTATCTGGGTCCCGGCTGGTGCCCATTCTCCCTGTGGGAACCTCGGATGTTTGAGCCCCCTTGCAGCTGGAATTCCTCTCTCTGGAGCCAGAGACCCCAGACTCCCTCCTGGGCCCATGTTCTGCCTGTTGGATCAGCAAAGGTGCAATAACTCTATGGACTGTTGAGTTTAAAAGAACCACATCCTCGTTAAAGTTACTGAGAGCTGAGGCCCCGCTCCCCCAAGGCTGTGTCGCTCCATTCCTATCTGCTGCGGCAAAGGCCTGGGCTTTGGGTGAGGGGTGGGCAGTGGTCACTTGTCTAGAAACGCACCCTGTGGTCCCTGCCTCTCTGAGCCTGGGTGGTGGGCTGTGGGAGAGGTGGCCGGACATCACCAATTTCCAGGCTGAAAATTATATTCCCCACACATGAGTTAATCTTCCCAGGAAAGGAAGAAATACGTGTTCCTGCATATTTCTTGATACTTTCTTTTAAAGCACAAGGTCTTTTATCTCCAGGGTGACTATGGATGAAATATCACTAGCTCCATATTTCAAGATAATCCCCTTCCAGCAAATGTCCCAGGAATAAAGACCTGGAAAGCACACACTGTTGTAACTGCATTTTCTTTCTTTGTATAAACACATCCCTCTGAGCTCTGCCTGATTGCTGGGTCCCAGCGTGTAACGGTCACTGCTGGACCGAAAGGTCTGGCTTTTCATTTTCTAGATAGGCCGGCAAGGTTAACAAGTTAATCAAGTCCTATCTATCAGACTCCTGAGTCCATTTCCTCTTCCCTGTGGCTCAGGGTTATAAGTATTCTTTACGGACTCTCTGCGTTTCTTTAGATCTGATTTCCTTGAACTCCCCTCCCGTTTCCTGAAAGCCAGGGCTCAGAGGAGAGAGAGGTGAGTTCTGTGGAAAGATGTCTGCTGCTCATTTCCACCTGGGTGTGGCAAAGGTCAGTCTGAAGGAATATGCTTAAATATTCAAGATTTTAATCCGTTCACTGGTTCCTACCCCTCTCGGGCAGACGTAAGGTGGAAAGCTCGTGGTCCCCAGGGAGCTCCAGGCCCTATGCACAAGTTAGTGGGAACCAGCTTCTGACCTCCTGGCAGCTCCAGATTTTTACCTGAAAAACAGGAGCAATGTCCTTTGAACCCTGTGCACATATGAAGATAAACTACAGTAATTTATGTGACAGTGTCTTGAAAATAGAGACAACAAAATACAGACAGATAAGCCATGGTCTTGGTTGCTACGTTGTTATGGTCTCCCTCTGCAATGCACCCAACAGGTAAGGAACAGGGGCTAAATTAGCCAGACCCTCTCTTTTTAGGGAAGATTCATTTATCAGGTTCTTTGACTGTGAGCCTGGGAGACCCAGCATCTGACCCTGAGATGATTAAATAGAGGGGAAATGAGGATGCCTATCTCTGTGCAAGACATGAGGTGAGATACTGCGGACCCTGAAATGGGGATGTGTCAGGCTGAAAAACTCTTAGAGCAGGTTCCCCGGGCCACAGACATCTCCCCCCAAGACCAGCCCCCTGTCTCTAAAGGAATGGCCAGAGCCTAGCTTTCTATTCTAGCGGGTTGCCCCATGCTACATGCCCGTGACCTCTGACTCCCTCTAGCTCTCTCCTTGCTCGCCTGAATTTCAAACTTTGGTCAAGGAGGTTTTGTCTATAAACGTACAGCGTACAGGGGTGTGTGTGTGTGTGTGTGTGTGTGTGTGTGTGTGCACGCACGTGCACGTGTGCGTATGTGTGCATACGTGTGTATCTTTTTAAAGGACTGGGAATCTTTTGAGCAAGCCACTGGCCAGGGATTACTTCTCTACTGCCCTCTCTTGAAGATGGCCATTGAGTGACCAATGAGATATGAACTTGGAGAAAAACACAATGGCCTTGGGAACCATGGAGGGTGCCCCTCTGTAAAAGCTGATGTGTTTCTGTTCAAACTGGTGCAGAAGGGAATGGAGTAAAGGACAGGGAAGCACACATGCGTGACTTCCACATTAGCCAACTCACCTGAGAAGGAAGGCAGGCACGCCAGAAGGTCCCTGTGACTACCCCTAACCTGGGTGATCGAGGCAGAGCCGGGCAGGCAGAGGTCTGATGCCAGGGACCATGCCAAAGGCAGATTCCTCTGAGACACTCGTGCTTGATGGCTATGCCAGGAGAGGCAAACAAGCAAACAAAACAAACCAGGGCTGTCTCTGCCAAATACACAGGAAAAGCAAAAAACACTGTAGCATCCAAGGTACCCAGGCATCTCCCGACTCCTTGGTCCACCTCTGCATATCAACTCCCCGCATCCCAGACACTCCTTCTGCCCAGATAAGTAACTAGTGACAAGCAATTAAAAATTTCCCCTTTTCTTCCATCCTAACCTTGAACAAACCTCTCTGAGACCTAAACACTAACTTCAGAATCCACCTCTATCTCAACACTGGGCAGGTGTCAACTCCCCTCTGCAAGGATTTAAAAAACAGCACATCAACCACAACTGCCCAAGCGTGTAAATCTATTAATTAATTCAACATTTAATAAGTCAAAGGAAGAAAATAACATGATCAATTCAATAAATAGCAAAGAACTCATCCCATAAAATTGAATATAATGGAATTAATTTGCATGCATACATACTAAACTTATAACCCTTTTATACAAGAATGCACTGTAGTTCTTTCATATGTGCTTTAAAATCTCAAAGCAAAAAATCATTGTCATGCTTAACGGTGACACATAAAGCCATTCAAATTAAAGTCGGGAGAGTGAAATGCCTTTGGCCACTATTATTATTTAACGTTGTTTTGGAAATACCAGCCAATGCAATTAGATAACAGATCGCTTGACAATGATATAATTACGTAGCTAAAAACACAGAATAATCAACTGAAGAAATAACTAGAAAGGGTAGGAGAATTCAGTGAGCTGTGTGGTTTTTAAATTAACATGCAGAAATCAGTAGCTTCTCCTTACTTGAAAAACACACGTTGAGAAAAGACAACAGAGAGACCACTCTCATTTACAATAGCAATAGCAATTGAATATCTAGGGATGAAATTTCTAAGACAATTGCAGGACCCTTAGGAGGAAAGTAGATTATTCTGCTGAGAGAGAAACTCTATGGAGGGACTTTTTCTATGAGTAAAAGAAATAACATAGCTTATCCTTGGGATGGGAGACTCCATCATGTAACGAAAGAAATTACCCTAAACTAGGTTCTATAGTCCATGAAACATGAAGTAAACTACTACCAGGATGCTTTGGAATTTCACAGCATGATGTTAAATCACACATGGGAAAAATAGTGTATGAGAATGATTAAGGGGCTTGTGGAAAAAGAAGAGTGATGATGGCCATCTTTCCCAGATATTAAAATGTTTAGTTATTCCAGAAAAATTAGAATACCCTGCATTGAAGCATGGATAGACAGTCATTGAGCTGAATCCATAAGCCAGAAATAGACTGAAATACCTACGGGACTGTAGAACTTTCCATATAAGAAAGCTGATGTTAAGGCAGAGAGAAAACAATTGGAACATTGACAAGTTAGTCCTTGGGGGACAAGCAAGTTACAGACCAACATGTATAGTATGATACTATCGTGTAAACAGAACAGCTGTAGATTAAAATTCTTCTGGGAAGAAAGATGAGAAAATGATGACAGTCATTAAATCTTTGCTGGGGAGGATGGGAGTTAGTCGTTGGGAGAGGGAAGGAGATTTTTACTTTTTACTAAGTTTGGGGAAAAATGACTTTAGTGTTTTGAAACCAAAAAGATATATGTCTTTATATAGATAATGCAAACAATATGAAACATTTATGAAAGAAAAAAATGAGATTTGTTGAACATTAGTCTAGAAATGTCACGATGGATAGACAAGAATAGTAATAGACAGATGGAGAGAAATACTTTTATAAAATTGGATCTTATTATAAATTTATCAAACATGCACTAAATTTAACTGCTAAATTTCAAACAGGGTCTTCTTTGCCTCTTCACCGTGAGAAAAAGAATTGGTTCCTAAAAGACTCCTAGAAAGTTAAGGAAAAAAATGATGGTAAACAGTTAATAGAATCTCTGCTTGGTTTTAGCTGCGTGTTTCAATTTTTCGCAGTTTCTATTAATTCACTATAAAAGATGATGGAATGATTGCATCTCCACTCCCTCCACCCTGCCTCTCACTTCCCACTAGGTTTCAGTAGCTGTATTTGTGCATTTTAAGGTTTTATGGTATCCATGATTTATTTGGTAACGATAATTCCCAGAAATGCTTAGTTCCAACTCTGCCTCTGAACATGTGCACTGTTTGCCACGAGTTAATATTCCAGACCCTTTCCATCTTGATCTTTTTAGGATGTATTGTTTGGTTAGCTGGGTTTTCCAGGAGTAGCTCACTGATGCTGTAGCTCCTGAGTTCTTCATGTATGAGAGAGTCCATGTGTTGCTTTTATTTTTGGAGGGCAATTTGATTGCGTGAAAAGACTTGAGGGATGGTTCACATTTCCTTGAAGATCCTGTAGGCTCCTCCACCTTGGGGGTGCTCTGAAAGGGCAGGAGGAAGCCAACATGGGTCCCTCCCTTGGAATAACATCACTTTGGCCCAGGATACTTATGTGATTCCCATATGGTTCTTTATCATTATATTAAGTGCATTAAACACATACACATACACACCACATGCACATACCACACACATACAATACTACTTATTAGAGGTATCAGAGAAGAAATCATTCTCAAAGTGAGGGAAGAACTCAATCTGCTGCTTGACAGATCACACCATATTCCTGGAAAATTTTAACAGAGAAAATAGATCCTGAAACACATCCTGGTAAAATTATTTAACTCTAGAGATGGAGAAAGAAAACCACAAGCTTTCACACAGGGAATATATAGTTAGCCTAAAGGAGAAGGAAAAATTAAGCACCACTGTCCTCAGGCTGCTCCACAACACAACTATGACAGAAGCAAAGGATATGGAATTTTTAGGAGATGTTGAGAGCCCTAATTTTTGTACCGAATGAAGTTGTTCTTCTTGTATAAAGTCAATAAAAAGTCGTTATCAAATATGCAATGGGCTTCCCTGGTGCCGCAGTGGTTGGGGGTCCGCTTGCCGATGCAGGGGACACGGGTTCGTGCCCCGGTCTGGGAGGATCCCACATGCTGCAGAGCGGCTGGGCCCGTGAGCCATGGCCGCTGAGCCTGCGCGTCCGGAGCCTGTGCTCCGCAACGGGAGAGGCCACAACAGTGAGAGGTCCGCGTACCGCAAAAAAAAAAAAAAAATGCAATGAACTCCTCCTGGAAAAACTAGTAAGCCATACTTGAAATGATTAAAAATAAAGAACTCAGAACAAAAGGAAGATATTATGAAAGGGCCAGTAGTGAGCATTTAAACATAGGACTAATGATAAACATCTATGGTAATTATGTTTATGAACACTATAAAAGTCAACATACTGAAAGAAAAGATTATAAAGTAAAATTTTAAAATATTCTGTAATATGAAGAGGCTAAAATTCCTGTGCTTGTTAACAAAAGAAGTGGCTGAAGCGTGCTATACTGATTTTCATGGCAGAAAGGCAAGAAATCGTTTCATTTTTAAAATATTGTTTCTGGAGTTGAAAAAATTTAATGCATCTATCCATATTATTTAAAGATACAAAATAAGTCACTAGAACTAAGAACAAATTATATGGCTCTTGAATCATCACAAGTTGAAAAAATACTGATTGTAAAATGAAAGCTACAAAAGGAATAGAAAGTATTTCATTCTGACTAAAAAGGGGTGGGGGGTACGGATAACTTAATATGTGAAAACCTATTAGCATAATTCACTATGTTGCCAGATTTATGAAGAAACCATATGCTCATCTAAGTAGATGCAGAAAAACACTCAATTAAATTTAACACTCGTACGTGATCGAATAGCAGCTCTTAGCCAACTAATAAGAAAAGGGAACATTCTTAACTTAATAAAAGGCATCAACAAAACAGTTAGAAATCATCCTATTTGAGTGGTGAAACATTAGAAGCATTTATTTTGAAGTGAAGAGCAAGAAAATATTATTATAGTTTCCAATATTTAATTTAACATTAATTTAATATTAACATTGTACTGAAAACCTAGCAAGTATACTAAGATCAGGAGAAAAGATTCCCTCTTTCCACACACAAAAACAATTCCAAACTAAAAAATATATATAAAGAGATAAGAAAGAAAGAAACAGTTATTATTTTTGCCAACCATGAATTAGAAAATGTAGTTACAAAAGTTTCTGCCAAAAACACAGAAAAATATACAATCTGAGAATAAATCTAGCGTAAGATGAGCATGACTTTTACTGAGAAAATTATAACACAATTTAAAAATAGTTAAGTAATAGAAAATGCATTCTGTGTTTACAAGTCAGAAGACGACTTATAGCCACATCAATTACCTCCAAATTAAGATGTGAATTCTATGTAATTCCAGTAGAAATCCCATAAGGTTGTTAATGAAACGACATTAGGTTTTATCATAAGATTCGTATGGAAGGGTACAGGGTTAAGAATAGAGATGTTCTGAGGAAGGAAGAGTGAGGTGTGGGGTGGGTAGGGGAGACTGACCATTTCTCCCAACTTCAAAACATTAAGCAATTAATTAGAACAGGGTGATAGCCTCACAGAGGTGAGCAAATAGTCCAAGGAAACAGAGCAAAGGGCTTGGAAGCCAAGACAGGTATATTTGTTCTTCGAGGATTTTATCAAACTCTATGACCAAACAGTCATGGTGGAAATACATGAGGATGCAGTGTTGGTCCTAGAACAGCTGCCCATCATATGGGAAAATAAAGTTAAACGTATACCCTATGACAAATTGCAGATAGACCAATGAAGTAAGTTTGAAAAGTAAAACTAGAAGCTTTGTAGAAGAAAAAATAGGACAATAGCCAATGCTGAAGATATGGAGAAAAGACGACACTTCTGTGTGTATGTGGGGTGTGTGTGTGTGTGTGTGTGTGTGTGTGTGTGTAGGGTGTTGGGGGGTATTGTACGTGGGACAGTTTCCCTGGAAGACAATCTGCACTTCTTCTAGTGAAGCTGATGACGTTTATCCCCTACATTCCTACGTTTCACTAACTCAGAATAGATCCCACAGAACATTGCCCATATAGGATATGTTCATTTGTAAAAGGGAAGATGAGAAAAGACCTAAATGTCCATACATGGGAAAATGGATAAATTATGCCATATTCATATAATAGAATCCTCCATAGATCTGAACATGCCTATATGGAGTAGAACAGGATGGGGATAGAAACTTCAGCTATTTGAATAACATGCATCTATTAAAAGAAATAATATCTGAAGCAAAAATAGAAAATGCAGTTGAGTATACAAATTACTATGATGATAACTGGCACCCGCGTTCTTCTTGAGGTTAAATTTGTCTGTTAAGAACAATAGGCTTAATAAACTCCTTTGGGTCCGGAAGGGAAAACCCAGACAGCCTATTTTGGAGAAAAAGACATCTGAAAGAGGATACTTCATATTATTAAGCTATGATTAATTTAGGAGTGTCAGATCATAGAAAATGTTTACTTAAAAGTCGAGTATTCTACTCTGTATGATACTAGAATGTGGATACATGCCATTATACGTTTGTCCAAACCCATAGGATGTACAACACCAAGAGTGAACCATAATGTAAACTATGGACTCTGGGGGATGATGACGTGTCCATGCAGGTTCATCAATTGTAACAGATGCTCCACTCTGGTGGGGGTGGTGAATGACGGTGGTGGCTATGCATGGGGTGGGGGTCAAAGGGTAAATGGGGAATCTCTCTGTACCTTCCACTCAATTTTCCTGTGAACCTAAAATTGCTCTAAAAAAATAAAGTCTATTAAAAAAATCAAATTTGTGATACAGTTTTAAAAGTTGAGTATTCTAGCTTAAAGCTTTTAATGTTTGTACATTTTACAGTGACCACTTATTGCTTTTGTAACTAAGAAAACTAATTAAATTTCAACTATACTAGGAATCAATTAAATGAAAATTACAACAAGCAAACTCTATTTTACAGATCAAATTGTCAAAAATGTAATTAAAGTGACAAGATTCCCTATGGGTGAGAGTTCAGGGAACAGACACTCTACTGCTGGCAGAATGTACATTAGTACAGATTATCTGGAGGGCATCTAAAGCCTGGGAAACATTCAGACCCTTTAAACTGTAATTCCACTTTAAGTAAATTAACCCCAGCTAAGGTCAGAGATGTGTAAAATATTTATATAAAAGGGGGTATGTTGTTTCTTAAGTTATAAAAGTAAAAAAATAGGAGATATCTGTATACCCAATGATCAAAATTTATTTAAATAAAATATGCTACATTTATGTGAGGAAATATTACCTGATCACTCAAATAAATTTTTCAAAAAAATATTCAGTTTTATGGGAAAATGTGATATACTGGTAAAAAAGCAATTTTCTAAACAGTATTACAGTTGACTCCTATTTTTGTGTATGTGATTTTGTGGTGTTTTTTTTTTGTGGTACGCGGGCCTCTCACCGTTGTGGCCTCTCCCGTTGCGGAGCACAGGCTCCGGAAGCGCAGGCTCAGCAGCCATGGCTCACGGGCCCAGCTGCTCTGCGGCATGTGGGATCTTCCGGACCGGGGCACGAACCCGTGTCCCCTGCGTCGGCAGGCAGACTCTCAACCACTGCGCCACCAGGGAAGCCCTGATTTTGTGTATTTTATATATATATACATGTATGTATATATTTGGCTATATGAACACACACATATAGGAGAGAAAGAAGGGAAGAGAGAGAGAGAGAGAGCAAGAATAAATGAATAGCAGGCAAAAGACCAACATGTTAAATGCACTAATTTCTGGGCGATTTAACATAGTTTCTGTATTCTCCCATCTTTGTACAGTGTACATGTATTACTTTGATAGCAGTTTTCAAATGCACTGAAAACTACCTCTAGCTTGTGGAGCCTGTGAAGCTCAGCACCTTTTGCTCACGTGACTGGGGCAGATGGAATCAGATTCCTGCTGGCCCATGTCTCCATTTACTCAGATGCCAGATGGCAGAGGTAATTTAGAATTCACCCCTTCCGAATCCAGCCTTTGTACTGGTTTTAGAAGAGGAATAGACAATGTTATTGTAGGGTATATTCAAGCAGATCCAGGAACCGGAAACATCGTTTGGTAACAATTGTCAAATTCTTCATCTCTGTGAACACTGCATGGCCCCCATAAATTACTGTGCAAATTGCATCACGTGATGGTCAAATTCTTCTGAACTAACTGCGAGAAGTAAAGTAGAATCCCACCAGGGCTTGAACTGAACATGAACTACAGGGGAGGAATTCCATTTTTGTTGTGAAAATAAAGGTACTAATTTGATAAGGAGATTAAGGGAGTGGATGGTGGGGAAGGGAGGTTTCCTTGTTAAAAATTTACCATTGTTAATGGAATTCATGAATCACTCCCATCTGTGATTTCTGGTTATAAAAATAGCAAGGCAAGAGGGAAAATTATGGAGGTCTAATAACTCTGGAATGTTAGGCTTTTTAAGGAATGGGATGTGAGTTTTTATACTTATCAAAGAGCAAAGGTTTACTGAAATACAAAGTTTATTGTGTTTTCGTATACATATTTATGCAAGTGTTTGCACCGATACCTAGGTCAGCACACACAGTATTTCTGGAATAAAGTGAACATGATGTAAAAGACATTTAACCTGCATACAAGGCAGCAACTTTCCTGCTTACCTGGTAGGTGTATTTTCATCATTCTGTAGCCAGGAAGCCAACGGCATGTTTGCTGATGTCCTAATTCTACTGGTCGGCTGTCCAATCATATGTGCTCACTCTTCCTTAGCTGTCCTGGGATTCCAGGAGTCATATGACCTCAGAAGGGATGCCCATTCCTTCTGGAAATTCAGGAAAGGAAGGACTAATTTACTGGAGGCTATAAGTATAGTAAAAATGTCAGATAAGAAAAAAATTGAAGTAAGTAAAAAATGTGTATTTTTTTTCAGCACATTTGAGCACCTGCCCTGATCCAGCCTCTGTTCTGCACTCTGCAGTTAGAAACATGGTTAATACTCAGCCCCTGCCCTCGAGGAGTTCAGTGTTGGTCAAGCAGGAGGGAACTTCCAAATAGGACGATTCAACATTTGTACTTTTGCAAGTGCTTAGAGTGGTGACTGGCACAAAGTACTCTTGTAGCATGTGAATTGTGCCCTACAATGTTAGGAGCGTGACAGTCATTCGTGCTATTTACAGTTAACCTCATTCTCCTGAGCAGGTAAGGTTACATTTCCCTCCTCCGTTTAAATTGGAAGACATGTGACTTGTCTTGCCTTGGTGGTCATGAAAGCTGGGCCTTCAACTAGGTTCCTGAGTGCTTAAAATGACAGTCCCACGATTGTCCACACTGGACATGTGACATGAGCAAAATACAAGCCTTTGTTGTGTTAAGCCACTGGGATTTGGGGGCTGTTTGTTACGGCAGCTGGCCCAGTCCTGTTGACTAATACACGTGGGCTGGCACTAAGACTAATGACATGTGGGCTGGCAGTTTGAGAGTTTGACTAAGTGCAGAAGAACAGGGAAAGTGGGAACAGTGATAGTAGAGGCCCAAAGATATAAAGCTATATTCCTTTCCCTTGACTGTTCCTCTCTGGTGCCCTTGTCTGTTCAGTGAAGTTCTCTGCATCTCTTCCCAGACCATTGGTAAAACATGGTGTATTGACCACAACCATCTGTCTCTTCTCCTCTCCAAACTGTACTGAAATGTCAGTAAAGGAACAGCAAAAGTATGACTCTGCTACTAAAAACAGCAGAAGACAGGAAACCTCAACAGACCATTTTAGATGAAAAGAAGCAGATGGAAGAGACACCACCTAAGGGAACTCAGAGGGAAGAATGCCCAGTAGCACCCAGTTCACCCACCAGAGCCTCTGAAGGGCTCAGACCCCAGGCAGTGGTGGAAGTGGGGAGATACAGGATAGAAATTGGGGTGTGGGGGGGGGAGAGAGCAGACGATGGAGGGGAAATCCCCAATCCCCTCATGTACGGAGCACAGACCTGCATCTACTTCCTCCAGGAAGAAGATGGAGAAGCCCTGGTCTGGGTAGCAGCAAACACACAGGGAGTCTTAGGTGAGAGTCAGAATTAAATGAAAATCTTGGGACTTTCCTGGTGGCGCAGTTGTTAAAAATCTGCCTGCCAATGCAGGGGACATGGGTTTGAGCTCTGGTCCGTGAAGATCCCACATGCCACAGAGCAACTAAGCCTGTGTGCCATAACTACTGAGCCTGCACTCTAGAGCCCGTGAGCCATAACTACTGAGCCCGTGCCACAACTACTGAAACCCACGTGCCTAGAGCCCATGCCCTGCAACAAGAGAAGCCACCGCAATGAGAAGCTCGCCCACTGCAATGAAGAGTAGCCCCTGCTTGCCACAACTAGAGAAAGACCATGCACAGCAACAAAGACCCAATGCAGCCAAAAATAAATAAACTAATTAATTAATTTAAAAATAGACAATGGTAATAAAAGATGATAACTTTAACAAAAAGAATTTAAATGAAAATCTTAATACTTAACAGCTAGATCCCCAGTTCTCTACACCAGTGTGGCCTCCAAAATGTTGGCAGCCAGATATAAGCACCCAAAATAAAGATCTCTGGATACTGGCATTGGGGAATCCCAAATAAAAGCCATCAACTTGCTTCTTTCAGCCTACAGGGAATCCCATCTGTCAACTAACTCACTCCTGCATGAGGATTTTCGATTAGTTTGTCACTGTCCCACATTAAATATGAATGACGAACAAAGACAGCAACATTTGAGGGATGCCTCCAACTTGGAAGCATGAAAGGCAATCCAACAAAGACATGAACAAAAGGAGGCTGGAGGAAACAGTGCAGGGACCAGAAGAAAATGTCCAAACAAATGAATGAAAAACATTTTTGAGATTTAACAGAGATATTGCATTCATAATATCAATAAAAGAACAGATTGTTTTTAGAAAATGAAAGAAGCAGAGAGATGAAAGAGCTCTGGGAAATTAAAAACTTGAGCCAAAACTAAGAAAATCAAATTAGATGATGGAGTTTGACTCTCTGATAAAGAGAATGTAAAGACCAAGAGATAGAAAATATTAGAAGAATAATAAGGCATGGTTGATTAATCTAGGAATTCCAAAATTTTACCAGTAAGAGTTTCAGATGGAACAGAGCAAGCAGTGTATTTATCAAAGAAACAACATAAGAAAAACCCACAGATTTTTAAGAAATAAGTTTTCAGACTGAAGGAACATAATCATTTTTAAAACGACCCAAACCAAAGTACAGCATCACAAGATGCTGATACACCAGAGACAAAGAACCTGAAAGCTTCTTGAATCTAGACAGAAAGACAGGTGGCCTAAAAAGGGATTACAACTGATGACTTCAGATCTCTCAGTAACACCAAATGTGTGAAGACAGTGAAACACTGCCTTCAAATTTCTGAGGGAAAACGATTTTCAATGCAAAATTCTATGCCTGGCCACACTATCAAATATGCAGATGGAATAAAGTCATTTTCAGAGAAGCAAGAGTTCAAGCGTTAGTTTCACATTCACCTTTTCTTAGCAAGCTACAGAAGAATGGGCTCCAGCACAATGAGGGAGTAAACAAAAAAAGAATAAATGAGATCCAGGAAACAGGTGATCCTAGACAGGTGTGGAATGTCAGAGACCTAGCAGGGTGAGGAGGACATCCTTGGATGGGGCAACCCAGTGCCAGGAGTTAAAACCCTCGTGAGAAGGAAGCTATGCTTGGGGTGGCCCAGTGGACATGTCAGGGTCCAAGTAGGGACAAGAAGACAGCCACACAAAGGAGCAGCCTGGATGGTGGGGTCAGAGCCCAAGTGTGGTGAAGGGGGGGGAGTGTCAAAATGGGAAGTCAGGCACAACTAAGGAAAGGAATCCACCTGTAAGGAAGAGGGTCTTGGTGGAGCCAGGAGGTTGGTTACACAAAGGGGGTCCTTTGAAAAAATACGTAAATGTATTAAGGATCGTGGAAGTCAGGTTCCCAACTGTCAGAGAAAGGAGTTACAACACAGAAAAAGAGAAAACTACAAAGACCTCTGTTCATTGGATTGGAATTGGAGGTTTTGGATACTGTTGTAAATGGGAAGTTTTCAATAGACAGATGTATACATGATAGACGATTAGATCTATTGGTAGACAGGTAGATAGATAGGATCCCCTAATAATATCTGCCTGGAAAGCCTGAGCACAGCGGTGACTACCACTAAGATTTTGGTTTCGAGACATCGTTCTTCACTAAAAGGAACCAGGAGAAATGGCTGATTCTAAGGCTGGGGAAGGAAACATACAAGGTGAGCCTGCGATGACTTGTAACAGAATGCAAAGAAGTACTCAAAGAAGGATGAGGATGTGACAAAAGCTGGACAGAAATGAGCTTGAATGGTCTCCTATTGGCCAATCTGAGCATCAAAATAAATGATAGTAATGGATTATAAACCACTGAATTGAATTAAATCAAATACGAAGGCATGAGTCCACACAGACGTAAAAAAGTAATTTTAAAATTAAAAGTTTAATGAGAAATAGGATATTTACATAATTTCAAGTACTTACAGATTCCACAAGAGAAAGAGGAACTTGATCTTGGAGAAGACTGGCCAACATCCTCTTAACCGAGATTACAGTGAACGTCATCAGGAATGAGGCACACAGAAACCATGCGTCACCTGAGAGGAGGCATCGTTCCTGGGGTATTCCCATCCAAGGTTCAGAATCTGAAACATCAGACAAGTGCAAAGAGAATGATATTCTGCAAAATAACAGGTCCACAGTCTTAAAGAAAAGTGGTCCTAAAAGTCAAGAAAAGACTAAGGAACTACTTCAGATCAAAGGAGACTCAGAGATGTGATGATTCAATGCAATGAGTGATTGGCTCCTTTCCCAGTGGAGGACGTTAATGGGACAACCGGCCACACGCGCATGGGGTCTGAGCACTGGATGGTAGCAAGGCAAGAGCATTGACATCCTGATGGTGATGTGGCTGCATTGGGGGTTCATGCCAGAGCGTCCTCACTTGTGGGACTCACACACTAAAGAGTTCTGGATGGATGAGACATCAGTTTGGCAACTTCTCAGATGGATCAGAAGGAAAACAAGTTATTTGTACTGTATCACCAACGTTTCTCTAAGTTTGTGGCTGCTGAAAAGAAATCTTTCAAAAACTGACCTCTTCTCCTCAATCAGGCTTTCAAAACGGAACCAACTTTTACTCCTTTGACTGTTTCTTCTGGTAGTTACATATTTCTCAAAAATATGTTTTTACTGCTATCAGGGGGTAATGTTTTCATTAGCTGAAAGGTTTTGTTTCCAACTTTTAGTTGATTAGGGAAGATTTGCATGGATGCTGTCTGTCCTTTGTTGTTCACTTTATATTAGAATATTCCAGAACCAACAACAATAGGTGTTTCCACTGAGGGCTGTTTATTTCTTAGATCCTCCATTTCTACCACTTGCATTTTTATTTTCCCTTCACCAATAACCCTCCAAGAAGTGCTTCCTCCTTGTAAGAAGACTTCCTCTCCCCTGGAAGCAGTACCTGCCCAAGGCTGCCCTGAGCACACTCAACCCCTTTGCTTTTGATTCTCCAGTGACCAGCACTGCTACCTGCCAGGTCCAGACCTGTCCTCAGAACCCCACCAAGGATGGGAGACTCTTTCTGGGTGATGCTCTCAGGGATCAATCTTCACCAGGTTTGCGCTGCATCCTCTTATCTATGCTCGGTATTCACATGACTCCCTGCTCTCGCATAAGTTTCCAGAGCTTGTCTTGTTACCCTAGGAAGTTTATGTTTCTACTTTCCTGTATACTAAAGCCTGCAGTGTTCTCTGGTCTCCAGGTTACACTGTAGGTGTTTGTTATACATACGTTTATCTACTATCCTTATTGATCTGTGTGGTTTGGGGAGAATGTGAAATTTGAGTTTTGGTGGTCACATCAAGGTCCAGAAAAAAGCATGAGATGTCTTTATGTTCGTGGGGTAGGTAAAGACTTATCAAGGAGGAGAATGGCTAAAATGAACAGATGGAAAATACCAAGTGTTGGCAAGGACACAGAACAGCCAGCACTCTCACACACTGCCAGAGGGAGCAGAATGGACACAACCATTTTGGAAAACTGTTTGGCCACTTCTACTAAAGCTGAGCATAGGCACATTATGTGATGCAAAAATCATTTCCATTCCTAGTTCCACACCCAACAAAATGTGAACACATACATGAAAAGACATATGCAAAAAAAAAAAAAAAAAAAAAGGAAAGAAAAGACATATGCAAGTATGATCCTACATCAACTAGAAACCCAAATGTCCACCATGGGCAGCATAGATAAATATATTTCAATACACACACACACACACACACACACACACACAAACATGCACACAATGAGATGCTATAGAGCAAGGAAAAGAATGTCACAAACATAATATTGAGTGAAAGAAAGTCAGTCATAAAAAGAATACTGTAGGTTCCATTTACATAAAGTTTAAAATAGGCAAAGCAAAGCAGTGGTGTGAGAATCCAGGAGAATGGCCTCCTCTGGGGGAGAAAGAGAGCAGTGACTGAGAAGGGGCATGAGAGGGATGTCTGGGAGGCTGGCTGGTTCTATTTCTGGGTCTGGGGGATGGGTAAGCATGTTGTCACTTTGTGAAAATTCATCGAGTGCTACACTTTCGCTTTGCTTTCTTTACTGGATGAGTTTTATACTGTAATGAAGAAGTTTATTAAAAGCAATCCTTCAAAATAATTTTCAACTTGACATAAAAAAATTATTCTAATTAAACATGATCTAGAACCATTGGTAGATTGCCTTTTGCTTTTCATTAGATCTATGAATTTAGCTCCCAAACAGATGGCCTCATTGGTACCTCCCAACAGACCTGTGTTTTAGGTAATGATGCACAACCACTCAAGGTGGCCTTGAATGGATTCATGGAGAGGGGATGGCTTATTCAGTCAGGGAGGGAGGGATGAGCAAGGAGCTCAGACCTACAACTCAGGGCTTGCAGCCCTAGGTCCTCTCACTGGCTCTGAGGACCTGACAAAACATCTAATATTTATGAATCCCAATCTACAAAATATAGTTGCCATGCACCACACTGAATTGTGCAGGGGCCACATGACCTAGTGTGCATGACAGTGCTTCAGAAACCACAGATATGTACGCACCTGGGCTTGTGCAAACACAGTCTCCAAAGAGGTTGTTCTTGTGATCCCTGCTTTTGCCTCTTCCAAACACAGTTCACAAGATGGAATTGGGAGCCCCACGGAAGGAGGTGGGCTCAGGATTCAGGAGGTGGTCCTGAATTCGTTGCTATGGCGACATTTAAATCCTCCCATCAGCTATTTTCTACCAGTTGTGCAAATTCAGGGTCCTGTTTATTTCCCAAATATATAATGTAGAATTCTTAGGTTTTTTTCAGATAGAGAAAATGAGGCAAGTACTTGGTACTCCACAAGCTCTCAGGGTACAGGGCTGGATGGATATCTTACAGGTATATCTGTCAATGTTTAGAGATGTAGATTCTTCTCGTCTACTTAGACCCATTGCAAATTGTATGCCAAGGAAAATGTGAAAGGCCAGTGTGAGCCCCTTCCATACCACACGCCTGGCAAACTCCCAGGAGAGTCCACATACCCTCTGGGCTCCATCCATCTTCCTGCAGATTTTATACTAGTGACCAGCACATACGTGTGATTTTACGTCTGGCTTTTATCTAAAACACTGTATTAGTTATCATTCTATCATGGTCCTACAGAGTCATAATGATTCTAATTGTATTGTGAGAACAATGATAGAAAAACTTAAAAGAATTTTTGAAGATAAATACAAATAAATCACCCAAGGCCATGTTTGAGCATCTCACTTCCAAAAACCTCCAGGGCCTTCACTTTGCTCTGAAATAAGACCAGACTCAAGGGCTGTCTCCAGATACATCCTCACCTGCAATCCATCCCTTTGCCTCAGCCAGGAACATGTGTTTTTCTTTTGGCTCAGAGAAGCCACCAGCCTCCCCTCCCCTACCCCGGCACATGCTTCAGACTCAGCTCCAACATCACTGCGTCTAGGGGACCACCCTTGACTCCCCCACCCAGACAGAGACAGGGACCACGGGGACCGTGTGGGTTCTCGCAGAAGCCTGGACTCTCCTTCCCATATCACCAGGAGTAATTGTACGATGATGTGTGGAGTTATCAGCTTGACGCTTTCTCCACCACTAGGTCACAAACCACCTGACTTGGGTCTCGAGCATCTTGCCTGATTCTGGTAGACATTCAGTACAAGTTTGCTGAATGGAGAATCAGCTTGTTACCCAAACATGAGAATATTTTTACTGTATATATGTGTTTACTTCTCATCTTTGCATGCATATTTAATTGTTACGAATCTGCTATAGGGTCAGGCCCCATTAGATGGCCGCTTTCATGCTCTCTGTACATCCCCTGCCCAACCCGGCCCTGACTCACCCTTTTTTTTTTTTTTTTTTCCCTGACTCACTCTTATCTTATGTGCATGATTGCCTCCCCCTCCCCAAACCTAGGTGGGAAATTTAAGCAGTAACCACGTGCATGATCGGCCTGAGCCCCCCACGATTGTTCTTGCCCTTGGACCAGAACTGCTCCAGTATGTTAGGTTATCAACAGTGGCCCTTGCCCCACTCCCCCCGGTTAACCGAGGAGCCCTTGTGACGTCACGCACACAGCCTCTTCCTCCTCTGTGTCGCCGATGTTGCTGCTGCATCCTGCCTGCCATTGGTCATAGGCAGACGGGTGTCACTCCAGGACCTTTGCCTCTGACTTGTAAGATTCCCTGTCCAATAAATCATTGATGTCCCTGTCACTGACTCTGGGTTCTGCCTTCGGTCTAGCGGCTGGGCAATTATAAGTCCTGCAGGCTTGCGTGGTGCAGCTCAACACCTGCAATTAGCATAGTTATCATTTTATGTTAAAGTATCTTTTTGAAATAAAAACCCCCAAGAACGAATCTAGGTTATCATCGAATATCACCCCATCAATGGGTGGAAGGTTTGATGAGGTCAAGCTCTTGCCAGATCACGAGGAACATGGTTGACAACGGAGAGAGGGCTGCCGAAGGAGAAAGAGGGGGCGCCACAGACCCCTGGCTGGGCTCCCGGCCTATCACGCTCGGCCTGCTCATCCTGCAGCCTGAGCTCCAGGGCGACGGAGCTTCATTCTCGGACCCGATGGTACTGAACATCGCAGAGGCTGCTGGCCCGAGGAACTGACTTCACTCAACTTCATTCAAACAAAGCGAAAGCCACAATGTTTATTTAGTCGAATGTGATCACAAATCATAAACTGCACATCTTTCTCACATCAAAACTGCTCATCTCACAGCCATGTGGAGAGCCTGCATTTGAGGGTGGGCTTCTTCATGGATAAATTGGTGTAGAAGACAAGCAGTGTGTGGGCATTTTATAAACCTGGAAGATGGGAACTTTCAGATCTTCTGTATAGAATCTGGGGTTATTATCCCCCTTTGGAAGGTGAGCAAGCCCCACTTCTGAACCAGCCTTCTTCGGGGGCCTCTCTGCCTCTCCCAACCCTTCTCCCCTCCTTCCCCCCGGCCCCCTTCTCACTTTTTCTCTGCTCTTTTCCCCTCTCCCCCAGCCCCACTCTCTTATGAAGACCAGATAGAGATGCTCATGAGAACGGCCATCAGTGTTGATCTGTTTGTCATCTGTCATCAGTGACTTTGGACTGACCTGGAAGCCCCGGGGAACCACCGCAGGGGCCCTAGTGAAGCGTGTGTGGTCTCCCCAATAAACTTGAAAACAAAAGAGAAACGCCTTGACATACTCAAGGGTGCGTTTGAAACAGAAGCTGACGTTGATCCGAGCATGTCTAGGAGAAAATCTATTTGGGAGGCTTGCGGTGAATAAGCCCTCTGTTCAGGATTTCACAACTGTGTGCTTTTGCTCTCTGACACTCTGGTTTCAAATTTTTCTCCATGCGCTTCATTTTAGCAGCATGATTTTTACTGGCTTTTAAAGCACTTGCCTTTGTTCCCACGGGAAGAGCACAACGAACAGAAATCAGATCTTGTCTCTACGCGGAAGGCGCGCCCTGTTAGGTCTACCCCAGGCCTTCTGACTTGAAGCCCAGTGATTTGAGCATCAGAGCCACTAAACGGAAATGAAAAAACAAAGAGATGATGCCATTGCAGAGCCAGGTTTGAGCGCTCGGCACCAAAGAATGGGTTTCATGAATATTCTCCCAGGACGTGGCTTACTGTTTGAATTGGATGCACGGAACAGTTGGTTTTGCGTCAGGCAGACAATCGTAAATATCAGATTCAGCTTGTGTAACCAACCAGATGACCAGTTCGCCTCTGCTCCCTTCCCACAATGCCTCTTCTTCTCCAATTCTTCACTCCATTCGAAGTGGGAGGGGTGTGATGGCCGGAACAGGAGCGTTACCGTCAGAAGGCCTTGCGCTCGTACAAGCTGGGCTGTTGACCAACCATGTGACCCTGGGCAAGGCTCAGTTTTGTGCACGGTGGGGACAGTGTCTACCCTGACGATGTCTCTGGGTCTGATGCAGTACTGGAGAAGCATAAGTTACTATCCAACAAAAAATTCAAAAACAATCTTCAAATTTCTATTTCTTCCCCACCTTCTATGCTTCAGACCAATTAGAACATGTTTAGATAAAGGGCCAAGTCTTCTTCAGCGTTTACCCTGGAACATAACAGATATTGTGTATATATTTGTTGAATTCAGTCATTCTCTGGGTCAGTTCATTGAGAATATTCGTTTGCTTGATAGGAAGTTTAGCATCCCCAGTTTCACTTATCTCAGCCCTCACAACTGTCAGGTGTTTTCTTCTTTGGCTATTTGATTACGTGCTTGTCATCTTTCTCCTCCAACTGTAATAGATTGTTAAGTCACTAGGAAAGTGCTTGGGACTCAGTAGGAATCCAATAAAGACTACTGTGGTCGATGAATTGGCAAAGTCTTTCATTTTTGACTCTCATGTGTAGAAGCGGATAAGTGCCTTTGCAATGACTTGTGTGTAATCTACTTCCAGTAATGATCTGTCCATCCAAGCTCATCACTGATTTACAAGTTTTGGGAACACAGCATAGGACCCGTCATGCGTGTTCCTAACTTAATGGAAGAACAGCTACCATACTGACATCTCGCGTTAACCAGATCCCTTCTTTACACAGGTTTGCAGCAGGAAAATATTATCTGGACGTAAGATGGCAATTGACAAAAAAACAAAAAGAGATTAAAAAATGGAACAATGAGATAATTTCTTATATCCATCAGGCAAAGGCTGTAAAGGAATATACCGCTGAGTGTTAGCTGAGCAGAAGAAAGGCAGGATGCTCATAACTGAGAGGCGTGTTAATTGATACAAGGTTCTGAGAGGTAATATGAGAATTTTTGGCAAAAGCCACTGAAAACTGTGTACATTTTGACCTCAGACTTCTACTTTTAGACATTTAGTCCCAGGAATCATCATGCAAAAATGTTCATGAAGAGAGGATATACTGATTCATGGCTAAGTGAGGAATGTATTTAGTAAATGGCATGCATATTTTATCCTTTATCAAAACTGTGTTCTGGACCCATTGCATTCTGTTGAACAGCCTTCCAGAGGCTTTGAAACAGTGATTTACTCTAGGCTGGTGGGATCATGAAAAATGTTTGCCTTTGTTTAGCTACATTTTTTGCATTTTCTACGATAAACATCTATTCCGGGCAAAATAAAAATTAGTGTATGAAAGGAATTGGATCTTCCAGGACTCAGAATTAGCCTTTGCCACAGGCATTATTGACAAACTATGAATGACTGCAAGACATACAATGGTAGATGCTAAATAAGGAATAGTAAATATTTACTCGGTGTGGAGGCCAGTGGGAAAAGCACACACATGAAGGGGCCATCAGGGGAATTTTGTGTTTACATAGAATGAGGCTGAAGGAAATTGTTTAGGAAATCGGGGAGGACAGAGGAAGAAATACTCAATTGAGAAGGGGGTTGTGTTTGAGGATGCAGAATGGAACCAGTTTATTGCGAGGATTTCCTAAGGCTTATCTGAATCCCTCTGTTCCCTCCAAAGAATGGAGATTTCCAGGGCTGTGCCCCTGGGCCTTGCGTCCCTGGTTTCTCTCTTAATAGCTGCCAAGAACTGAAAAAAAAACACTCAGGTGGGAGATGCTTTATGGAGAGCTATCAAATTGTGAGGCCCCACTCATTGATCACAGCACTTTAGCCAAGTCAGACGTATAGCCAGAGGTTCCTGAGAAATTAGAAACAGAGAACCATGGTTGGAAATATCCATCCACTCAAAAAACAGAACCAAAACCAACTTTGTTAGTATTTCTGTTCAGTTCAAAAGTTCTCTTCTTATCAAAAACATCTTGCATATTGTCCCTGGGACATAGTAGACACCCAGCCAATATCTGTGGGATGAAAAAATGAAGGTGTGGGCAGACGAATGCGGTGGTAAAGAATCATCAGTGTTTTGCATACTGTTCTCTTCTATCCATAAAAGTAATACTGTGGATCATTGCCCAGTAGCCTCTGAAAATTGGACCCACATTTTTTGAGTTCTCACACTGTCTGAGGCCCTGTCTGAGGCTACGTTCTTGGAGGAAATGAGAACACGTATGCAAGATACCTGGGGCTGGACGTGGTGTGTTTTACGATTAGTATTACAAGGACATGAACCACGATTTCAGGCACCAGAGAAGTTAGTGTGGGCTGGAAGGGGCAGAGATTTGGTAAAAGAGGTCAATTTGGGGTGGACCTCAAAGGATTAGCAGAAATGGGGGAACTACCAGGATGAGGGGGAGCCCCCAGGAGATGGAAGGCAGGAGCAGGGGCTGGGAGGCAGGCATGGGGGTGCAGCGCTCAGGGAACAGGTGACCACAGACGTTCTGTTGAGAGCAACTGAGCCAAATCAGAATTTGATTCATGACACGGGATTAAGAAACGTCACGTCTCTTTATTTTTATAACTCAGATAAACCTCTCTGAGCCCTGGGGTTGGCAAGAATTTGAAGTTTCATCATCTATGCTCATGCTGCTCTGGTCCCCAAGGTTGGTTCACTGTCTGTGTCATACGTCTATGGTTGCACGGGTGCTTGTGGCCCACTTCTGGGTGGCCTGGTCCGGGATGGTGGCTGCCCTCCTCCAGCTTCCCTCCACGACCCTCTCCGGCCAGACCTGTCTCACTGGGCCTCAAGGCGATGCTTTTTCCATCCTCCAGACACCTCTGCCTCTTCTTGGTCACTCAGTTTTCATGACTCTGTCCTTCTTGTAGTTTCTAAAGGGGCCACCATCTTTCCCATCCAAGGTTCTGCACGTGTCCTCCTGGAAAGGTCATCCTTCTCTTGGCCCAGTCAACGTCTGCTCATGCCCTGCGTCACAGCTGACCGCCACCTCCTCGGAAGCCCTTTCTGGACCCACCGTCCTGTACCTCCCTCTCTATCCGTCACTGGATTACAGGTGCACTCACTTCCCCTCTGTCTCCTTTGTCATGTGGACTTCCAAAGGTTGGGAATTCTTATTGACTCAGCCCCTCCAGGTGTCCAGCACTCCAGAATTAAGCGTGTGCTAGCCACCCAGTCCTATTAAGTCAGATAATTAGTAGAACCCATCTCACAGAGCTGTGAAGAGGATTAAAGAACATAATGTCACTCGAGGACCTGGAACAAAATGGAGCCCAGAGGCACTTGTCGGGAGGACATTGTGCTGATAGTAGCTCATATTCATGAAGTATTTACTGCAGCCGGTTACAGACGGCCCTTCCAAAGATTTCCATACTGTGTATGAATCAACCCTTGTATCACTTCCTCTGTGAGGCAGCTTCCACTATTACCCCTGCTTTACAATTTAGGAAGTAGACACAGAGGTTAAGTCATGGTCCAAGACCGCCATCTTGTAAGTGGCAGAGTCTCCTCTTGGCCCTTCTGCTCCCACGTCCTAAGCTAGATGAGGCCTGGCAGTGACTTGGTGATGGTGGAGGGAGGGATGGAAACCCCCCTCCTGGGACAGCAGGGAAGGCAGGCCGGTCATTCACAGACTTAGAAGGTGGAAGACAGTCTTCTGGTCCAATGGCTTCTGTTTGTGAAGTCAGAGCTCATGCTGTCTGCTCCATCTGAGGTAGGATGGGGATGGGGTGGCCCGGAGGTTTGAGGAATTGACGATGACGAAGATGATGAGAATTACAATTATAATAACAGCTAATAATTATGCAGACTGTGACCACACATCCTGTTTGCCCAAGACCATCCCATTCATGCCTATGAGCTCAGAGTACTTACTAAGAGCATCTCCTTTCCCTTGTCCTGGTTTGTACCCTATTTTTAGAGCATCTGTCACTTGTCCTGCCCTTGTCACTAGCACCACACATACACTTCACTTCATCTGCACAGCAACCATAGCAGTTGGTACAATGGCCTACAAGGAGTGAGATGGGTCTCTGAGCAGTGGTGAAGACCCTCTCAAGGTTGCAGGTGGTGACCTTTGGTGGCCCCAGAGTGACTGCAGCCCACAGTGAAGCCCTCATCCTGTCCCAGCCTATGGGGTGGACTGAGGTGAGGGTGAAAGGCCCTGAAGCAGGTAGCAAGGCCTCAAATAATGAGGACCTAGAAAAAAGTTAAAGGAAAGAGTAAATTTAGAGCTATCCCAAGCACTCCCTTCCCTGTGCCTGCTGGCTTGGTGGAAACTGGTCAGACTGGCTGTAAAATGGATCAGCGAACAGAATCACGATTTGCAACATTTTTTCCCCATAATTATATTATCAGCTGCTCTGATAAAATGGATAAGGTGTGAATGCATTTGCCGGTTTTACTTCCTGTCTCCCATAAGCTTTGGCAAAGGCCGATAGCTTCATCTGCTACAGGTAGTTTTGTTGAACCCACAGTAGAGACAGTTTATAATTTTTCCTAAACAACAATGACTGACAGGGATGAAGTTGAATAAACATTTATTTATCTCCTGTTTTCATAGGACAGATGGAGAAGTCGTTTTATGCTCAGGGAAAAGAAATGATTTTAAAAGCCTACATCGGGGAGTATTGTTACCGGCTCCTGCTCAGCGCTGTGTTATGAACCAGATGGTACACATCTCACTGCAGTTTCCTCTGTGGAGCATCTGGGGAGATTGAGCGTAGACCAGGTTTAGAGCACTGCCCTGGGGTCATTCTGCTGTGTGGGTGTCCAGGCTGTTTCCTCATCCAGCTGTTCCCTGCACAGACGTGGCACAATCGGTGTCTACACCATGAAAGCAGCTTGCAGTTTATAATGAGTGTAATTGTACAGTTTGCAGGCTCTACCATTCGTGTTCAATTTCTAGAATAGAAGAAATTTTGTTCTATAAATATGGCTTATTTACTTTGCTCAAGGCAGTTGGATTGCGTATGTGCTGCATTGGTGGAAAGCGTGGGCCATTTCATCACTGATACCATTTGAAAATAGATGCCTCTGATGCATGGATAGGATCAGCAAGAGGGGGAGGGGCATGCTTTTACATTATTCCTAGAATTTTCGCAGGTCATTTTCAGTAAAATATAAAACCCTGACTACCATTTAATTTTTTTCCTTTTTTTTTTGCAGTACGCGGGCCTCTCACTGTTGTGGCCTCTCCCGTTGCGGAGCACAGGCTCCGGACGCGCAGGCTCAGCGGCCATGGCTCACGGGCCCAGCCGCTCTGCCGCATGTGGGATCTTCCCGGACCGGGGCATGAACCCGTGTCCCCTGCATCGGCAGGCGGACCCTCAACCACTGCGCCACCAGGGAAGCCCCTGACTACCAAATTTAAAACTGAAAAGGGCAATGGTTGTCCTTAAGATGGAATCCCTGTTAGTCTTGAAACACACTCCCATTGCTAAGTTCTCCTGTTGAGGGTGGTCAGAATATGTGGGTAACACCTTCCTTCTGGCTGCTGGTGCCCAAAGCCTCTGGCTTTCTGTTTTTTCCATCTTGGAATCGGCATGTGCACTTTGTATTCATTGCTTTTACTTTTTACTCCAGAGGCAAACGTGTCCCGTCGGAGCCAAAGCCTGCAGAAACAAGATCAGGCAGCTCTGAGGACCCCACAGACAGAGCCTCAGCCTACAGACAGAGCCTCAGCCTGACAAGTGCCCCCTAGGGAGAGGCCACCACACAAACGTCCCTGCAGCACTGCGAGAGGAAACACGCTTTCCCACTTTCCTTGTGGGCCGTGACTTTCTTTCCTAGTGGGAAACTGCAGGAGGGGTTGGACTCCATTCATGTTTACAGCCTGACACAAACCATCTAACCTCTTCCTTCCCAGGATTGCTTCTCGCCCGTGTCTTCACGACAATTTTTATTTTATTTTATTTCATTTATTTTATTTTTCATTTCATTTTGTTTATTTTATTTCATTTCATTCTATCTTATTTTATTTCATTTCTCTTATTTCATTTCTTTTAAATTATTTTATTTTGTTTTATTTTATTTCATTGTGGCAAGAACACTTGACATCTACTCTCAGTAGATACTAAGTGTACAGTACTGTTTTCTGTCATTCTGATGCTGTACAGCAAATCTCTAGGAATTATTCAGCTTGTGTAACTGAAATTGTATCCTCATGTTTAGCAAATCCCTCTTTCCCCTCCCCCCAGTCCCTGGCAACTACCACTCTGCCCTTTGCTTCTCTGAGTTGGACTATTTTAAGTGCTCATCCTTCTGTGTCTGGCTTATTTCACTGAGCAGCATGTCCTCCAGGTTCATCCATGTGGTTGCATATGGCAGGATTTCCTTCCTTTTTAAGTCCATTGTGTATACAGAACACGTTTTGTTACCCATTCATTCATCAATGGATGGCCAATAGGTATTCGAAAAGATGCTCAACACCTCCCACCTGCTGGGACGGTGATCATCAAAACAACACGAGACGTGTGTTGGCGAGGATGCGGAGAATTGGAACCTTATTGGTGGGGATGCAACGTGGTGCAGCCTCTACGGAAAGCAGCATGGAGTTTCCTCAAAATATGAGAAACAGACCTACCACGTGATCCAGCAATCCCGTCTCTGAGTGTTTATCCAAAAGGATGCAAACCAGGATCTCAGAGAGACATTAGCACAGCCATGTCCCCTGCGGCACCATTCACAAGAGCCAAGATGGAAAGAGGCGGAAGAGGCATATTAACCCCTGAGTTGCGGTGCTGAGCGCCCTTGGCTGATGACCTTCGTGATCCTCCTCCTGCCTCACCTGGTCCCTTCCCCCCTGCTCTGCCGGTAAGGGATGGGCCCCCACTGGGATGAGGACATCTGCTTCCCAGCTGGACTCTCCTACGCCTACAGGGTCTTGCCTCAAACAGTGCCTGCTAGTCACTGCCCAGAATGACTCTGTAAGGACTGCTTTCTCCTGCAAAGCTGACGCTTAATGATGCAGAACTCTCCATTTCCTTCCCTTAATTTGTCATCACGTTCCTTAATATTCCCCAGTACCCCACTGACACTGAACTGGAACTCTACCCCAGAAACTCAAAACCCATCCAGCCATCACACTTCTTCTCCTTTGCCGCCCCTCACCCACGTGCTGCCCCTTTCCTCTGCACCTGTATCCACGGTCAGGAATCCCCTTAGTCTTCTGCATCCTCTCCTAACACTCTTTGGTCCCCACATTTTTGAACATCTATAGAATTTGCATCTGTAACAAATTAGTTGCTATTTAATTCTGTTCTGTCATCTGACCCCTGTTGATCTTGGCTGTGAACTGTGCACTTCGTGAAGGTAGAAGCTGTCTTTGTTACTCTGTGTCCTGACTCGTGGTGTAGCCCCAGAGTACATATTCTGCAGAAAAGGGCTTCCCAACTGAGGTCATCTGAGCACCGCCAGACCTGCACAGTTTTTTACTTCTATGTTTTTCCAAACCAATCATTTTTTTCAGCGTAAATGAATTCATTGTTAAGAGTGCTTTTTAATCACCTCCTGAAAGGAAAAACTGGTATCACTTGCCATCAGTAGAAGCTGGCTGTAAAACAAACAACTTCCATGTAAACAGAGCAATGCTATGACGCTATCAGATTCTACCCCGACATCTGAGACCTGTTCTCTCTTGGAAGGAAGGGGAGACTGGAAGTTAGGGTTGTGAAGAAGACTTACTAGAAACGAACTAAAACCCTTGATGTATTTAGAAAGAACAGAAAGGGGAACACCTTTTTCACTCCGTGATTCACAGTTGGTGAATTCAATGTGCAGTTACCACCTACAGGGGCCATTCAGCCCACACACAGGACTGCCTGGTACCGATTATAATAACTACTATTTATTGTGTGATTTTCTAATAATAGGGGCTAAGTATTAGCCCATCCAAGCCACCCAAAATTCCCCAAAGAAGGTCCTACTATTACCTCTTTTCCAGATGAGAAAACTGAGGCACAAAGGATAAAGTAGCTTGTCCAAAACCACACAGTAGTAAGTGGCCAAGTCAGGATCCAGTCAGGACTACAGCAGCTATTCTTAATTTCAAAACAGAGAGAATTTAATCCAGGGACTTTAGAGGACAGAAGTTGGAACCACAGGGGCCGATGGAGCAGAAACTGGCACACAGGAGAAGGAGGCTCAGTGTCTAGGAAGATGCTGCCCAAACAAAGACAGGAGGAGCAACACCTGGGCCCCTTCTCCCTCCTGCCCACCCCCGCCTCCTGCCGGGCTTCCCCTGGCCAAACACAGTTGGAAAACAGAGGTGTGGGGGCTGTGGACTCACAGCCTGCAGCACCCAGTCTGCTGTGACACAGAACAGAGGGGCAGTGGCAGAGAGGGGATGCCTCTGAGACCCCCAGGGTCTGCCTCTGTAATCTCCTTGCCTGCATAGCAGTAGTTGACTGCTGGATTTCGTATGAGACATTAAATCTGTGCATGTTCTTCCCCATTTCAAGGAAAGGTGAAAGGACTTCCCTCGTGGTCCAGTGGCTAGGACTCTGCACTTCCTCTGCAGGGGGCACGGGTTTGACCCCCGGTCAGGGAACTAAGATCCCGCATGCCATGCAGTGTGACCAAATAAAAAAGAAGAGGTAGCTTCTCTGTACTTCCAAGCTACAGGGACATTTGCTGGGAGACCTGGAGTTGCCTGGAGACAAGCTTTCCTTCTTTTTCAGTTTGTTGAAAATGTCCTGGACTGAGAAGGGTGAAAAGGAGATGCAGTGTTTTACTTGGATTGAGAGTAGGTCTGATGTCCACAGGGCCTGTGGGAAAGGGTTACCTGCACGCTACACCCTGTGCACATTCCTAGGGGGAGGCTGGGCCTCCTAGAGGCCAAGGGGGACATTTAAGAATCTGTCCCAGCCCTGGACCCTCCACTTTGGCCAAGGCTTTCAGTGCCGCAGGAGCACGGAGCAGAGAGCTGCCAGACCACACATGTGACAGATTGAATATCAGAGACCCTTCTCCCCTTGGTAGTGGGCAATGTGTAAACCTAGAAATATGGGAAGTAGGGGTGAGGCAGTCGTAACAAGAGACTCAGCTCTCTCCAGTCCGGCGGGTTGAATTTGTGAAGTCAGATTCAGATTAATTTGAGGGAAATGAAGACAAGCTATTTCTTGCCTGTCTGAGCGCATAGACTAAAGCTCTCAGCTGCTTCGTGATGTGGAAAATGAGGGGATGTTATGAGGTCAGCCCCCCACCTCTGCCAACCTGAGTCCCTATGGCCAGAGGTTGATGGACGTGTGTTAGCGGAACATGCTGGGACACTCGGGGCCGAAAGCAGACCACCTATCAGAGTAACACAAAACTAAAAAGGGTCCCATCCTACATGGACCCTTTTACCCGGGGGAGGACTACAGCACTGAGCGAAGCTGTTTCCTACTGAGACGCCAGCAGAGGAGAGAGTAGAAGGGACGGGAGCGGATTGGTCAGGGATTTGTCCCTGGTCACAGTAAAGCTGCCTCGCAGAGGTCCCGGATGAGCAGAGCCGGAGAACCAACATTGCTTGGGCAGGAGTGGTAATGAAACTTTTGGTCCATTCCCAGCTGGGGAGGGGTGGGACACCTGGAGTCACTTGGATTATTAACTATCAAATAAGCAGTTGTTCTTCTAATCATTTCTTTTCACTACCAACTTAAGGTCATAGGCAGGTCTCCACATTGGTGTCTTTTTTTATTTAGCTTTAACTGAAGCTCAGCAAACCAAGGAAACTCTTCATGTTTCTTGCACTAAAAATCCCAAGCTGTTCTGTTTCCAAAGAAGCAGTCATCAGAAAATAATAGGGTCTCGTGAGAATTTGCTTCCTGCTTCCAGAGAAGAGAATCATGTTGTCAGTTTGTATCATGTTGAATAAATGCCTTTCAGGTCACCGACTACTGTACCGCTGAAGCCGATCTCCTCCTAAATTTCCTAGAAGGGTCTTGGCCATGAAGTTTGGGAGCACTTACTCAGAAGTTGACCAAGGATCCAAAAAGGGCCCCCAAAGTCCCTGAGGGAGATTCCCAGCCGAGGCTTCCAGTGCCTGGTGACCACACGAGGCTGCAGGTTCCAGGGCAGCCTCTGGTTATCTCAGCTTCTGCTCTGTACATGCCACCCTGACTTGACATACCAGGGGTGGCCAGCCCTGGACCATCCATCCCACCTGGGAGAAATAGAAGGGCTTTGAAGCTTGACTCTCAGGCCTTGGGCCATGATGACCAGGGAAGGCAAGGGACATTGATGTGACATCCCTTGGACTGGAATTCTTAGACCCCCTCAGAGTAAAAGCTACATGTTCAGGAAAAAGCGGATACCATCAAAGTTTAGGTTTTAACATGGTCAGTTATCATTTGACATCACCCCTGGGACCTGTGGGGTGATTTCTCAGAAATATCCAAATTCTTGGGAACTCTGGGTAACGGGTCTTACAAAAAGAACAGATAACCAACAAGGATTTACTGTATAGCACAGGGAACATTACTCAATATTTTATAGTAACCTATAAGGGAAAAGAATCTGGAAAAAATGGATATATATGTATATGTGTAACTGAATCACTTTCCTGTACACCAGAAATTAACACAACATTGTAAATCAACTAGACTCCAATAAAAAAACAACAACTGAAACAAAGAAACTGATGGCCTCTCAGGCCTCTCATGAGGTCCGTAGCAGTAGGTGGAGTTTCCCAGGGCATCCCCTGTGATGTTGGTTAAACTTAACCCTCATTAAGGCCTGTGGACAAAATCGGTTCTTTGCACTTTAAAAGCCATGTGGGCCTTTGTGGTGGGGCAGCCTGGGAGGGAGGCATAACTCAGAACTGTCTCCCAGGCCTTGAGGAACAAAGGAAGAGCGTTTGCAATTAGAACAGAAGCCTCTGAAAGGATGTCTTTTAGCCTCAGAGATGTGAGGGGTTGATACCCTCTGGGTCTGTCCCCCCATTTGCATTTTAACTGCTCTTTTCAGGCCAGGCCATTGTGCCCAGGAGAAGCGCCGCCCCCGGACACACAGCCGGGCAGATGGACATTCTGCCCATTGATGGCAGGTATTTCAGGGGGACATCTGTCGTTTCAACACTCTTCTCTCAGTTTTCTTTGGCACGTTACCGTCTCCTTCTCTTTTGAAAGAATTTTGTCTGTTACAGCACTCCTGCAAATAGAGAAATAGAATGCCAAAAGATTTGTCTATTTATGAAATATTTGTAAGAAATAACTGGACGAAAGCTAGCTGTTCTATAGACATCTGATAGGAGGGCAGAGAGACCAAGGTACGTGAAAGCTTCTTTTAAACTACAGAAATCGCTTCAAAGGCTACATATGAAACAATAAATTAAAAAATTAAAAATGAAATAAAAAATGAAGCAAAGCCTCCATACTGACGTTAGTATTGTTATAACCGTCTCCATGTTGAGGGCCACTGACGCCACTCCCTGAAGGCGCTGAAGTTGTCCTGAGTCAACTAACAATTCCATTTGAAAGACAGGAACTGTGGAAAGAGGCTTCAGTGAAGCACTGGGACTTACCAGCCAGAAAATCCCATTTCATCGAGGATTCTCTTGCACAGTTGTCACAGAAAAGAAGTGTTAAAAAATTATCTAAATCTTAGAAATAAGGGGAAAAATTACTGTGTGGTCTTTCAATCTCATAATAGAATAACATCTAACAATTTACCAAATCCATCCATGGGGCAGCTGAAGCTCTAGAAGAAAGCTCTTCTTTCAATCTAATAGACTACTTACTATCGATATGGGGGTGAAAACAATATAGGTGAAAGATAAGGCGCAAGTGATTTCTCTCCAGTGGAAAAGATAATCAAGACCACATTTTTGTTGCTTTTTTCTTCCCCTGTAAACAGCTACCCATTTTGTTTCTAACTTTGCAAGTTTATTCAACGTTCTTTTCCCCACTGATCATAGACAGTAGTCTCTGCCTTTCAACCAGCTTTCATTCTTCTGGTTCCCTCATGAACGAGTTAAATAGATCTTCAAAATACGCTCACTATACATTTCTACGGGTTATGTTTTATAAGCTTTAGAAAGTCACACTCCGAAAGCTGCATAGTAAAGTTTTTTTAGAAAGTCTTGATTGCCTTTGTGCTAGAGTTATAACAGGTGCTAACTAGAGGAGGAGCTTCACTGTGTCCCTAAATACAGGCAGGTTATATAAGCAAGACTTACCTGAGGGAATTTTGAAAAGCCACTGTTGACATGGGAGAAATTTCCTCACGGAAGAGTGTCTGTTACAGCAAAAATGTTACATGTCACATTTCACATCAAAAAAAGATTTTATGGGGAGCAGCTGAAAGCAGTATTATTTCCACTTTTGAACAGGAGTGAGACCATAGCTGGCCTTTTTGGGCTATTCATGGGGTAATTATTTCGTCATGGTCTCCTCTGTCCTTATAAAGCTGTGTTATTCTAGAAGGAAAAGCAAACGGTAAAAAAGAAGATAATACAATAAAGAACCTTACTGCAGATCTTTTCTGTATGGAACAATTGACATTTTTTTGCAGGAAAACTCAACTTGTTTGTAGTTAGTAGCAGATATCAGCAGGAGAGGTCCAGGAGCGTAATTGCTTCAGGAAGGAAGTTCAGCTACGCACTGTCCTTTCCAGGCTGCAGATAAAGGCCTTGGGAGCTTTCCCAGGGCTATTTTGCTTATGTGCTGCAGCTGTATTACCTATAGGGTCAGAAAACGTCAAAGTACCACCAGTGCTCACGGATCAAGCTGACTCTCCAAAATGCTCACTTTCATTTGGAGACATCCAGGAGGCTTTCTATACCAAGTCTACTTACAAGTTTAGGGACCTTGTGATAAATCATGTTTATTTTCCCTCTGAATTCTCCTGGAAGACCGTTAGACAGCTAGTTATCTACAATCTCCCTAGAGAGATGCAATTGCTCAGAGCAGCCTAGTGGTCGAGACAAGCAATTTTACAGTGAATTGCAGAGACTGAACGGCCAGACTGACCAAAAGGTGTGTCAAGCTGGAGGGCCACACTCTGGGAAATTTCTGTCCATCAAGTTCTATCTCCGGAACAAGGCATGTGTCTGCAGAAAACCCTGGTTAAAATAGAATTCAGGGGCTTCCCTGGTGGCGCAGTGGTTGAGAGTCCGCCTGCCGATGCAGGGGACACGGGTTTGTGCCCCAGTCCGGGAAGATCCCACATGCCGCGGAGCAGCTGGGCCCATGAGCCATGGCCACTGAGCCTGCGCGTCCGGAGCCTGTGCTCCGCAACGGGAGAGGCCACAACGGTGAGAGGCCTGCGTACCACAAAAAAAAAAAAAAAAAAATAGAATTCAGTATTTGGGAGGAATAGCCTATTAGCTAGAGCTTATGAATTTCTTATTAGGAAAAAAAATAGACACAAAAGTGAGAAGTTAAGGGGGCAAGAGAGTTCAAGAGACTTCCAGGTGGTGACGGGCTGCCGGGGAGTGCTGTGTTGTGCCGTATTTGGAGCTGGGGTGGGGGGTTGTGGGCAGTGCTGGACAAGGGCTGGCAGGACCCCTGCAGAAAAATAGAGAAGAAAGTCTCTATTTCCCATTTTTACCCAAAGACCCCCCCACCAGTGTCACATGATATTTTGTTATGTCTCTAATCTCTAATGGTTAAATCACACACACACACACACACACACACACACACACACACGGGGCCCATGCAGCTTCATAAGGGTCATTATGAGAGGGGCTTTGAAGTCACAAAGTCTAGACTCAAACCCAGCTTTGCCTCTTCTTTGCGGTGTGACCTCAGATAATTTACCAAACTTCTTGTGTCTCAGTTTCTTCATCTGTCAAATGGAGACAATAGAGCTTTGTGAGGATTGCATGGGCCTGACATGTGACAAGCGCTCAATAAATCCAGGCAACCTGGCATTCTATTGAAAAGGCATCCAGCTGTTTCTTGGGAGACACAAACTGGCATTTCAGGTGAGCTTAAATCTTGGGATTGTTAGAGCCCTTACGTGAAGAATCTTGGTCTACCTAATGCTTCCTCTAGGAAGAATATATTCTTTTTTGCTACTGAAGTATAGTTGATTCACAATGTTCCAGGTTTACAGCAAAGTGATTCGGTTATACATATACATACACACACACACACACGTTCTTTTTTAGATTTTTTCCATTATAGGTTATTACAAGATATTGAATATAGTTCCCTGTGCTATACAGTAGGACTTTGTTGTTTATTTTATATCTAGCAGTGAGTATCTGTTAATCCCAAATTCCTAATTTATCCCTCCCCCCTTCCCCTTTGATAACCCTACATTTGTATTCTAAGTCTGTGGGTCTGTGTTTTATAAATAAGTACATTTGTATAAATAAGTTCATTTGTATCATTCATTTGTATCATTTGTATCATATAAGTGATACCATATGATATTTGTCTTTGTCTGACTTAGTGTGACAATCTCTAGGTCCATCCATGTTTGCTGCAAATGGTATTATTTCATTCTTTTTTATGGCTGAGTAATATTCCATATATATATATATATACCACATCTTCTTTATGCATTCATTTGTCAATGAACATTTAGTTTGCTTCTGCATCTCGGCTATTGTAAATAGTGCTGTTACGTACATTGGGGTGCATGTACCTTTTCAAATTAGAGTTTTTATCTTTTCCAGATATACGCCCAGGAGTGGGATTGCAGGATCATATGGTAACTCTATTTTTAATTTTTTAAGGAACATCATACTGTTCTCTATAGTGTCTGCACCAATTTACATTCCCCCAATAGTGTTACGAGGGTTCCCTTTTCTCCACACCCTCTTCAGCATTTATTATTTGTAGACATTTTTATGATGGCCATTCTGACCAGTGTGAGGTGTTACCTCATTGTAGTTTTGATTTGCCTTTCTCTCATAATTAGCGATGTTGAGCATCTTTTCATGTGCCTGTGGCCACCTGTATGTGGGAAGAATATATTCTTATCATTGACACCGGGCAATGGCCTGTTTTACATAAAAGTGAGGCATTAACGCAGTGCCTGGCCCAGAGCAGAAGCTCAGTAAATGGTTGCTCCATCTCTCAACATTTTATGTTTTTCCTCAACCATAACTCTCGCTGTGGATATTGACCAGCCCTTGAAAGATGTTAATTATCTGAAGTAGAGACAGAAATTCATGAGATGCCTATGGAGCTGAGGGCCCCTTGCAGTAGTTTAGGGCCACAGTTCATAAAGGCTACTTTTGTAAGTCAAGTAACATCTTCCTCGAGCAGAACTTGAAACATGGGATCTAGGCGCCCTGGCTAATAAGCTAGGATGCAGCAAAATAGGGAAAATACTTATCTAATGCCAGGTTGAAAATAAATTCTCCCCTCAATGAATTGGATAGATTGCCTTTTTCTTCTGCCTAAGTTGTTACTGAAACAAATAAACAGAAAAACTCTCTAGATGACATTAAACTTATCTAAGAATATATAAAGAATCACAAGTCTTGTTAACTGTCGCTATTGAAACCCTCACATATTTGGCCTTTGTTTAAAATTTTTATAAAGTGGACAGGAGAAGCAACACATTTATGCTTCTCACAAATTGCTAATGCAGCCCTCACTTCCTCGGGTCCCAGCCGCTTTGGGTGTGAGGGGTGTGACTAATGCCCTGAGTAACTAACTTTCTCAGGGACATTGAGACATTGAGAATAGGGTCCTCGCCGGTGCAGAGCTTGCTGCCTCGGGAAACATGTTCTAAGGTGTGAAAAATGCTTTACTGCCTGTGGATTCTGGTACCTTCTCTTAGAGACATTGTCGCCAGGATGTTCCCTTCCTGGGCTGCTTTGAAGGTTCTCGCCCTTTTCTCTGCCACAAAGTTTCCAAGCTTTTGCTCTCAACTTGACCCCACTGGTGGCCACCAGGCATGATCCTGGCGTCTCACTTCCATCAAAGCAACTGTCCATGGTACTCTTTGCCAGGGGGCTTGGGAGGAAGTTTGGAGAGATGGTCTCCCTCTACTGGCATTACAGGTTGGGCAAATCCTTGTGCCCTGAGAGTCCTGGGATTAAGAAACTTGGACAGAGAACACTTGAAAGGTGTCAGGCATTGAAGCTATTTCCTCAGCCTGACCAAAATTAGCTTGGTTCTTCTCCATCTGGAGAACTGCCAGGGACTGGGACTCTCTGAAGGGACCCTGGAGAGCTCAGGACATCATCAAATGGGTCTGAACTTGGAGGAAATTTCACAATTCAAAACTTACTGTGGAGGCAAAGAAAATCAGTGTCTTTCATGAATAAAGCTGGAACTTCAGATAAAACCACAATGGCTGGCTGCACCCCTGCGAGGAGGGCAAAATTCCTTCAAAAAAAGATCACTCACTTTGCACTTTGTTCAAAACTGTGAAAAAAAGTACCTTCAGAAAAGCTTAGTTCATTCAAACTTACAAAACAGCCATCAGGTTACTACAGATTTAACCACAGATGGAACGTTTGGATACAATTAAGGAAAGGTTTGTGAATTTCTGAAAAGAGCCCAAGAGTGGTTTTACTTTTCCAGTAGTACACAACTTCTTCCTCTTTTCTTCCATCATCTTCATCATATCATAATTGTCATCATGATTATCATGATGTTGTGTGGATAATTTAGAATCAAAGTTGAACGGAAATCAGCGTAACTGTATCAATGGTTACTGCCTTAATATAGTTTAATTGTTATTGCTATTTTATTTATTTGGTGTGCTGTATTTTTGTTTTATTTTAAAATTAAAAATTTTAATGTTTAACATATTTGTAGAACTTTCATCGGTTCAGTGGTAATATGGCTCTTCCAGTTATCTACATAGAACCTACCTCTTCACAATCAACAAGTCTCCAGTGAGCAGCATTTTATAAACCAAACCCACACATTTGGGGGAAAAATAAAACCTGTTATACATGCAAATGGTACCATAAAATATTCTAAGTAAAATAGATTTATGGTCTATTACCGTGAAGAACTTTAAATACTCATTGAGAAACTATTTAAGAAAATGTATATTTAATTAAAAATAATGTTACAGAACTACAGGAAAATGTTCAAATTCGAAAAGTAGTAGATTTAGCAATCACCTGTTGTTAATTTGTAATCTATGGCTCTATTGCCTGGAGACATTTTGATAGTTAATAAATAAGATTAGCAAATGCAGGGATTGCTTTAGTTCCTAAAAATCTTACGACCTGTATGAAGCTCTCACACAGTAGAAAGATAGATCAATTATTCCAATACTAATACCCACTTCTCTTTTGTAAAACCTTCACCAGATTTGAAGCGTAAATTTATATTTGGAATTAAAAGGCATAATTTGAACCACAATTTTGTACTTACTCTAAGAGTAAATTCTGTATAAAATATCTTTAGTCAAAAGGGCAACAGAATTCTTTTGCTATACTTGGTTTTGAGGCATGAAATACACAGTTTTACACAGATTTAGGATTTGGATCATTCACAGGTTTTCATTTTAATGGTGTTTGTGTAAATGAGGTTTGTAAATTCGATAGAAAGACAGGACCATCCGAAGACAGTTCTTGCATATTCTCAGGAAGAGAGTCATTGTTGACCATCCTGCACTGACAGGTAATCTTCATTGAAAACAACCAACTTTGAAAACATGTTAATATTGTGGCACATTCTTTTTTTTAAAGATTTTTTTTTTATTGTGGACCATTTTTAAAGTCTTTATTGAATTTGTTACGACATTGCTTCTGTTTTACGTTTCGGTTTTTTGGTTTCGAGGCATGTGGGATCTTATCTCCCCGACCAGCGATCAAACCTGCACCCCCTGCATTGGAAGGCAAAGTCTTAACCACTGGACTGCCAGGGAAGTCCCCTTGGACACGTTCTGATAACAAAAATAGTAGCACTTATATAACATGTGCACCAAGCACTGTTCTAAGAATGCTTCTTACATGAACTCATGTAACCCTCATCTGGACTTTACAAATTAGGAGTCATCACCATGACAGTGCCGAAAGAATGGCAGCGATGCCCGTCCAGCACTGTCTGTAGATACCATGGTGTCTACAACGGATGGCCAGGAGCATTTGACTTCCTAAGAAAGACAATATCATTCATCACACATAGAGACATTTGTGTTTTAAGAAATATAATTTTGCCCTGAAATGGTGAATGAGTATTTTGGGTAGTCTGCAATAAATGCTTTCTGCCTAATAGGACACTCACTCATTGGTGTGTTTGTTTCCATTTCTGTTTCCAAATTACAGGGTTTCATTTAGCCACCAGACCATTTTCTACTGAATGGATGAGTTTTAAATTAAGCTTGCTGAAAACAGACCGGAATTGGATTGGCCACAAATATTTCAAAAACATTTTTTCTCTCTTTCTTTGGTTTTTAGTTTATTTTAGGATAGGAACATAGAAAAGTGAATGACAGGCCAAGGCATCATTTCCCTCTAAATATCACTTCTTGTACACCTGAAACTAACACAATATTGTAAATCAGCTCTGCTTCAATAAAAAATAAAAAATATCCCTTTTTCTTTTCTCTCTGTTTTTTCATGTGTGTGTAGGGCTTGTTTAATGAACTTATTTATTTATTTTTATCTAGCCAAACATTATGTGTATTCATGTATCATTATTTTTGTTTTCAAGAGAATGTTTTCTAATGCTCACATCATTCTGATGCTTGTTATTTCTTACTTCCTTTATACTTAAAGGCAGAATATATTCAGTCCACCATTCTTTTGTCACAGTTTAAAATGTGAGTTCTACTGTTTCTCAGTAAAATTAGCCTTACTAAGGCCAGCTCAAAGAATAGTACAATTATTAAAGGAATTTACCAAAAGCTTTTCTAATATTTTTAAGCTCTTGACATATTTTCATACACATATTTCTAATTTGCAAGTCTCCTTCCACAAACTCTCTAATTCTGATTGCCACTGAAATTCATATTCCTGAAATAATAATAACAACAACAAAAGACTTACTAGATGTCAAGTAGTGTTTTAAGTGTGTTCAAATTATTAGCTCATTTAATAATCCCTATTAAATGAATAATTGCTATTTTCAGAAGTATACAATGATTAAGCAAATTGCTCAGGTCATATTACCAATAATAATAGATCACAGAGGCATACAAATATTTTTATCATGATCATTTTTATCCTAATACCCTTTATCAACACCTTTTCTAGCTATCCTGCTGTTATAACGAAAAAGTCTTGAGAACACTCACAAGGTGAGTAAGAAGAGTCAACAGTTGAGATTGCAGACCCAGGATGGAAAGACTGTGAGGGATACAAAATTCTAGTGAGACCAAAGGAATGGTACACAGAGCACAAGTAGAAGGTCATTTTTGCAGGAGACAACTCATCTTTTGTAAATGAGAGAAAGGACCAAAGATGCCAGGTTGTGTTGTGATGCACATATAATCCAGAGAAGCAGGAAGAAAGCTGGGAGGGTTCTGAGGCTCCAATGGTACCTCTCAGTTAAAGCCAAGATGGTCTTTTCAAAGTGGAGGGGCAAAGGAGGAGGGATCAGAGTTTGGGGAAATGGTAAATATTTGAGAGAGCTGCTCTAGCCCTCTACAGAACGTGGCAAGGGGCTGGCCAGGGCCATACAGAGAGCGAACCACACAGCCCAGAAGTCTGCTGCTCAGTCCTGGGGGCCTCGAGATACGCAGAGTGGAGGTGAAATCATGACTGGGCTTTGCTGGAAGAGTGGGTAGAATGACAAGGACAAGAAGGGAAGAGCTTTTGGGTCTGGGTAAGAACATGAATGTGTGACCGTCCAAGGTCTGATATGTGTATCAGGACAGTGGAGGTGAGAGGGAGGGAGGGGAGCAGGTAGATGGAGAGAAGACCAAAGGATTAACTGCTCACAAGTTTTGCTGAGTCTTCAACAAGTGTAAGGGGAGCTAGAGAACAAGGGAGCTGGAATGATGGCACACTGTGTTCAGAACATTCCTTACGTAGAGGAATTTAAGATTAGAGAAGTGGGGAAATTCTAGGGGCAAGTCTGAGATAGGACCCTGAGACCAATCACCTGAAGTTGAATGGAAGAAGATGTCACTGAGTCGAGGAGCTGAAAGAACAACGCCCAGCTGGTCAAGCCTAAAGGTCATTTAAGTCATCCCGAACGGCGATGAATTTTAGGGTAGAAAGGGAGTCAAGCACCTGGTATGAATGTTCTCTATGAATATGGAGCATTGACTCCAACTGGATAAATAACCAAGAAAAGGAAGGGTAGAAAGTGTAGATGAGATGGCAGACTCATCATACATGAGAGCACATGGAATCACCTAAGAGTGGCTTTGGGAGGGAGGTCCAAGGGGAGAAATGGAGTTGCAATAAACAAGAGGGGAGAAAGGCCTTCTAAGCAGAGGCTGTATCGGGAGTGGAGGAGTCAGAGTTTCCAGACCACTGGGGACGGTGAGGAAGAGGGGCCATGGTGAATCCATGTGACTAAAACATCGTCAAGCCGGCAGCCGTATAATAGCAGGAGTCTTGCACCTGCAAGACTTACAGTCATGTGTAATGGAAAGTGTGTTTCAGTTGTCAAAATAAGTGAATAAAATACATTTTATGGGGTGTTATCTTTAGTTTTATAAGGTCAGATGTTGCAGCTGTGCATTGCCTCACTTGCCTGGGTCCCCTAGAAATGTCATAGTCTCCGTTTACTTTACAGTCTGGAAATACCAGGTTTGGCCTCTGTTATCCAGAGTCGGCTGTCCTATAACCTCACTTATTTGAAAACTGGAAAAGAAAATAGAGGGAACACAATAGGCTTCCAAGCAGCCAAAACAGATGTCACAAAGCCCAGGAATCTCACCCACTATACACGGTCACAGTCCATTTGGATTTAAGGCAAAATTTTAACAAAGATCAGTTGTTTGGGGTCCTAACCCATCGTGGCATTGCAGGTTCTGCTGCTAAACACCAAAGGGCAGAGAGCGAATGATAAATCAAAAGCACTGAGCCACAGACGGGTGTGGCAAAAGAAACACGAGAGGCAGCCACAACCCAGGATCTTCAGGCACAGCTGAGGGAGGACACAGGAAAGCCAGGAAATGAAGTACATGAGTTTTGTGGCCATGACTCTGCTGTAACTCTGTAAAACTCTATTACAATTAATAGTCCACTTCATCTGAATTGGGCCTCCAAGGCATGATCCCCGGACCCTCCAAGCTCACTCCTCCCTTATTGGCTGTCAGCTTCCTGGAGTGCTCTTGGGTCCCTCCCACGGAGGCCAGGAACTGGGCCATTTCCTTCCATCTGCCCCACTGCAGTCTCCTCACCTCCTGAGTTAGCTGATAACTCAGAGGACCTTTTCTTTTCAAGGCTTCTTACCAGGGTTTTGGGCCAGGAAAAAAAAAAAAGAGAGAGTGACAAAAGAAATATATGGGATAGTTTCAAAGACCGAGAAGTTCTCCAAGTAGCCATTTGCTGATCAAAAAAATTGGTTGGGTAAATGAATGATCTGTTTAGCATGAGCTCAGACTTCAGCCCGGCCCCCAGCCCCTCCGCTGAGCCAGTGATCTCAGCCGACCCCTGGAAGTCATAGTGTTTTATTTCTATTAGATGCTTTTGGACATTTGGGATGAGGGAACGGACCTCAGCTGAAGTGCAGACTCCTGAAATAAGGCTGGGGCCTCTGAGATGCTACTACCCACGTCTGTTTCCCTGGATGTACCACCACCAATCTTTGGTTGCTCTCTTTTTTCGGTCCACAGTCTTGAAAACTCCTTCATGGTGGCTGATCAGAGATCTCTGAACTGGCTCCTAAATTGAGAGAATCATTTGTTGACCCAGAAAATTCCTAGTTAGTCTCCTGACTTAGTCCATCTTAGTTATTACCTGCTACTAAGAAATCAAATAATTATTAAATATATTTTTGGGAAAAAATGTATAAGACTATTAACCTTCTACAGGAAGTACTGGTTTACGGCATGGTCTTCAGCTGTAGAAAGTGGAATTTTGTGGTCCCCATATCCCAGCTCCACGCAGAATCCATGGATGGTGACGCCCTTCTCAGCAGCTCTCTCTTCCTCCATCTCAGACCACTCAGGGCTGTGAGTTGTTTGCCATCTCTTCTCCTCAATGAGGACACAGCTATGTGGGAGGCTGGTGATGACAAAGGGATTCTGTGGAGCGTGAGAAGGAGTTCCTGTCCTGAGGTAACTTAAAATCTGGCTAGAGAGACAGGGTGGAATCTTCTGAGAGTCAAATGCTCTCTGGGAGTGCAGAGCATGACTTCAAACCCTATTAAAATCTTCATTTCAGTCCGACGCCCCAGTCGTGCAGGGCACAAACCTTGATTCAGCACCGATCATGTGCCAGATACATGTTAATTACTAGAGATAAAGAGATGGACGATTCGATCCCTAAATTTGAGAACCTCACACAATTCAGGAGGTAAGACAGACCCTGAAGACAGTTCAGGTGCAATGAATGAGGGGTGTAGGAAGAGGCTGGGGTTTCTAGTCTAGACAGCTTGGTGGATGGTGGTGCCTGTGCTTGAATCAGGGAACAGAAGAGAGTTGGGGTAGAAGGTCAGGGGTCCCGTTTGGGGCATGTTGAGTTAGGTGTGCCTTAAGTGGAGACTTATTCGGATTCTTCTCTGAGCCAACACTGTGCTAGTTTGGGGGCATCAGCGACAGTCCCTGCCCTCAAAGAGTTCAGTCTAGTGGGGCAGAGTGACCCTAACACAACAAAGTGCTACAGAAGAATGGCAGCTTGAGTTTAACTTGGAGTCATTCATCGTGTGACCAGCAGGAAGCACAATGTTGCTTTTTAAAAGCTCATTTTTCACATGTTTTGATCATATTATCCCTCTCAAAGTACCTTTTCATTCGTTGCCTTTCATTTTCACTCATCATATCATTTTCATTTGACAACCACACAGCAGCAACATGGAAGCTGGACTACCCCACATTACCTTGTTCTTAGGGTACTGGGGGTTTTATTTGACTTTAGATTCTGGATAACAGATATGGGGGCTAATTGTAGTGACATGCAAAGTGTCCTGTGTCTCTGTGTGCTGCCAGGGTGAATTTTAATCACGTGACGATTTCAAGTTAGATAATTCCTGATAGTCAGGGATCACCTCCCTGGGGGACAGACTGGTCCCAGCAGGGAGTCTGGGAGCTGTCCCCCATTTGCCATATGAGGACAGCCTGTGATGTGTAGTTTTGTGTGTAATAAATAAAAGTTGATGACTGTCAAAGCATGTTTTATTAATTAACACTCTCATCTATTTATTTCAGCAGATTTGTACTGAGCAGGCGCTGAGCTAGATTTTGGGTACTTTTGGGTACTTAGTGATAATACACCTTCTTCTGAGATCTTAACATCTTATTGGGGAGACAGATAATAAGCCAGATTATTAAACACAATGGTAAGTGCAATGAAAAATATAAACAAGGTGATGGAATGATGGAATACCAGTGTGTGTGTGTGTGTGTGTGTGTGTGTGTGTGTAGTAAGGGTATCTGGTGATGGGGGACACCACTTTGGCTTGGGTGGCCCAGGATCATCTCTTTGAGGAAGTGAGATTTCAGCCGGGACCTGTTGTGGGAAAAGGAGCCAGACACAGGATGAAGAGCATTTCAAGAAGAGGCAACAGCACATGGAAAATCCTGGAAGTTCAGGAGACCTGGGATGGTAAAGACAGGTGGACCAGAAAGGAGGGCCATGTGACTGGAGAGAAATGAGCAAGGAAGTCAGAAAACGGAGGAGGGCATAGAGAAAGGAAGAGTTAAGAGCGTTGGTTGTCATTACAGGTTTTTTCAAAACATTTTTTATCGTAGAATAGCTTGAGACTTACAGACAAGTTACAAAGATAGTATAGAGGGTTCTTATATCCTCTGAAATTCTTCCATTAGTTTGATGCCTTTGTCACCACTAATTGACCAATATCTATACATTATTGTTCATTATTCCCAATTTGTCTTTTGAAAATTCCTTACTTTCTGTCACTATAAGATACTCCAGATTCTTCTTATATATTTTCTACCCCAGCCCTAGAATCAACCAATTTTCCAAGGATCCCATCTTTCTTTTATTTGAGAATGGTATTAGAAACCAAGATCTGGGTGCTGGGTGAGCTCATTGCTATGCTACTGTGGTGTCATTCCTTTGGGCTCTCTCAGCAGAAAGAGCTTAGCAACATATGTGTGTATACTAACCCAAGTATAGTACACATATCTAAAGAATTACTTTTGTATTTATCCTTCTGTATCTGTATTAGACTAAACATGAGTTCCTACTGATGTTTTCAACTCTCATCCTACATCACCCGGATCACTCCATCCCCTACCCTAGCTTATCTCTAACGTCCATCTCCAAGAGCGAGAAACAAGCCCCGCCATTTGCCATCCATTTACCTAATTATTCAGTTACTAGACACGGACAGTGGTTTCAGAGTGGCTAACCTGCACCTCTGTGCTGAACAGCTTTACCAGGTAGAGTGCAGTTCTTTATTTTAATTGAAGTATAGTTTATTTACAATATTATATTATTTTCAGGTGTACAACATGGTGATTCCATATTTTTATAGATTATACTCCATTTAAAGTTATTACAAAATAATGGCTATATTTCCCTGTGCTGTACAATATACCTTTGTTGTTTACTGATTTTATACATAGTAGTTTATATCTCTTAATCCCATACTCTCATCTAGCCTGTCTCCCCTTCCTTCTCCCTACTGGTAACCACTAGTTTGTCCTCTATATCCGTGAGTCTGTTTCAGTTTTGCTGTATTCATCCATTTTATTTTTTAGATTCCACAGATAAGTGAAAATATTCAGTATTTGTCTTTCTCTGTCTGACTTATTTCACCAAGCATAATACCCTCTAGGTCCATCCACATTGTTGTAAATGGCAGAATTTTATTCTTTTTTATGGCTGAGTAATATTCCACATCTTTATCCATTCATCTGTTGATGAACACTTAGGTTGCTTTCATTTCTTGGCCTATAGTGAATAATGCTGCAATGAACATTGGGGTGCATATATCTTTTCAAAATAGTGTTTTTGTTTTCTTAGGATATATATAGAGAGGAGTGGAATTGCTGGATCATATGGCAACTCTATTTTTAGTTTTTTAAGGAACCTCCATACTGTTTTCCATAGTGACTACACCAATTTACATTCCCTACAACAGTATAGGAGGGTTCCCTTTTTTCCACATCCACACCAACATTTGTTACTTGTAGACTTTTTGATAAAAGCCATTCTGACAGATGTGAGGTGATATCTCATTGTGGCTTTAATTTGCATTTCTCTGAGGATCAGCAATGTTGAGCATCTTTTCATGTGCCTGTTGGCCATCTGTATGTCTTCTGTATGTGCAGTTCTTGTGTGCAGTCCCTTTTGCCTTTAACCTCACAGAATCCACTTTTTTCCAAAGTCACTTGGGTCAGCACCTCCTTTTCCCCTCTGCCTTTCACTGCAGTCGTTCCACACATTTTTTTATGTAGCTAGGATCTTTTGTCACAGTCTGCAACCCATACTGGGAACCCCTGGCTTCCTTCAAAGTTTCCATGGCTCCTTCCCCCTTCTCAAGCTCCCTCAGCTGCTGAGTGACGAAAGGACTTCAGGGAGTGGAGTCAAGGCAGGAGGACAGACAGGGGCTGACGCAGCACCCAGGTGAGAGGGTTTCGGCCTCACCATCACCAGGTGGTTGTGCTGGCAATGAAAACATGTAGATGAGATAAATTTGGACATAGGCGTATGGATGTGAGTTACATTTCTGCAGTAAGTACAAGGATGCCCCAGAGGGATCAGATCTCTCCACTGAAGTTTGTCCTCGAACCGGAAGGTTCACCCTCCTCCCTCCCAGCCCCCAGCGTCAGGCTGGATGGGAATCTTTAAGTGTGACATCACCAGATCCCGGAGAATCATGTTTAATAGCAAAAGCACTTCGTTTTTCATGTGGATGATATCTTTCAATGCAGATGAATCGGGTCGTCTAATCACCCTGGGTGCCAGTAATAAACACAGTCTGCTGGGCTATTTTAAACTGTCACAGTGTGAGGGAGGTGTCACCTCAGCCATCTGCTCGGCACCAGGAACAGCTGAACTGGGTCTGGCCGAGGGGACAACACTATATACACTTTCTGCTCCTTTGATGGATTTGTTTGGGGGAAATGTTCTAGTGATTAATGAGCCGGTTCCTTACTGATACACCACATGTGTCAACATTAACAAATGATTCCGGGGCAGCCTTGGCAAAGCCCCACCCTGACCGTATCCGGGGTGAGGTCAAGGCTAGAAGTGGACAGCCCTGGAGAAATACATTGCTTTGCAAGCTGGAGGAAAAGGTGGACATGGCAGGGGACCCAGGGAGCACACAGAGGGACCCGGTGGGCGGGCGGCTGGGGAGCCCAGGCTGCAGGACTCAGAGTTGACGCCCGTTCCTCCCAATAACATTCCTCCTGACGGTCCTTGCAAGCAGGACGTCTTTCTTTAAGGATGAGTCAGTATTCCTCTGACTTGTGATAGTGTATTTTGTGTCTTGGACCCATTCACTGGCTTTACCAGAGCTGTGATGGTCCCCATGCAGCACCTGGGGACTCTCTCTGTCCCAGGACTTGGGACAAGAAGACACAACTGGCAACCCTAAGAATGCTTGTGTCCTTATTGTCACACAGTGTCCAGAAGGATTTCCTTCAAGTGTTTATTGTGAGTGTTCTCAGAGTCCCCACTGGGATAATCCCCAAAGAGGTCTCTGCTCGTGTAGGGCTCACAGCTCCAGGTGCTCCCCAGGGCTTACTCCCTGGGGAAGAAAGTCAGTGAGCCAGCTGGCAGCCCCTCCCAGCTCAGGTCTCTTAACTTCTTCAGAGTCCCAAGGGCCATCTCACAGCCCCACTTGTAATGCAGGTTCCCAGGACTGGGGGAGAAGCAGCCCCCTCCCTGCTGAAGGGAGAGGAATATTTCCAAGGTCCCAGAGACCCTATGGCTGGGAGATGCTCAGGCTCAGAGCATGCTTTCTCCAGCTCTGCCCCAGCTCCCATTCCCACCCTGCCCTTCCTTTCCCTCTACCTGGAGTCTCCTATGCAATCTTCAAGTCTCAGTTCAGATGTCACCTTCCCCAGGGAGAGAGCCAGAACCCCTCCCTAGGAGAGACATCCTTCTTTCAGCTCCTATGATGTGCCACGCTTATCCTAAACATGGGATTGCCATGTTTAGAGTAGCCTTTGTGGTAACTTCCTTACTTGCTAGAGTATTCCTAGAGACAGAGGTGAGGTCTTCACATTTGCTCCTGACAAAAATGCATGCTCAACACGTGCCTGGTGAAGGAAGATGGGGATGCAGGAGTGAGACTGATCATGGGATGATGCCTTCCTGGGGATATTTTAAAGCACAAAGGAAGTGAACCAGAATTTAGAAAGCATCCTCCAGTGCTTTTCAAACTGTGTGTTGTGAACTTGACTTAGAAGGTGATGGCCGGCATTCATTGAACGGACTGGCATGGAGCATAGGATAAAGCACAATGGTAAAAGAAATCGTAGGTCTATGGCAAGAGTAAGTAGTGTTTCACACACATACATACCAGAATGCACCGAAATTCAGCTTTGGGACAGACTCCAGTGTTCAGTTTCGGCTTCAGTCTTGACCTTCAGAAGGCCAGTTAGGTGTATGCCTATTTCAACATCCTTTTTAGTTTCTCAATCTTGTGTGGATCAAGGATTAGGTGGTCCTGGAAGTTATTATCCTGTCTAACCTGTTTTACAACATGGACAAATCATAACATCCAGATTTATTGTTAATCATTCACTTTCAAACGTAGATAACCTTTGTAGATGCAATCCAGAAAAAAGTCTCTGTGTACACTGTCGATTTAAAATTCCACCAGTCTATATATAATAATGTATAATATTGCAAAAACAATGTAATAAATGATCATTTGGAATCTATTAATTTTATATACAAAACTGTTGAAAGTCTTCCTGTAGTTAAATAAGGAAATAGATTGGAAGATATTGGCTAGAAAGAGGCTATGTGTTAGATAATATTCAGAATAACATTGTTTAAAAGGCTTCTGAGCCAAAAATGTTCATAAAAACCTTAAATAGTAAATGTAGACAGGTAAACAGAAGTTAGTTATATCATGGTTCTAACCTTTGTAGAATTGTTTGGGTACTAGTATTATACCAGAAACAAAATAAATAGCTGTAGTTTTATTTTTGTTATTCAATTCCACTTCGGCCATGATCTTTCAAGAAAAAAAATCCTATTTGAGAATTCTTCACACCTTATACGGACAAATTGAAAGCAGAATGTCAACATTTGCTATCTCAAAGTATTGTGAGGAGGCGAAACTCCAAAATCAGGATCTTCAGCCCACAGGACTAATCCAGACACCACAGACAGCATAATATAGTCCTTCTAATAAGAACCTGCAGTATAAACAAACAAACAAACAAACAAAGAAAAAACAACTAATACTAAACTTCCTTTGGGTTATTTGTATGGAAATATGTTAATATAAATGTTTCAGACATGACATGAAATTTCTAAAAATCTTATATGTTCTGGTATAATGTTATAAGTCATAATTCTAATTATTACTTTAAAATGTATATCTCAGAAATAAGTAAATTTCCTTGCCAATTGCATTATTACGAACTTTCATCAAATCTTTACCCGTGGTCATTTTTAAGCCTTTTGTCATTTGCAGACCGTTCTGGGTGTGCTCTGATGCTTTTGCAAAAATGTTCCTATGAAAGGGTTTCATCTTCAAGGAATTCATGCAAAAGACTCTGACAAGCACAGGTTTCTGGTAACTGACTCTACTGCTGAACTGAATGGATAAGCCTTTTCAGAGCTCTAATGGAAAACTGATGAACTCATAAAAGTGCTAACAAAAGATCAAGATGAAAAAAAAATTAATCACATGGGACTGAGTGAACTGATAAAGATGATTATAATTTTTGTGACTTTGTTTGAATAAAAAGAAAAAATCCCACAAGGACTCAGAGGTAAAAAATATACAAATCAATTTTCACTGCAAAGTAAAGGAGCTGTTACAGTGGAGGATTCCTGGACTGAATGTCAATATCATGACCTAGTGTGAGTGTGTTTCGTGTTTGGTAATTTCGGTCATTGTTGCTTTTGTTGTGGTCACCCATTTACAATGCTTGGTGTCAGTTTGTTTATCTCTTGTAAAAATAAAATACAGTGTGTATGTGTGTGTGTGTGTGTGTGTGTGTGTGTGTGTGTGAGAAAAAACAAGAATATAGTCCTTGCTTTTAACTGAAGTCAGCTGGGAACACATCAGTTTAGGGGACCACGTTTTTCTCTGTTTCATGTTGCAAACGTGCAGTAGGAGGGCATGAGGAAGGGCTGGCAGCCCTGAAAGATCCTTGTTCCTAGTCTATATCATCAAACTTAACATTTTAATCTCTAAAATTGTAATAAAAGTGTAATAATAAATAAACCTTTAAATACAAGTTTAAATACTTTTGAATTTTGTTCTTTTTATTATTAAGACCCAGATGCTTTGATCTTAGTTTCAGTCAGCTGTTGATTTTCACATTTGAACATTTTGCATTAGGCCAATACACGTATTAAGTGCATCTGAAATGTGTGTGTGTGTGCATGTGTGTGTGTGCATGTGTGTCTGTGTGTGCATGTGTGTTTCCGCTGAGTGTAAGGTGAGCCCCAGTCCCCCCCGCACCTGAGCCAGTGTGCCCACAGCAGGCCTGAGGGGTTCTTCCTCGGGGCCCTGGGCTGGGACTGATACAGGCTGGGTCTGAGGTTCTACCTCAAGGAGGTGAGTGTCCTGGGGATGATACCCACCCAACCCTCTCAAATGATTATCCAGGTGACATTTAGAGCTTTCCTGGCGAATCCTCGTGTTCCTTCATTGACCCATTGAAGACTTGTTGATGACCCTTAGAACCAGGGCAGCCTCTGGCATCCAGCACGTGGATCCACACAGTGCTGCTTCCGGCAGGAGAGCTACCACCTGTGTGAGTAACCCTGGGGATGGAGTGGGAGAATTTCGCGGGTCCAGAGACAGCTATGTGTCCTAGACAGAGTCCAAGGGAGGACCAGATGGGAGGTCCCAGGAACACCCCAAAACTGTGGACAGAATTTTGCGTGGGGTGTGTGTGTGTTCTTAAGTGTTCATAGCTTCCTTCTCATTTTCAAAGAGGTCGGTGACCCAGAAATTGTTAGAAGCCCAGTTTTCTGAGAGTTTAACCAAACTTCTGATTAATCCGGACTGCTCTTGATGTGACTGTAGGAAAATTCGTCCAAGACAGAGCGATGTCATCCATGGAGGAACAGAGCTCCAGGCCAAAGGTCATTCTTTCCCTGGAAGGAATGGGCCAGGGCAAGGGGGGCTCCAGCCTGCCCCGGGGGCCTGGGAGCCTGGACAGGTTCTGACCCAGCTGAGGGAAGGGGACACATGGGAGGGAGCAGAGCAAATGAAGGATGGGTGTTTGGGCTCAGAATCTTGGACATTTTACTGGAAGGCAGGGCCAGAAAAGGCCTGGTCACTTGGGATGTGAACTACATTTGTTATGTCACACTGCCTTGTAAACAACTATTGCTCGGTCCCAGAAGGAGATCTACCCTGTCAGGACTTGGCATGTGTCTGCCCCATCTGCCTCATCCTGGGACGGGTATAGGAGGTCATCAGGAGCTCTGAGCCAGAACTTATCCTCACGGTTAGACCACGCTTAGACCCCAGTACTTGGGGTTGCGTAAACTCACAGTTGAACGATCCAATTCATATGATCCCAAGTGCAGGAGAGGAAACCAGGTCCTGGAGAAGGTGAATTCAAAGATTTCTCAGTCCCATCCATCTGTGCCCACTGTTCATACGAGTACTCCAAGGGTCCAAACAGGGTAAATTCACATACTTCCACTTTCCTGGTAACTTTAATCCCTGGATCTGGTTTTTCTCTCCCGTTCACTCTAAACCTCATCTCTCTGTGGCTCCCCACTGACACTGAACTGGTTCTTCAATTTCACATCTGGCCCCTCATCCTTTAACTTCCCCCTCTGCTCCTGGTTTTTTGACCCTCGTCTGCCTGACCAGTGTCAACACATGTCAGTCAGGGCTCTGTAATTGCAAATAACAGGAGTAGACTCTAGCCACCTAAAGCAAAATCGTGTCACACAGAAAAACATGGAGGGTCACAAAATAGAAAGACAGCTCAAAGCCCACAGTTGGAGGTGGGGTGCAGAGACTAGGTAGCAAGAACGAACAGGCAGCCTCCTCTGGGCACAGCCCTCGTGACTAACAAAACTGAGCCATTTTCTGACCTTGAGGCCCTCAGCTTGATGTCCAAATGTCAGAGTCTAATTTGTCTGGTTTGGACCATGTTCCCACATGGACGGTGTTGGATGCATTTGGAGTGATGGTGGGAATAGAAGATGGTGAGTCTTCGAAGGAAGATCAAGGTCCTCTTACCAGGATAAGAGGGAATGGAAGCTGGGCAGGTAGACACACCTGCAGGTGTCCATCAGATGTCCATCAGAATGCCTCAGAAAGGACACAGACACAGTGAAAAGACAAAGTGTGCTCCCAGGGAGTCAGGGCACTTCTGAATATAGCCGTGATCCTCTGTGAAATGTCGCATGCTCTGATGGATATCATGATTTCCCTGGAATCAGCTCATGCTAACCCCTCGTGGCAAGACAGAGCAAGGCTGATGGATTTTGTTTATGCAAACTGGCCATTTGGTAATCTTGCAGCCACACTCTAGCTACTGTCCCACAGGAGATGAGGTAAGACTCATGCATCAGAAAGGGTGTGTCTAAAACACTGTGTCATTTCAGCAAAGAATTCAATGGAGGAAGAGTGGGATTTCTAACAAAAACTCTGGAGATCAGCATCTCTTCAAAGCCCAGCAAAACAAAGCCCAGCAAAACAAAGCCCAAGGCCAGCTCTGACCTGGACCACAGAAATGGGCAAACTGGTTCAGGAAAGAACCGGACTAATCATGGAAGGTCTGCATGCCTGTCCCGGGGCTACCACAAGCCAACTGACGTCCTTAGTAATCAGTTACTCTCCCTGAGCCTCGGTTTTCTCATCTTTAAATGAGGCTGATTGTTAAGGTAGCCATCCTCGCCATAACCTTCTCCGAATTTACAGCCGAGAAGCCAGAGCTGGACAACCTACCATGCTGTTCATAACCTCATCCTAGGACTCACGTCACTGCGCTTGGCTCTTTGTGTGCATGTGTCTCCCGTAGTACCTGGTCATTTCCTCCATGGCAGGGATTCTTACGCATATCTGTATCTAGTACACCCAGCCCAGAGACTGTCGCTCTTATTGGATATTTGTTGAATGAATGAATGAGGATGACTCACAAGCCAGACTCCATTACCTTAGAGGATGCCATGGTCATCAAGCCTGAGGTGGGCCCTCTTTCACTTAGAGCACCCCTGAGAAATGAAGCACCTGGCCCAGGGGTGCCGGTGGCATCCCAAATGCCACCACTGTTATGTGTTTCAAGAAACTTCTCTCTCTTTGGAGTCCACTGAAAAAGAAAATCATGATCCATATGGAGAGATTGGGTCAGCTGGGGAAGTCCCATTTCTGGAAGTAGCTAAGTGAGAGAATTAGATTAGAATGGACCTCGCCACAGGCTTGGGTGGGGCTCTAGTGTAAGAATCCTCATGAGGAACCCTTGTGGCAGGGTGAAAGCAGACCGCGGTCCTTACATCTCCTCTGTGGTGGCGTGGGGTGGGGGGCGCATGTCAAGAACAGCGTGGAGTCGGAGCATTTCTCAGCGACATGGTACTCACGTAATGACCCTGAGGCAGGACAAGGTCTTTCTCCTTAAAGACCATCAGGGGTTTGAAGGTCAAGCAGATCCCATGCTCTGGAGTGCCATGCTGTTTTCTCCCCAAGTTTGGGCTGCAATTTCAGTTTTAGGAATGCAGAAAAAGCTCTGATAGCAGCATTATTCACTATAGCCAAGAGGTGGAAGCAACCTAAGTGTCCTTAGATGGATGAAGGGAAAACACAATGTGGTCCAGCCACACAGTGGAATATTATTCAGCCTTAAAAAGGAAGGAGAGTCTGACATGTGCTATCATGTAGATGAACCTTGAGAGCGTTATGCTCAGTGAAATGAGCTAGTCACAGAAACACAAATACTGCATGACTCCACTTCTATGAGGTCCCTAGAGAAGTCAGCTTCACAGAGACAGGAAGAAGAGGAGGGGTTGCCAGGGGCTGGGGGAGGGGAATGGGGGGTTGTTGTTCCCTACTGGGCAGAGCTGAGTTTCAGTTTTGCAAGGTGAAAAAGTTCTCGAGTTTGGTTACACAGCAATGTGAATGCACCTGACGCTGCTGAGCTGTATACTTCAACGTAGTTAAGATGGTTAAGAGAGAGGGCTTGCCCTGACTGCAACACTGATGCAAGGAGCTTAGTGATTTCACATAGAAGCAACAGGGAATCAACACGTCAGCTCTGGTGATAAAGGAAGACACCAAAGTGAATGGCAAAGCAAGAAAGCAAGCCAGATTAATCCACAGACGTGAGCTAGGGGCCTCCCTGGCCCTCGAGAAGCAGGTGTAATTGACTCAGTCTCCTACCAAGGCCCTGGTCCATCGCAGCCCCAAGCCCTGGTCCACAGCCCCTGCATTCCCGAGGGCACCCCTCAGCCTCTGCACTCTGCTTCTGCTCCCTGTGTGCACAGCACAGAGGTGAGTTCTGCACCTCTCTGAGCCTCACAGAACACGGCGAAATGCAGATAAAGCAATTGGGAGCAGTCTGGGGTCTGGGGATCAGGAATGTGACACGTGGGCATCACCTTGTTGGCCACCCCATCACCAACAAGCTTCGCTGGCACCTCCACCTGCTCCAACCGCTTTTCACGTATCTGAATCTTCTCTTTCACCTCCTTCCTCCTCTTCTTCATCCCCATGCCCCCGCCATCCGAAAGCAGTAAATGCCTCCAATGGAATCGCAGACCGGCTTCTTCCCTCCTCTGAGGCTCCGGTGCCAGGATCACTGGGCCTCCAGTAGTTAACACCACAGTACCAAGAGATTCTTGCAAACAGTATTGGTTCTCCACCTAAGTGGAGTTCTAACACCAGCTGCTAAGATAACACAAAATGATCCACATCCTGGTTGTGTCGCTGGGAAAAATTAGCTAGGTATCTAGGGATAGGGGAGAAGGCATACATTGAGATCCGTATCTTACATCAAAGCTGCAGAATAAGTTACCGTTAGATAAAGGAGTTAAATGCAAGGGTAACCCGTAGAGGTCAATATTTGCTCTAAGCTATTAAGATTAAAAGTAATGGCAGAAATAATAAAATAAAAATGGATAGGCTTCACTACATGACAATATAAATAGTCAAGGTTTAAAGGCCTTGGAACAAATCTACCTCATATGTGACTGGTTTCTACCTTTTCTATAAATAGCTCAGACAAACCAGTAAGAAGAACAGCAAAGCCTTTGTACAAAAGGCAGCAGTGACTGGATACATTGTTCTCTGAAGATGAAATAAACGTGGTTAACACAAAGTGTCCCAATTCACTTTTTTAAAACACCCAATTTGACATCGAGGTATGATTTATTGTCTAGACAATAGTCATAAGATTTTAATGACAATCTTCAAGGCTGACAAATTGTAGTGACAAGGGGAGAATACAATCATCTCAGTTTTCATGGAATTTTATGCTTCATCAAATCTTCTGAAAAGCAATTTGGTGGTAATGTTGAAGAGCCTTAAAATGTTCATTTGAGTCAGTCCTTCCAGGACCCTCTTGTGGGTTCACAGGTTGAAACACTGATATATATTCCTAGCTTTTCATCAGTTTTATTTATAAGTATGAAAATCTGGCAATAATTTGGATGTCTAATAGCACTTGGATGGTCAAATAAATCGATATATCCATATAATGGAATAACATACAGACACTGAAAGTTATGTTTCGGTGGATTTAAATGACAATTAGTCAACAATAATTTTAAAAGCAATGTTAAAAATAGTCTGTATGCAGTTCTGGGTGCACTCTGATGTTTTTGCAAAAATGTTCCTGTAAAAGGGTTTCATCTTCAAGGAATTCATGCAAAAGGCTCTGACAAGTACAGGTTTCTGGTAACTGACTCTACTGCTGAACTGAATGAAAAAGCATTTTCAGAACTCTAACGGAAAACCGATGAACTCATAACAGTGCTAACAAAAGATCAAGATGAAAAAAAAAATTAATCACATGGGACAGAGTGAACTGGTGAGGGTGATTATAATTTTTGTGACTTTCTGTTTGAATAAAAAAAAAATCCCACAAGAACTCAGAGGCAAAAAATATACAAATCAATTTTCACTGCAAAGTAAAGGAGCTGTTACAGTGGAGGATTGCTGGACTGAATGTCGATATCATGACCTAGTGTGAGTGTGTTTCGTGTTTGGTAATTGCAATCATTGTTGCTCTTGTTGTGGTCACCCATTTACAATGCTTGGTGTCAGTTTGTTTATCTCTTGTAAAAATAAAATACAGTGTGTGTGAAAAAAATAGTCTGTATGCATTAAGATACTTATTTATAAATAAACATGCATAAGCATTCATAATATTTTTAGTAAAAGGCTGGAAATCTGCTGAGTCAATCTAGATATCCACTTGGGAAAAAACACACCATATAAAAATCACTTCCAGATTTACATGTTAGATTTAAATTAAATAGATTTAAATGTTAAAGGAAAAACCGTGAAGAATGTAGGAAAAAAGAACATTTTCATGAACACGAAGGAGGGGGAATTCTTAAGCAGAACAGAAAAGCGCTGAGCCATAAAGAAAACAGAAAGATTATCATAAAGTTTTAATATTAATGAAGAAAGTAGAAATGCAAGTCACAGGGTAGAAGGAGAGTTTTGCAATACCTATCCCTACCAAGGAATCATAGCTGGAATGGGTAAAGAACTCCTACAAGTTAAATAAGAAAAAATGAATAGCCTAGTAGCAAAATGGACAAAAGATTGGAAAAGGTACTTCACAGGTGAGGCTAACCAAACAGCCAATAAATATGAAAAGAATGGCTAAGATGGAAAAAATGGGAAAAAATAAAGTGTTGGCAAGAGCTTCCAGCACACTTGTGTACTGCTTGCTGCTAAGAGTGGTCCTGGGAAAACTGTATCTACTAAAGTTGAATACAGATGTAGACAAACTGTGTTATATTTGCAGAAGAAAATACCTGAGAGCAACAAGCATAAAGAACTATATGCAATGGGGTGGGTCAACCTCAGAAACATAAAGTTGATTACAAAACTCCAGTTCCAAAGAAGAGCATCCTGTATTGATTTCATTTGCATAAAGTCTGAAAACAGGCAAATCTAATCTATGATCCTAGCTGTTACCCCTGGAGTGATTGGGGGTGGAGGGGATGACGGAAGGAACTCAGGAAGGATGGCGAGGCTGCTGCTGGAGCTCTTTCTGTATTTTGGTGCCGGTTGCATGGGTGTGTTAGGCTTGTGAAAATTTATCAAGCTGTACTCTTAGGACGTGTATACTTTTAGTATGTATATTATACTGAAACAATTGTTTTTAAAAATGAGAAATAAACCCTGGGCAGTGGGCACATAGTTATAATATCTGGATTGTGGATGATTCTTCTTTTATTCTTTGTGTCCATGTTTTCAAAAATGAGCATGTATTACTTTTCGTTTTATTGAAGTAGAGTTGATTTACAATGTTGTGTTAATTTCTGCTATACCTCATAGTGATCAGTTATACACATATATCCGTTCTTTTTCATACGCTTTTCCATTATAGTTTATCCCAGGATATTGAATATAGTTCCCTGTGCTCTACAGTAGGACCTGATGGTTTATCCATTCTCTATATAATAGTTTGCATCTGCTAATCCCCCAAATCCTAATCCATCCCTCCCTTACCCCCTCTCCTCCTTGGCAACCGCAAGTCTGATCTCTATGCCTGTGTGTCTGTTTCTCTTTTGTAGATAAATTCATTTGTGTCATATTTTAGATTCCACATATGTGTTGTCATATGGTATTTGTCTTTCTCTTTCTGATTTATTTCCCTTAGTATGATAACCTCTAGGTTCACCCATGTTGCAGCAAATGGCATTTTTTCATTCTTTTTTATGGCTGAGTGATATTCTATTATGTATATTATATATAATATTATATATAATATTCCATTATATATATGTGTATATATACATAAAGTCTATATACCACATTTTCTTTATCCATTCATCTGTTGATGGACATTTAGGTTGTCTCCGTGTCTTGACTGTTGTGAATAGCGCTGCTCTGAACACAGGGGTACATGCATCTCTTTGAATTATAGTTTTCTCTGGATCATATATTACTTCTATCGAAAATGATTTTTTTGTCTCGGGTTTTGCTTGTTTTTCAGTCCACCCATCTGCCTTCATCAGAACAAGCCCTGTGATGCGTCACACCTGCTGGGAAAGTGTGGCCTTGGTGGGTGGAGTGCATGGGAAGAGGTTCCCGTTCTCAGAGAAGGTCCACCTGGTAACACAGCTCCTTACAAAGCTAAACTAAGACTCAACACAGGGCGCATTTTCAGAAGCTCTCAGGGCCAACGCTGTCCTTCAGCGTGAACAGCTTCCTTCCTAGGGAAGCACTCAGCTGCATTCTCCCAGTCGCCATCTTTTTCAGTCCAGACTCTGACAAAATGGGAAGCACCCAAAGGCTCAGCGTGTCCACAAAGGCCAGGATGGCATCTTCTTTGTCCACTTCTGCTCCTAAAGTGTGGATCCTGAACTGTCCATTGTGCACCAGAAAGTGTCAAAGTGAGAGAAGAAAGATTGTAAATCCGTCCCAAATACGGCTAATTGCAAAGGGAAAGAGGACCAGTAAGACATGACGCTGACGCTGACATACGTGTTGAAGTTCCGCATGTTATTTATGCTCCAGTCAACAGCACATCTTACCTAACACACCCTGTTATCAACAACCTTTTGCTCTCAAATATCAGACAACCCAACTCAGACGAGATTGGGCACGTTCAGGGTGGTATGGCCGTAGACATCAGACCACCCAACTCAGAATGACTTAAATACTTCAAGGCAATTTATCATAGCACCTAACAGAAAAATACAGAGGTGGAGTAAGTATTCAGCAGGCTTTGATCTGGACTCTGACTCTCTTTCTATGTCATTTTCTCAGCCCTGCTCGTCCCTCTGTGTTTGCCAACCCCTCCCCCATGATTGCAAGATGGCAGCACCCCCAAATACACATGCTTCCTCATTCACATCCACAGCCATCCGACCACGGCCTGAGCTTTGGGATGATGAAACCCTCCTGAACCAACCCAGTGACCAGGAGGAAGGCATGTTCTTAGGCCTGTGTCACCTGACCTACCCACTCTACCACGGACATTGGGTACCCTGGAACTGGGGTGGAGTCTACCACCCAAACTACCCAATGGTGTGGAGGGACCCACACACCCCTACATGTGCAAGGGAAAGAGGGAAAAATGGTTGTGTGACCTTAGACTTTTCACAGTACAAATTTGGAGTTCATCACTTTTAAAAGATGGAGAGAAAGACCACAATAGGCTCTTTTCCTTCTCCAAAAATCCCTCAAAGACTCCTCAAAAGAAAAACATGCTGGACACCTACCTACGTGGTGGCCGGCCCTGTATGAGGTCCTGGAATGAAACATGAAAGGACAGACTTTTTGACTTTGAGGCTTTCTGGGAGCCCCTCCCCTCCTGCATCCAGCCCAGAGCCTCAGCCTCTCTGTCACATGAGAAAACCTTAGAGGTGAAAGCAGCAGGGTGGGTGGCAGCAGGGCTGGGGGGTGGGCTACACTGGGGGGTACTTTGTTCCACCTTCTTCCGTGGCTCCTGTCAGCATGTTCTGAATTGGCTGATTCACCTGGTCCTGGAGGATGGAGGGACCTGGGGGGTTACACAGGCCATCTTTATTCACTTTAGACCCTCTCAGCATTATCACCCTGCTTTCCCTTTCCTCCTGTCCGATTTAAGGGAAAGGCAGATAGAAGCCATCGTGGACTGGGAAAGGAAGGAAATGGTTGGCTTTGGAAGGACCATTTTATGCAGCCGGCCTCTGATCGTCTTCTCTCCGAGTGACCTCTGCTTTTAAAAGCACTGGTCTTTTCCAAGGTCTGGGAAAAAGTGCCAAGAAAAGCTCAGGAATGCCTCCTTTCAGGGCCTAACTTTCCTCCTTTCATGTGGTAAAGAAGCCCCTTTGAGGGATGCTTTGCATAAACCCTGTGACTGCAGAGCTAACACAAACCAGAGCTGGATGACCCATCCAAGAGCCCTTGTTTGGATTCATGACTACTTTCAAAGGGGACCCTGGACCCCCTTCTTATCTCGTCCTGTATCAGCTGAATGACGCAAGTGTTTACAAAGGGCTCAGCAGAGGAGATAACACATTATCACTCTTTCCCACCCTAGAGAGGTGGAAGGACCTTTACTCTTAAGATGATTAAATCTCAACTCTAGTTAAGTTTGAGTAAGCCCAGAGTATCTGGGAACTGCTCTTGCCCTGTTCGTGGCCCTGCACAGCTGGAGGTCCTGGGAATGTCAGAAAGAGGGTTCTCTGGCAGCGTGGCCACCAGAAGGGGTGAGCCAAAGGGACGCAGGTTTTTGTCTGCAAAGGGAGCTGAACCCCAGAGTAGGTAAGGTGCTGAGAGGATGGGAATCTTCTTGCTAGAGCTGAGCTAGGCTTGAAGTTCATAGAAGACCAGACACTGTGTGTGTCTGACAAGAGGGTTATTGACAGTCCCTATTACATGGGGAGCTCAGACTCCCGTGCAGGCTGGAAGGAGTGTGGTCAGCTGGTCGACATGAGGAGACAGCTTACAGGTCACCCTCAGCTTTGGGGCCAGGACCTTCCTGATCTTGGGGTGGCCCCAGACAGTGACTAAGCAAGACTGAGGGGCAAAGTCCTGGCCATTTCCACCAGACACAGGACTCCTCTAACGAGGAAGCCTTGCTCCAGAGCTCACTGTAGGGCAGGCAGGGAAGATGTCAGGTCTGCATCACAGCCCGACCGCTCGCCTGCCCCATCCTGCCTCTTCCCTTTTCCTTGCAAAGCCATTATCCCTGTCAACTGAAAAAAAAAAAAAAAAAAGTACAACATAAAAGTTCTGAATTATGTTTTACTTGGCCGACAAAACTGAGGACTTAAGTCCGGGATAAGTAGACAGCTTATAAAGAGACTGCTCTAAGCTCTGAGGGACCAGTCCTAAGAGGGAAGGGAGGAGCCGGGATCTATAGGAGTTTTTGCAACAAAGTCCAGGTAGTTGGAACAGCAAACGATTACTGCTAATTAAAGAAAACCAGACATCTCCGGTTAAGTTAAAGAATTAGGCACTTTTCTCTGTATGGGAAGATGCAAGAGTCTGGGTTCGTGGAAATCATTCCTTTGAAATGCACCTCAGCTCTCTAGGGCCAGCATCCTGTGTTTTCTCATCCTGAGTCTCTTCAGGGTGCGCAGTTGGGCAGCTGTAATGTGACGGCTTGATGGCTGCAACATCCTTTACTGATATGGCAGGTGACATTTTTTTCATTGAAACCCTAAATGAAACGTTGCTCTCCTAACTCAGTCTCAGCATTTGCTTCCCAGAGGGTCCAAAAGGCACACTGCATGCCGAAAACCCCGTCACCCGAAAGGTCTCCGGCATCTACCCACCTGCCCATGAGGGGCTGTCTCGTGGCCCTCTCCCTGCAGGAGCTACTACTTGATGAGGAAGATCCACAGGGAGATAGAGCCCCGGGGGCCGTTTAAAGGACAGCAGGAATAGTTCGGAGAGTTGGGAAAAGAAGAATCTTCTTGGAATCTAGCCCTACCCAGACTCTCTTCCACTATATGAATTTCCAGAGATCATGAGCCAAGGGGGTGGAGGGACACTATTTTGTTGACCAGAACACCATCCCATGGATATCCCCTTAAGGGAAGGTGCATCTGAAAATACTCTGTCAGACCCAGGGCAGCATTCGATGTCTGTGGCAAGTAACGCTGCGTACGCTTATTGGGGTGGAGATGTATCCAGAATTTTCTCAGCCCGGAAGTCCCAGACTTAGCCAAGGACTGTAGCCTGGGTCCTCATGAGACACTCTGAAAGATGAGGAAGATGCTTCTCGTCACTCAGTTGTGTCTGATTTGGCTCCAAACCTAACAAAATGCCCTCTCCTGAGGACCTGGATTCAGACAGATCCCAGGTGCCCCTGTCCCCGCAGCTGGCACCTCTGTCTGGAGAACCTGCCCGCCACGGCAGCCCTGGCTGATGGCACACTCAGCAACATCCATCTTCATCCTCTTATAAGAGCTTTTGCTCCTGTAGCTTTGTCCTATAACAATTCTAAGCCTGCTTTTTTCTCCAAGATACACCCTAGTGGCTTCTTTGTTGATCTGTTGATATAAAGCATAAGATACCTTTAACTCAGTGGTCCTCAACCTTTTTGGCACCAGGGGCCGGTTTCGTGGAAGACCATTTTTCTACAGTGGGATTGTTCACGTGGTAATGCAAGCGGTGGGGAACTTTGCTCGCTGGCTGCTCACCTCCTGCTGTGTGGCCCAGTTCCTAACAAGCCACGGCTGGGGAGCCTTGCTCTAAATGATGTTTGGAGAATGTAGTCATTTTTTAAAGTTATGTGAAATGTTAGAGTTTTTAAATTGAAATTCAATACATTGTGCATTCAAGGCAGGTCTCCCTAACTTTAACCCTAACTCTAAAATCTAACCCTAACACCAAGCCTAACCCTAAATCATGTGTCTCTTCTCTCCCCTTGCCCAAGGGGAGAGAACAGAACTGTCTCTCCATCCACTGACATTTTTGCAGGGCATCAGGGACAGTCTATAATCTGACAATTTACCCGTGAAAATATGTCTCAAAACCAAAAACATGATGATTTTGTGTTATTTTTAGAGTGGGTAGATTGCAGAAAGCCAGAAGGAAATTCTGTTTTCTAGGCTGCTTATTTTACTTGGACAAGGAAAACGCCTCTCAAGTGGATGTCCTTGAAGGCAATCAAAGCCAAGAAAAAGCATTGCCAAGTTTCAAAGGGTAAATATTCCAAAAAGTAATATTTAGCAAATTATCTTCAGGAACAATGCCCAATACCACCATAATTATTTATTAAGCCTTGGAAGTCTTGGTCATTATAACATTATAATAAAATAGGAAACAGAAAAAAATGAATGCATATGATAAAAGGAGAAAAATACTCTTCACAGATAATACCAGTTAAGACTACACTATCTAAAACACAGGTTAATTAAGCGACTTCAAGGGACAAATATGTAAAGACCAATAGCATCTCGGTATAGACCTCTATCCACAATGGTATCAACAGTATTATATACATAGAGGTGATTTTGAGAAAATATATAACATATAAATAAAACCTCAATGTTATATTGGAAGTCAATCAATTTTAGCGGCAAAAAATATTTCTGGATGTAAAGATGAGTAATTCAAACAGGATTTTTATCAGTTTGGCAAAAATAATTTTGAAATCCATCTGAAAGAACAATTGGCTTAGACTTCCAAAAGACAGTCTGAAAAGATAAGAGTAATGAGGGAAATGTTTATACTTCTAACAGATCTTAAAATGTTTTAAGAAGAACATTCACTGAAACATTAAAATATTGGCTAAAAACCAAGAGAGAGATAAAAGTAACGAAATATGTAAGCCTTAACTTAAAGGCAATCATCTGTAGAAATATAGTCAAAGATAGAATTTAATATTTTCTAGTTGCCACATTTTAAAAAGCAAAAGGAAACAGGTAAAACGAATTTTAATAATGTTTTACTTAACCCAATATATCAAAAACATTATCAGTTCAACCAATCTAAAAAATATTAAAAGATATTTTACATTTTTATTTATTTTTTGTACTGCCTTTGAAATTTGGGCTACCCATGTTTCAAGGGTTCAGTAGCCATATGAGGCAAGTGGCTATCACATCATTACAGCACAGATTGTGGGATAGGGAGTTTTACATGTCATTGAACAAGTATCAGGAAAACAGTGAAGGAAAATAGATGTTTATTAAATGGTATAATGTCTGGATAATGATTTGTGAAATCCAGAAGTATATCCCAATGAAACCACACCATAGGCCATCTGACACAATGAATTCTACATGTAGTAGATTATAAACTATTTTAGAGACAAAAACATAGATCAGCCAGCAGTAAGTTGAACTGTGTCATGTCTTGGCTGGACCTGGTGGGAGGGCTGTCAGTTCGATGAAAAAATGAACTCCCTGAGGAGGGAGGGAAGAAGGTAGGAGGTGATGGACGCGATGGAGATGGATGACCTGTTTACTAAGGCAGGTCCTCGAGAAGGCGACAAGGGACCCAACTACCAAAAAGCAGAGAGAGAATTTCCAAAGTGATTCAGAAAGCCATCTGGATCGGGAGATCCTCATGGGGTGAGGCTGTAGAGCAGAAGATTCCAGGCCTGGGTCCAATTTGAAGCCCAAAAGGGTGTTGCCCAGTTTGGGGTAATCTGTCCACAGTGGACTGGGCGCCTCCCATTGCAGCCCCACCAAGGAGGCTGGAGCTGTGCCCTGGGAGAAGGTCTTGAGGAAGTCAGGTTGCCCCAAGAACCATCAGGGTTTCATATGGCTCCAATCCTAGGGGGACAGTGGGACCCCTCCAGACCACAGATGTACTGTCGAGTGAGAGAACAAGGTGCAGGATGAGTGCCTTGGACAAAACACCATGGGAGTGGAAGATGCTGTTTTGGGCTGGATTGTGTCCCCCAAATTCGTGTGTTGAAATCCCACCTCCCAGCCCCTCAGACTGTGACTGTATGTGGAGATAAGGTCTTTAAAGAGGTAGTTAAGTTAAAATGAGGTCACTAGGCTGGGCCCTAATCCAGTAGGACTGATGTCCTTATAAGAGGAGATTAGGACACAGACTCGCACAGGGGGAGGACCATGTGAGGACAGAGAGAGAAGACGGCCATCTACACGTCAAGGAGGGAGACCTCAGGAACCCTGATGACACCTTGATCTTAGCTTTCCAGGCTCCAAAATAGTGAGAAAATAAGTTTCTGCTGTTTAAGGCCCCCGGTCTGTGGTCTTTTGTTATGGCAGCCCGAGCAAACTAGCACAGATGCAGAGACCAGAGACTGTACCAGTGAGAACCCCCTCCCCAGACCACCACAGTAGACCCAGACCCGCTGAGCCGTACAGGAGCACCCCTGGGGTCCACACAGGGATCTGAACTCTGTTTCTTGGGCAAGCAGCACATCCTCCTGAGGACTGAGAATAAATACTAACCCGGCTGGGAAGACCTGACACCGGGCACAAGTGGGGACCGAAAGCTAGGGTTGCCTGATAAAATACAGGACTTTCCATTAAACTTGAATTTCAAAAAAGCAAGATATTTTTTTTAACATATGTATGTTCCAAATATTGCCTGGGAGTGCTTATTTTTAAAAAACTTATTTGTTGTTTATCTGCAATCCAAATTAACCTGGCTGTCTTGTATTTTTATTTGCTAAACTGGACAGCCCTACACAAGTATAAGGGAAGGTCCAGCAAGGAGGGCAGAGGAAGCAAAGGAAGAGAGGAGAGCTCAGGGGGCCTAACCAGGGCAGGGAGAGGACTTTCTGAGACTCAAGCGAAGACAGAATTGCAAGAAATGTTGAACAGATTTAACTGCATCAATATTGTATAACTAACATGAAAGGAATAAGGAAAAAAATAATAGACTGGGAGAACCATTCCAGCAATATGATGGAGTTGGTATGAATATAAAACATGCATCCCAGTTTGTAAAAAAAAAATCAAAATCTAAGTACGCAAATAGGTAAAGGATGTGATAAAAAAATGTGTACAAAACAATCTATAATTCTCAAACAAATCTGGAAAAGCATGCTGTCTTTTTTTTTTTTTTTTTTTTTACGGTATATGGGCCTCTCACTGCTGTGGCCTCTCTCGTTGTGGAGCACAGGCTCTGGATGTGCAGGCTCGGAGGCCATGGCTCACGGGCCCAGCCGCTCCGCGGCACGTGAGATCTCCCCGGACCGGGGCACGAACCCACATCCCCTGCATCAGCAGGCAGACTCTCAACCACTGCGCCACCAGGGAAGCCCAGCATGCTGTCTTTTAAAATAATTTTTAAATGCAGTGCTCTTAAAAATTAAGGATCAACCTTCACCTTTATTAATAATAAAAAAAAAAACTAAAATACTTAGTGAGGGTGAGAATGTGGTTCAGCTGATAAGGCCCTTTCTGGTGGTAGAAACAATTTAGCAATATGTTCATACTTGGCCCAATAAAATCATCCTTGATTTTATCCTAAGGGTAATCATTTAAAATGAAGAAGGAAAAAAATGATAGGAAGTGGTGCCTTATTCCATTATCATAACTATAAAATTATAAATATACTTGAACAATGACTATAAGGGGACATGGAAAGATAAAAGCGTTTGATGTGAGTATACTTTTCTCTTTAAAATTCCCTCTTGGGTCTTTAGTATATTCTTCCTTTACAATAACACATTTTAAAGTAAGAAGTGGAGCAACAGCCAGCTCTACCCACCACCAGTCCCCATGAGGAAACTTGCTCAAGCCTCTTAGATAGCCTCATCCACCAGAGGACAGACAGCAGAAGCAAGAAGAACTACAATCCTGCAGCCTGTGGAACAAAAAACCACATTCACAGAAAGATAGACAAGATGAAAAGGCAGAGGGCTATGTACCAGATGAAGGAACAAGATAAAACCCCAGAAAAACAACTGAATGAAGTGGAGATAGGCAACCTTCCAGAAAAAGAATTCAGAATACTGATTGTGAAGATGATCCAGGACCTTGGAAAAAGAATGGAGGCAAAGATCGAGAAGATGCAAGAAATGTTTAACAAAGACCTAGAAGAATTAAAGAACAAACAAACAGAGATGAACAATACAATAACTGAAATGAAAAATACACCAGAAGGAATCAATAGCAGAATAACTGAGGCAGGAGAACGGATAAGTGACCTGGAAGACAGAATGGTGGAATTCACTGCTGCAGAACAGAATAAAGAAAAAAGAATGAAAAGAAATGAAGACAGCCTAAGAGAACTCTGGGACAGCATTAAATGCAACAACATTCACATTATAGGGGTCCCAGAAAGAAAAGAGAGAGAGAAAGGACCCGAGAAAATATTTGAAGAGATTATAGTCTAAAACTTCCCTAACATGGGAAAGGAAATAGACACCCAAGTCCAAGAAGCACAGAGAGTTCCGTACAGGATAAACCCAAGGAGAAACATGCCGAGACACATAGTAATCAAATTGGCAAAAATTAAAGACAAAGAAAAATATTGAAAGCAGCAAGGGAAAAATGACAAATAACATACAAGGGAACTCCCATAAGGTTAACAGCTGATTTCTCAGCAGAAACTCTACAAGCCAGAAGGGAGTGGCATGACATATTTAAAGTGATGAAAGGGAGGAACCTACAACCAAGATTACTCTACCCGGCAAAGATCTCATTCAGATTCGATGGAGAAATCAAAAGCTTTACAGACAACAAAAGCTAAGAGAAGTCAACACCACCAAACCAGCTCTACAACAAATGCTAAAGGAACTTCTCTAAGTGGGAAACACAAGAGAAGAAACCCAAAACAATTAAGAAAATGGCCCTAGGAACATACATATTGATAATTACCTTAAATGTGAATGGATTAAGTGCTCCAACCAAAAGACACAGGCTCACTGAATGGATACAAAAACAAGACCCATATATATGCTGTCTACAAGAGACCCACTTCAGACCTAGGGACACATACAGACTGAAAGTGAGGGTATGGAAAAAGATATTCCATGCAAATGGAAATCAAAAGAAAGCTGGAGCAGCAATACTCATATCAGAATAGACTTTAAAATAAAGAATGTTACAAGAGATAAGGAAGGACACTACATAATGATCAAGGGATCAATCCAAGAAGAAGATATAACAATTATAAATATATATGCTCCCCACATAGGAGCACCTCAATACATAAGGCAACTGCTAACAGCTATAAAAGAGGAAATTGACAGTAACACAATAATAGTGGGGGACTTTAACACCTCACACCAATGGACAGATCATCCAAAGAGAAAATTAATAAGGAAACACAAGCTTTAAATGACACAATAGACCAGATAGATTTAATTGATATTTATAGGACATTCCATCCAAAAACAGCAGATTACACTTTCTTCTCAAGTGGACATGGAACATTCTCCAGGATAGATCACATCTTGGGTCACAAATCAAGCCTCAGTAAATTTAAGAAAATTGAAATCGTATCAAGCATCTTTTCTGACCACAACGCTATGAGATTAGAAATCAATTACAGTGAAAAATATGTAAAAAACAAAAACACATGGAGGCTAAACAATACATTACTAAGTAACCAAGATATCACTGAAGAAATCAAAGAGGAAACCAAAAAATACCTAGAAACAAATGACAATGAAAACACGGTGATCCAAAACCTATGGGATGCAGCAAAAGCAGTTCTAAGAGGGAAGTTTATAGCAATACAAGCCTACCTCAAGAAACAAGAAAAATCTCAAATAAACAACCTAAACTTACACCTAAAGGAACTAGAGAAAGAAGAACAAACAAAACCCAAAGTTAGCAGAAGGAAAGAAATCATAAAGATCAGAGCAGAAATAAATGAAATAGAAACAAAGAAAACAATAGCAAAGATCAATAAAACTAAAATCTGGTTCTTTGAGAAGATAAACAAAATTGATAAACCATTAGCCAGACTCCTCAAGAAAAAGAGGGAGAGGACTCAAATCAATAAAATTAGAAATGAAAAAGGAGAAGTTACAACAGACACCACAGAAATACAAAGCATCCTAAGAGACTACTACAAGCTACTCTATGCCAGTAAAATGGACAACCTGGAAGAAATGGACACATTCTTAGAAAGGTGTAACCTTCCAAGACTGAACCAGGAAGAAATAGAAAATATGAAAGGATCATACACCATGATCAAGCAGGATTTATCCAAGGGATGCATGGATTCTTCAATATACGCAAATCAATCAACGTGATGCACCATATTAACAAACTGAAGGAGAAAATAAATAAAGTAAGAAGTGGTTCCATTTTTATGCACAGAATTGTTGACGAAGGTGTGCCTTGTAGGTGTTCCACCTGGCTCGTGACATGAAGATTTAGGGGTGTCAGCCCTTGGAGGCCTCTGGACCTGGCTCATGGCACAGTTCCAAGCAGACTTCATTTCCATCTGTCGTCTGCATTTGCAGGTCTATTTTTGGCTATCCAGGCCTTTTAAACAGCTACTCTAAAGCTCTAAAAGACTTTTTTCTGGCCAAACATCCAATGTATTGTAGGCTATTCTTAACAAAGAAAGATTTCCATTGAATGAGATCGTCATTTTTATGCCATATATATATATATATATATATATATATATATATATATATATATATTTTTTTTTTTTTTTTTCTGTACGTGGGCCTCTCACCACCGTGGCCTCTCCCGTTGCGGAGCACAGGCTCCGGATGCACAGGCTCAGCGGCCATGGCTCACGGGTCCAGCCGCTCCACGGCATGTGGGATCCTCCCGTACCGGGGCACGAACCCGGGTCCCCTAGCATCGGCAGGTGGACTCTCAGCCACTGCGCCACCAGGGAAGCCCTATGCCATATATTTTTTAACTGGAATAGTAATGCCTTTCATTCACCCTTCACACTGTCTTCTCCCAACCAAAAGCCAAGCTCTAAATAAGTTATTGTGTTGACAGTCTTTGCCTGGTCTGGGATAATAAATTTTTGTTGTCATTACACCATTTTCCAACAGCCAGGAGGAGGGGGAAGTGGTCCTCTGGATCATCCCGGAAGTGTCTGCACTCTGGTTCTGGAATAGATGACACTGGTCATTGGAGTTAGTGGGAGAAGGAGGCTTCATTAGGGGAGATTAAGTGCATGCCGTTACAGCTTGAGGGTTTCCTAAAAAAAAAATGAAGATTTCATGAGAATATCAAAAAGTGCTGGGGTCTCCTGAATGTCACAAAGCTTTTCTCACTACAAATTCAGGAACAAGAGATCATTCGTGTGTTACAGCTCGGGCTGCCATGACAAGTACCACAGACTAGGGGGCTCGAAGAACAGACGTTTATTTTCTCCTGATTCTGGAGGATTGAGGTCTGAGATCGGAGTGCTGTCAGGGTCGGTTCCCTCTGAGCTTTTCTCCTTGGCTGGCAGATGGTCGTGTTCTCCAAGTGCCTCCCCGTGGTCATCTCTGTGTGTGTGCCTGTGTCCAATTTCCTCCTCTTATAAGGACCCCAGACACCTTGGATTCGAGCCCACCCTAATGGCCTCATTTTAACTTAATTACCTATCTCCAGATGCAGTCCCGTTCTGAGGTACTGGGGTTAGGACGTCAACACATGAATTTTGGGAGCTACAACTCAGCTCATAACAACCCAGGAGGTCAGCAGGGACCTTCTCTGTTCTTGGCCCCAAAGCTGCACAAGAATCCCAACGTGCTCTGTAAGCCAGCGGATCATCATTCCTAAGCTAAACACCACGAGGAATGTGCCAGAAGAGTCTGGCTGACTTGCCCCGTGGTAAACAGCAGGAATCAGCACAGTCCTGAGATTTCTGTCGCAAACCTGCGATTCTCTCTGGGGAGGGAAGCCTCGTGCACACAGGCCTCTGTGCCAGGCCCCCACTAAAGCCAGTAAGAAGAGTGTCTCCATCTCGTGTCCTTGGGCCCCTGAGGGCTGGGTGACGTCTCCTTGCCTGGGCACACTGGGTTCTGACCTCCCTCTGTATCTTGTCCTTCAGCCCGGCCCTGTGGCCTGATGCCCCCTCTCCCTGATCTGCGGAGGGGCTGTGAAGCCACGTCTTCCCTGGGTCCGGGTCCTTGTTCCGACTTTCCTAGTCCTGCCACCGTGCACCTTAATTCTCATCAGCGTTGCTAGCTAAGGCCTGGCCTGCCGCAGCCTCTCTCTGATTGGCCTCCTGACCGCCTGCTCAGAGTGTGACCTTCCCGCCTCCTGGACATATGGGATGGATCGAGGACGTGGGGAGCTACCCTCACCTTCCTGAACTTCCCACCTGCGGAGGCCCCTCATTCGCCCTTGGACTGGAGTGAGGCTATTTGTTACAGCAGACTTGGGGTCCAGATTCATGCATTTTATCTTTTAGCCAAGCCAAGGGTTGGGTTTGAAATGCAGGGTATGGTAGGAGAAATCGTCCAGCTCTTTCTGGAACACATAGAGGGAAGCATGCATTTTGACAGACCACGTGCAGGTCATTTGACATCTAGCTCCCTTCGTGCCCACTGGGGTGTGAGGCAGGCTCCCCCCCATTCGAGCAGACCAGTGTGTCTGCGCTATTGGGCCTCAACGCAGCCCCGTGGGGTAGGTGGCCTGGCATTTAGCGGGATTGTAGTAGGCGTGGCTGCCTCACTCAGAAGACAGGCAGCGACTCTAGCTGGTGTTTATTCTGCAAAGAGATGGGTAGCCATGATACAATATTTGCAGCTGGGGAAGAGATTCCAAACCAGGTGGGAAGCAGTACCTTTCTAGCTGCCTGTTAGCATCACAGCACAGGGCAAGGCTTCGGGGCCTCTGGAAAACCTGCCAATGATATAAAATCAAGTCAGCCCTGTCGGTCGTTAGCACAGGCCCAGCAAGGCTGGAGAAAATTCTCCAGGAATCACACTGAGTGGACAGCTCAGTCCAGTGTTACTGGACTTTTCCTCAGGCAGCCCTAAGCTCTCAAATACGGCACCAGCAGCTTAACCCTTGGCTTGCCTGCCGCTCTACCACTGATTGAAAACAACCTGAATTAACACAACGTTGTAAATCAACTACAATAAAATCTAAAAAACAAAAAACCACCAGAAGTGCTTTGCCTCATCTTTATTGGAATATAGGCTCAGAAATTATCCATAAAACTGCTCATTACTTAAGGCAGGATAGTATGAAGTGCAAAGGCAGTAACATCTCAGAGATTTTTCTCACATCTGGAAGTAGAAGGCGATCTAGAATTTTCTAGCTCACTGGCTTAACTTTTTTTTTTTTTTTTTTTTGGTCACTAAGCGTTACATGGAACGATACTGGAAAAAATAGGGCAATAGAAAGGAATTAAAGACCTGAGCTTGGCAGAAAGCCTGCCAACAGTGCTTTCAGGAAAATTCCAGCTGTGCGGGAGGTGTGTGCCCCCTCCTTACTGTTCTCTACAATTGGGGGGGCTTTAGGAGGCGATCCATTCTGTCTCCATTTTTTGCTGTGTTTGGAAGACATCTTCCAAAATGTAGATGCACAATTCTAAATAACTCTTCCACAGATTAAGGTGTTCAGTTCCTGGGATACACCCCATCACTAATCCACCCTTGCAGACCCCAAGAGGCCTGGGAGCAGGGTGCTCAAGAGCGGAAAATCAGAGGGCTATTTTGGTGGGGTTTCTCTAGAGTTAAGACTGGTCACATATGACACTTACTCCGCATTTTCTGGGTAAAACACTCTCTCCCAAACTGCTGAAAACAAGATTTTGTTTTCAGAAAATGATTCACCCTCCCCTAAACTTCCATGGACATTTGCCATTAATATCATGAGCATTGGTTGGTGGTGGGTCGGGCTTCTGGAGAAATGGTCACCCACCAAAGCAAGGGCAGTGACATAAAAAAGCCAACACATTCTAAGACTTGTATTTAGAGGGGACAATATTTCTCTCTTCTGTGTATTACTAACCTACCCTTTAAGCCACTATTCACTGGTTTGTGGAGAAAATAGCTAATAGCTAATGTTCATCGTACTTAAACGCTTAATTCCACCCGATAATTTCAAAAACTGCTTTTACCTTTCTTGGAAAAATAAAAACTCTGTTTCTCAGATAAATCCCCTCTCTGCCTGCATCTCTCCCTAAAGCTTCTTTCCTGTACATAAAAGGGTGGTATTGCTGTGGGAACTTGCACTTGGAGGGGAAGAGCTGAGGTTCTTGAGTGGCTGGACGAGGATCTCTGCCCCCAAGCTGCTGCTGGCCTTGCTGCCACTTCCCACTCGCGTCCCAGGTGTGAAAGTTCATCTGGTTGGCCAGGGTGGGGCCTTGCCCTTGCGATGCCTCCTTGATGGCCTCAGTGGATGCTGGAGCCCCTCTATGACCCCAATTCCCGATTTAGGGCTTGCCTCTGCAGAAACAGGGCCCACTCCGGCGCTGCCTAAGTAGCCTTGGGAGACGGAAATAAGCGGGGATGCAGCAGGAACATGGGCCACGGGGGCACTGCCGTGTCAGCTGCAAAGGGCGGTTCTCAGCTGCGGTCCTTGGGCAGCAGTGTCAGCCTCACCTGGGAACTTGCTGGAAGTGTAGATTCTCAGGGCCAAACCGGACCTCCTGAGTCAGGAATCCTGAGGGCGGAGACTTGTTTTAACAAGGCCTTCAGGGGACGTGGATGCACTTGAAAGTGAGAACATGAAGAAAATGCACCTTCCTGGATATAATGAACTGGGAGAATACGACTTGTGGTCAATTACTCTATCTCTTTGATTTTTTTTTACGATTCAGGACCTGTGTTCCATCAACTTCAGAAGCTACACAGCAGTAGGGCGAGTTTTGATCAAACACTTTCTGCCCCTCCTCTCGCTTAGCTGAATGTCACAAGGTCAGAGGGTGTGGTGTGGACGCCCCGCCCTGCGTCTGTCCCAACACAAGGCCATGATGCCCCAGGCCCCTTCCGGAAAGGAAGGCCGGTGACCTCCCGGGGGGGCCCAGCATTCAGAGAGCTGGGGCTGGGCCCAAATCCATAAATCCATTTCCCGAAAGTCCACACGCCCCATCTGTTATAAATGAGCATACATTTCTCGTGACAGAAATCCGCTCCCGGAGCCGAGGGTGAGAGGGTCAGAAGCAGGAAGGGTTGCTGCTGGAATTTTTGCCTTTTCAAAGCATGGTTGTCAGCATTTTGGGTAGCTCCCTGAGGCCATCAGTCCACCCAAACCAAGGCCAGCCTGGAGCTGGGATTTCCTAAGCCGGTTCGACGGGGCTCCCGTGACCTCGTCCCAGGCGGGGGCCCCTCTGGGTGGGCGGCCTCCTCCCCACAGTGTGCCCTGAACTGGCTCCCAGCCCTGTGGCCTCCGCTGTCCCTCGGCTGAAGGGAAGGGTGTCTCTGGCATCCCGCTGGGCCCTCTGGTCCTGGCGGGGCCAGACGGCTGCAGCTGCCTGGACCCTGGGAGTTGGAGGGCAGCCCACCCCCTGCATCACCAGGGCATCTCTCTTGCCTCTTAACTCATTCATTTGTTGGTGCTTTAGGTACAATTCTGCTTGCCAAAAGTTTTGAAAGTCAGCTTTTATATTCTAACGTTTAGATGTTAATGAGAGTTTAGGAGATGGATTATGTGCCTAGCAATACGGTGCGTCTGGCCACGCTGGTGACTCCAGAACCCGAGCTGTGTGTGTGTGGGGTGGGTGGGGGGGAGGAGGTTAGGAGGTGAAGAGCCTGATACCAGAAGCCCTGAGATTGCTCTGCAAACACAAACCACCCTACGAATCGTCCTTTCCTTACAGATTGAAGCTGATCACCCTGCTTCCTGTCTGATGCTTCTGAGCAAGCGTGACCTTTTGGAAATGCTCAGTGAACTAGTTGCTCCAGTCCCCCGCCCAGCAGCCCATCCTCCTTCCCCAGCTGATCAGACTCAGGCTCCGGCCCATGCACTTTGGCGCCGAGAGAAGGCAGCTGCTATGTATCCTCAGGACGGGAATCGCCCAGGTTGTCAGAGCTCACCTTGCTGCTCAATTCTCCGAAAACTGAGCACTTTTCTAGCACGGTAGCCCCTCAGGATTGAGTGTGAACCCCAGGACCTGCTGGTGGCCCCCCTGAGGCTGCCGGGCCTGCTTCCCTGGGCACGAGGGATTCTGGGAACCGGGCTTGTTGGGCTGAAGAGAACTTCCCCAGTCTCTGGTCACAGGACGCCCCCAAACACGCTGCCCTCACCCCAACCCCTGTGTGCTCACCGCAAAGAAGGTAGATTTCATCCTTCCTCTAAAACGTCCCCTCTGTGAAAACACTTATTCAGAAAACAATGTGCTCTCTGCCTGGGCCTGTTCTCTTCCAAGGGCAATGTGCATACTCGCTGGGATGTAACCGTGGGATAACAGGATTATTTATTTTCCTCAGCATCGGGCCATATCTTACATGAATACAAACATTTATTATTTAATAGGAGAAAATAGGCACACTTTTCAAAGATAAAATCAAGACAGTATCAGCTTTCCCTAGCTGCCCCTGGCTATTCCCCCAGGTCCTGGAATCACACACACACACACACACACACACACACACACACACACACACACACACGTTCTCTGCAGTTGGCGATACTTGGGGGAAGAGTGTCTGCAGGCCTACAGGGACCTAAAACAGAGACAGGAACCATCCTCCTTCCTGTGAGACGACATCAACCAAGGAAACCACAACGGCATCTCCTGACGCTGCCCTCCCTCTGCCCCAACCTCTCCCCCTCACTCCTTCTGACAGGCTCACTCTCCCTGCTTCAGCATCCTGGGGAAAGGGGGATTGCTGAGTCCCACCATCCCCGAGTGAAAATTTCAGTTCTGGACACCATCTTGAACTTATCAGACTGGGGATAGTTTTCTGTATCAGAAGCTTTCCTTTCCAGGAAGGCAGATGAGCTTAAAAACAGCCGGGGAAAGGAAGAGGGACCCTGGCTGCTGAGTTCTTATCTTTCTGTTGGTAAAGAGCAGCGAGGTGAGGTAGTGATGCTTAACCATGAAAGGCCAGGTGCCGAGGAAAACTCTGTACCTGTGGCTGGGTTGGCCTGAAAGAATGTTCTAGACTATTCCTCAGCCCCCTTCCCTTCCCCATCCCCAGCCTCCATTTTCCTCTCGGGGCCTTTGCACAGCCCTTCGCTCTGTCTAGGAGCCCCTAATTGTCCTTCACAGGGCCAGCTTATGCAGTAAATGGGCCACCTCTCCTCCCCAGCCCAGCTAGTTTACACCCTACTGTAGCCAGATGGTTATACTGCAACTTACTATAACCTGGTGGTTCCCAAAACTCAGCAGTCAGGCTTGCATCTGAATCCCAGGGAATAGGGACTTCTCTGGTGGTCCAGTGTTTAAGACTCCGTACTTCCAATGCAGGGGGCGCGGGTTCGATCCCTGGTGAGGGAACTAAGATCCCACATGCTGCGAGTCATGACAAAAAAAAAAAGAAAGAGAGAGAATCCCAGGGGGTGGGGTGGGAGACTTGTTAAAACGCAGATGCCTGGGCCCCAGCCGCACAGCTTCTGAGTTAGTATGTCTGGGAGGGGCCCGAGAACATGCATTTCTAACATTCAGCTCTTTGATGTAGCTGCTTTTTGGGGACCACCTTTCAGAACCACTGCACTAGCCCTTGTTACTCAAAGTGTGGTCCATGGGCCCAGCAGCATATTAGAAATCCACCGTCTCAGGCCAAGCCCAGAACTACTGAATCGGAATCCCCATTTTACAAGATCCCCAGGGATTCACATAAGTTTGGGAAGTGTGCTGCTCTCACTTTTCTCGTGTTTCTGTATGTTCCCAGGACCTGGTGAAGGAAAGGAGGAGGCCAGGGTAGGGGTGTGGGCAGGCGTCCTAGTTTGATAGAAAACCCGGTCCTGGACAAGGGTGCCAGACTTACCCATAGTGGGTTATTTGGCACTTAGAAGAAAAATCAGCCAGCATCTCTGATGTCCTGCGGGGTTCTGGAATCTCATGATCAATGTACCATCATTTCTGTGCCCAGGCGACTAAAGGAAAATTCAAACCTGGGTGAGCAAAAGGAGAGTTTTCCAGGTGTGTTTTCACATCCCTCTCTGGAAAGAGTGAGGTGCAGGGAATTGACTCCTATCCCATGGGGCCTCTGTCACAGGCCCTAAAAAAATGGCCTAGAGTATTGGCTGTCTGGCTCCAGACTCAGAGCTCAGCTTTCTGTTAATAATTTTTCCATTGTTTTGTTAAAATCTTTAAACTGATATTCACAGGACTGGGAGCACAGCGGTGTGTTGATGGCCTTTGAGGCTCCGCTCCACACGCAATCCTGATGGTTTGCTACCCGGAGCCCTGCTCTCCGGGATGAGCGTATTCTACCACCCCCAGCTCCACAGATGCATGGCACGCAAGGCACATGAACACATCTGACAGACAAGGCCCAGAACTGGGGGATTATGAACGTCTTCATTTGGGCAGATGTGACAAAATCTTCCGCCTTCCCCAGGTGGGATATTCCATGAGGAAGGAGCCATCCTTGGAGTGGTGTCTTGCATCAGTCACCGTGAAGTTATTTCACTTTGGTGTCCTTGAGTGAAAAGGAGAGGTCAACTTGATATAGAAGTGGTACAGCTAATGGAGAGGGTGTGGAGAAAAGGGAACCCTCCTACACTCTTGGGGGAAATGTCAGTTGATGCAGACACTATGGAAAACAGTATGGAGGCTCCTCAAAAAAACTAAAAACAGAGTTGCCATATGATCCAGCAACCCCACTCCTGAGCATATATCTGGACAAAACTATGATTCAAAAAGATACATGCACCCCTATGTTCATAGCAGCACTATTCACAATAGGCAAGACATGGAAGCAACCTAAACGTCCATCGACAGATGACTGTTTAAAGAAGATGTGGTGCATATATACAATGGAATACTACTCGGCCGTAAAAAACAGTGAAATAATGCCATTTATAGCAACATGGATGGACCTAGAGATTATCATGCTAAACGAAGTAAGTCAGAAAGAAAACGACAAATACCATATGATATCACTTATATGTGGAATCTAAAATATGACACAAATGAACCTATCTACGAAACAGAAACAGACTCACGGACATAGAGAACAGACTTGTGGCTGCCAGTGGAGGTGGGGGAAGGGATGGATTGGGAGTTTGGGATTAGCAGATGCAAACTTTTATATATAGAATGGATAGACAACAAGGTCCTACTGCACAGCACAGGGAACCATATTCAATATCCTGTGATAAACCGTCATGGAAAAGAACATGAAAAAGAACGTATGTATGTGTACATTATATATATATATATGCATAACTGAATCACAGTGCCATAGAGCAGAAATTAACACAACATTTGTAAAGCAACTAGACTTCAATAAAATAATTTTTTTAAAAAAGTGGCACAGCTAAGATTTGCCCAGAAAATATCTTGTAAAATAAACATATGAATCAGGCAATTTAAAAGAGCCACACTGCGATGTGTCAGGTCATGGATGGAACCCCAAGTGACCTCAGACCCAGGGCAGGTGCAGACTCGGGGTGGGGTGGGGGGGCGCGGGAAGTGCCCCTTCCCTGTCTGTTCTCCTGCACACAAATCCCATAGATGTGATGTCACCTCATGCTCTATTTCAGCTGATCTCTTCCCTTCCCCCATATTGTCTCAAAATATTTCTTCCTGAAATGTGACTTTTTAGGGAAGAATATGGTTGGGGAAGGGGGCCAGGTAGGAAGGTATTTCTTGTGTTCCAACACTGAGGGCCTTCTTCAGATCTTGCTTCAGGTGCCCTTTCCTCCTTGCCAGCCCACAGCCCTGGGTGAGCTCACTCCGAGCTTGACAAAGCCCAGGCCAGCACTGGAAACATCTGCCTCTCGGCCTGGGTCTTCTGGATGCCACGTGAGGGACCACGTGAGGCTGCACACCTACAGGGTCGGCTGTGTCCCCCGAGGCTGGAGGACGAGAGATGGAGGCCGGAAGTGGCCTCGGCTTCTTATTAGAGCTCGCCCCAGGGGCCCAAGCCAGGGGAGGCTGAGCTGGTCTGCTGCTGTTCCCAAGATGCTCTCCTCTTGTCTCCCAAAGCAGGAAGGTCAGGGGACATCCTCAACCTCTACCTCACCCTGCCCCCCCTCAGTACCTTGACAACCCACAGTGGCCTCGAAAGGCACAAAGCATTTCACTGCAAGACAAGGGACCCTGGGGGCAAAAATCTCTGTGTGTCGGGGTGTTGTGTCCTGGGAGACGGACCTGGCTTTCCAGCCCCTCAACCCAGACCTCTCCTGGTTTGGCTTCATGGCTACATCCACAGAAGACCAGGGCCGCTGGAGAAGCGACCGCCTTTGCCCTGGGCCCAGTTCGCGCCCCCCTGGTAAGAACACGCGTGGCACGTCCGTCACCAGCAGTTCCTGGGACTCTGCCCACACAGCTCCCCAAGCCAGCGCTCCCTGCTCCTGGCCTGCCGTCAGCTCATCAGGCTGCTCCGCCCACCGTGAATCATCCACCTTCTCTCACTCTTTGAATTGAGAATTTTGCTGAAATCCCCAAGGTCTTTCCCTACCATTCGGTCTTAAGTCGCTGACCTCACAGGTATCATGAACTTCCCCTTCCTTGTCTTCAAGACGTCAGCCAAGTTTAGCATCCAGCCCCGTGTTCTCACAGCACAGCAATTATTTCATCTCCATTTTTTCTCCTCATCCCAGACTCGGAGGGTTGTTTCCAAACCAATGATAGGTTTGCCTTCCTGTGCCCGCCTTGCCACGTCTGCCTGACATTATTTTAATAGAATCATTCTTTATTTGGACCATGAGCTGGAAAACCTCAAAGTTGAGAGGTTGTGGTTTTTTCCAAAATCAGAAAGCAAGTTTAGGGAGGTGACAGGAAAATAACTCTTTTTCTTTCAAACTTTTCTTCGTGGTTGAGAGATCGTGTTGTCACATGTGTCTGAGTGTGTGTGTGTATCTCTGTGTGAGCATGTGGGTGTTTGTGCCAGAGAGTGTGTTTTTGTGTGAGAGACTGTGCGTGTATGTGTGGGAGTGTGTGTGTGTGTGTGTGTGTGTGTGTGTATATTTTAATCTGTGTCTGTTGCTTTCAGATCTTAGCCACATGGGTACAGAACTTCAGGACCAACCTGGGAAGCTACGGTGGGCGTTATGATCAGGCAAACCTAACACCAGAGTCCCCAACACACTTCTCTGCTGCCTGACTCCAGGTGGAGACCGAAGGACCCAAAGGCTCGTGCTCCCAGTCTCCGTCAGCAAGAGGCAGCCGTGGGATGGAGTTTTGGAGGATGAGACTGTGTAAGCCAGGACAGGCTAAGTTACACTGTGGTCACAAATTAACCCTGACATGTTAGCAGTTTAGCACAACAGGGTTGATTTCTCACGCAAGTTGCATGCCCCTGGTGGGTCTACTGGGGTCTCTGCTCCACCGTGTCCCTCAGGGACCCAGCCAGATGGAATTTTACTATTTTGCAGCTGCCCGGTCTGGAACATTCAGTTCCCAAAGTTGCCAACATAAGGGAAGAGGAAGATGGAGGACCTTTCAGGCTTTTAACTGCCATGGCTGTAAAGTGTCTTGTGTCATTTTGCTCTCTGTCTGTTGGACAGAACTTGCATTTCAACCTAAATGCCAGGACGCTTAAGAATGTAGGGAACTGATTTTGCAGTGTCCTGGGTAAGCGCTAATTGCCACAAAGATGTGACCGTAATGCTGGGGTCTGGGGTCACCTCTGGAAAAGCTTTTGCTTTCCTGATGAAAGGGACAAAGATGACTGTAAGGTCGGATCTTAACAAACGGCACCGCGAAACAGAGGAAAGCTTCAAGTGAGCTTTATCAGGGAGCGCTCCCAGGCGAGGTTCACTGGTCCGAGAAAACGGGGCCAGAGAAGTCGCACGCGGGCGAGGGTTGGGCAAGATTTTATAGGGGAAGAAGGGAAAGGGGTGTGGTGAATCTGGGAGGGCGCAGGGTATTCCTTATTTGGTGGTCTTTTCGGGTATCCTGGGGGACCGTTAGTCCCGCCCCTCGAAAGGCGGGAAGGCTGGGCCGGGTTCAAAGTCCCCAGGTCAGTTCCTGGAACTGGGTGGTCTGGAAAGTCTCCAGGTCAGTTTCTGGAACTGGGTGGTCCGGAGAGTTTCGGTCTGATGCAACCTGTGAATCTGATTGTGTTCCCCGCCTCGGGCCAGTTGGCCTTATAATGACACCTCCCCTTCTAACTCACACGCGGACTTTATGGCCGGCACTGGGGCAACCACCTTGTGACTGTGACCCCGCATACCAACATGTTAAGGACGGCGGAGTGCAAAGAGCTTTGGTGACACTGGTGAGCCACTGAGCTGGCCCTGGCTTGCTGATTCCACATGTCCTGCTCTGTGAGAAACTCAGCCCTGTTGGTTTAGACCACTGTTGCGTGTTCTGTTACTTGCATACAAACTCATTTCTAACGGATATGGAGGCTTTGAAGAGAAGGTTGGACTTCATAAACTATTTGTAACCAGAATTATATAATTGGGGAGGAGGTAGGAAAAAAAAGAGAGAGAGGAGTGGGGAGGGTACGCCAGCTATGAGGTCCTGCTGAGAAATAGTTGGTACAGAATTCCTGCCTTTCGGTGCAATGAGTGTCTACCCAGCCAGGACTGGTCTTGGCTCAGGCCTCGCTCTGTAAGGACAGCCATGGACCTCAGGACTGTGTCATAAACTGGACCAGGCTTCTGAACAATAGGAGTATGTCACTGGGGGCCCTGGGCCCTTAGGGTGGAGACAACATTCACTTGACCCTCCTTCCCCGGCAGTGAGCTCCTCAAGCAGTGGGTGATTCCCAGGAGCTCTGCTTCCACTGAACCAATCTGGCTAAAGGAGCATCTTGGGGTCTGTCTCCCCCTCAAGAGAACTCCACCCCTTTCCTTTGTATCCATCGTACCTCCCACCCCCAACAAGGCCGGTGACTTGAGCACAGATCTGACTGAATATTTGGGAGCCCAAAGGGGATAGCAGACCAGGTTTCCTGGCATCTTAAAATAGTGGGCCGTCTTTGCTTAAAAGCCCCCGGGGCTAGTTCCGAAACTCAAGTTCTAAGTTCCTCTTCCTGGCTCCCCCACTCTCTCTCCCTCCACCACACCCCTCCCCCAAACCCCGATGCAGAGTCTTTCATCTCTTCATCTGCTAACCCACAGTCCCAAACAAAGCCAGGCTAGGGCGATTCTGCTCTGAGCCATACAGTTTTCAATATCTCACATACCCATCCACTCACAGATACAAGGAGACACAAATGAGATACTCGGTGATCTCAGATTAATGACGATCCTTTCCTGCACAACTGTGCCCACAGCTAGCCTCCCACCTCCTTTTCCTGTTCTGCCATGTTTCACACAGATGGATCTGACCAGGACCTCATCCACAAGACTTTCCAGCTTTCTGTCTACATCTGCTGGGAGATCAGATTCCAAGGATGAGGGACACGGGTGTCTCCGAGGGTCCAGCTGTGGCAGCACCTTCCCTGCCCCGCGCAGAGCATGGATGCAGGCTCTGCGCAGGTGTTCCTGCAGGAAGGCAGCTCCCTTCTCCCCTCAGTGAGGGGAGGGGTGGTTAGAGACCCCCATGCACCCACCTTCCAGCCTGAGGCTGCCTCATAACCCTCTGGAAGCCCCTGACCCTGTGCAAGCCCCTTTGGTACGTGTCACCCCCCTTATCCCTGCTATCCAAGCCCCGAGCAGGCGGGAGCTTCTATTTCCCCATTTCAACATCACATGGTAAAGCCAATCAGGTCGAAAAGTCAAAGTCAGAGGGGACACAGTGTCTGGAAAGAGATCTGAACGGGAGATTAGGCAAACTGGGTACAGATGCTGCTCTGCCACAGGCCAGGGCACTGACCCCATCCAGTCACCTCACTCGTTGGGCCTGTGTCCCCATCTGAAGAATAATGGTTCAAAATAACTGAATTAGCCCTAAAGTGGGTTGAGGTTTTCAAAGGTGTTTCTTAGCAAGTTACACCTCTTGGAAATAAGGAACCTCTCCCGACTTTCCCCCGACATCCCTGAAGTCTTACTGGGGTGCTAGAAGGTTCCAGAACTTTCCACTTGCCTCTGACTCCACCCATGTCACAACTTTCCTCTGGCTTCTGGTGAGCCTTTGGTGAATGAAGTGTTCCTGCATCTGCTGTTTTACTACAGCGCAGTTGCTCTGGTGCACACGCAGCTTACGTTTTTTTTCTCTCCTCTTGAATCACAGTCAAGACTTTCAAGAGGGATAAAATAAGACGATCCCCGCAGGGGCTGCCGTTCAGCACAAACACCCGTAAGCCTCTGGGTGTGTCTGTCATCAGTTCTCGTGCAGACATCGTGAGGCAACGATGGAGTCTGCAGTTCTGAATAGCTCTGGAAGGGTATTTTACAACTGAATAGGTGGGAGTGGCCAGGGAGCTGCCCCTCCAATATCTTCTGTCTGTACAAGTTTTAATTGGGCACCCAGAGGCATAGAAATGGTTTCTTTTCAATAATAAAAGAATCTCTCAAGAGATAAGCTTCCATATCCCCGCCCTGGGAGCTGAAGGAACAAGAGTTTGAAGTGAGCTCTTTTAGGAATGCAAGTCGGTAACCTGTGATCCCCAGAGATAAAGAGAAAAAATTTAGGGTTATCTCTGCATAGGGAAGACAGCTAGATAAGTCCCACCTCTCAGCGAATCATCGTGCATCTTGCTTTATGGACTCACTGGCTACTTACTTACCACCAACAGATGGCTCAAATGCACCCAGAGATTAGGTCCAAAGAATATTACGTTGACAATTAAAGTCACAGTGAACAAGAAATTCTATGTGAAGGGAGTTTGCACAGCACTCTGCATATAGTATGAATCCTACAAATATTAATTCTTCCTCCCATGTAAAAATTCTCAAATGAGGTGATTTGTAGGGTAATCTGGACCTGTAGGGAGGTAAAGGGTAGCAAGGCAGATTTGTCTCTTAAGATGACGGCAGTACTATCTACCATCCTTTAGTAGTGTGACCTTGCTTCTCCTCCATTAAGAGGCAGAGAACCTGGGTCCTTCCCCTGAATCTGAGCAGGGCCCACGGAGTGAGCTTTCTTGACCAACAGAATGCAGCAGAAATGACGTCCTGTACGTTCCCAGGCTGACCCTAAAGTCTCTAGCTTTTGCCACTTTCAACTCTCCCTCTTAGAAGCCAGGCACCATCGAAGAACCCCAGCTCTCCTGCCGCCACCATGCAGCGAGGCAGCCCAAAGCAGCAAGTGAGAAAGGGTGGCCTTGAGGAGGGACGCCCAGGTGCCTGTGAATGGAACCTTCTAGGACCTGTCAGCCCAAAGCAGGCAGCAACCGGATGCAACCTATCGAGTGACCCCAGCCAACATCACCTGAACCGGAAGAGCCACCTGACTGGAATTCCTGACCCATGTAATCAAGAACAAATAAAATGAGGGTTGCTTGAAGCCACAAATTTGAAGCTGGTTTTTTTATACAGCAATAGATAAATCAAGTTTTGCACAATAAGTCTAAGAAAGAATAAAAGAATTTCACCTCTCCATAGGATTTCTCTTCTTTTTCTTTCTAGCTTCTCCAAATTCTTAATACAATGAGTATACGTTCAAAAGTAAGTGCTCCACAAACATAGAAAACAAACCTATGGTTACCAAGGGGTAAATGCGGGGAAGGGTAATTAGGAGTTTCAGATTAACAGATACACGCCACTAGATATAAAACAGATAAAAAACAAGGACCTACTGTAGAGCACAGGAAACTATATTCAATATCTTATAATAACTATCATGGAAAAGAATCTGAAAAAGAATATATATATGTATAACTGAATCACTTTTCTGTACACCTGAAACTAATACGACATTGTAAATCAACTCGACTTCAATTTTAAAAAATGATGTATACAGAATAGAATATTTGCTCCCAAATGTTGGATATGCCTTAAATATATTTTTAATAAATCCATTTGAGTTCTTTTGCAAAAAAAATTTTTTTAATTTTTAAAAGTAAGTGTCCCACAGACATTGTCAAAGGATCTGTGAATTCATTCACTTAGCGAGGGTTTGATAAACATTTTTAATATTAAGCATTTTATCTATATTGATATATAGATGTATATTGTATATATTATTACATATATTTTATATATAATCCCCATCTACAGGGAGCTTAAATCTGACAATGTAGACTAGGCATATACACCTGGATGTTGATAAACTGCAAGGCAATATATGACTATAGCCAGGTGACCTCTTACTCTCTTCCGGCCCTAAAATTCCATCAGCCATGGGGCTGGTATACAAGGACTGACCCTAGAGAAGACCCTTTGGGGTCTGTGGATATCAAAACCCGAAAACTGAACAGACAAGCTTATCTAAATTGGTTTTATGTTTCTGGCATCACAGTAAGTCCATAAGCAGGCAGCCGAAGTCAGACACCTCTCCTGTGCCATCAGGACACAGGCTGCTTCCCGATTCCTCCTCTGATTCTCGGCATGTGGCTTTTGCTCACATGCTCCCTGGATGGGTGCACCACCTCCTGGTAATTTGCTCACATTTCCAGGCAGGAAGAAAGAAAAAGAAAGGACAACTCTCCAAAGGAAATGCCAGCTCAGTCTGCCCCTTTTCATCAGGAAAGCAATGGCTTTCCTAGAAGCCTCCCCTATGAAACTGCTCCTTAAATCTTCCTGGCCAGAACTAAGTGGCAAGTCTATCCTTAGCTGCAAGAGGCCCTGGGCACACCCTGACATAAGCTGGCTTTTGTTGACAAGGAAAATGACCAGCCTGCTGTGGGGGTTGGAAGTAAGGAAGGGAGAACACACACTGGAATCAATTAGTGTCCAGCATGGTCAGGAAGTGAGAAGGTGAAACAAATGTTTGGACAAGATGAAATGCAGCAGGCATATGGCAGAAAGGAGTTGACGGGGGCTTCCCTCTCTCCTGGGTTGGTGCTTTTGCACAGGAGGAAAGAGTATACATACCCTCATCACCATGTAATGTTTGGACTTTGGTATTTGAGGCTGATTCTCTAACTCACTTTGCTCAACATCTTCTCCGATGCTACTTAATGTACCATTTCGCTCTTCAGAGGCTAAACGCCGAGACCTATGTTTCCCAGACTCCCTCGCAGCCAGGGTTCTGGTGATGGCTTAGTGTGTGCCAATCGGACACACTCTTTCAGGACATGCATTCAGAAGTGGGTTGAGTGGGGAAAGAGGCAGGTCATAATGAGGCTCTGGAGGCGGCATGGAAACCACGGCTTTCTACTTGACAGGCAGTTCCCTGGGCAGCAACTCCTGTGGCATGGGAGACTTTCCTGCAAGCTCACTTAGAATTATATTCCCCAGCAGACCGCATGACTCTGCTGTCCATCTAGTAACAGAGGTAAATTTCTTTCTAACTTGGCTGGAATGACTCTGCTTTCTATAACTGAAGGCTGAGCACAGCATCACAGAGACCTCGGTCCATTTCAGCTTTTCCTGCTCGTTAGCTGTGTGACCTCGGGCAAATTACTTTTTTGGTCCAAATCACGACTTCTTCTCTCTCAAATGGAGTTCTTGCACGGATTGATTATAAACTGCATGTAATCATGATCAGAGAAATGCAAATTAAAACCACAATGAGGAATCACCTCACACCTGTCAGAATGGCCATCCTGAAAACGAACACAAATAACAAAGGTTGGCGAGGATGCGGAAAAAATGGAACCCTCGTACGCTGTTGATGGGAATGTAAATCTGTGCAGCCACTGCAGAAAATAGCATGGAGGTTTCTCAAAAAACTAAAAATAGAACTACTATATGACCCAGCAATTCCACTCCTGGGTGTATATTTTTAAAAACCCAAGAAAACACTCATTCAAAAGATACATGCACCTCAATAGCATTATTCATAGCAGCATCATTTACAATAGCCAAGATATGCAAGCAACCTGAGTATCCATCAACAGACGAACGTATAAAGAAGATGTGATGTACGTATATACAATGGAATACTACTCAGCCATAAAAAAAGAATTAAATTTTGCCATTTGAAGCAGTATGGATGGACTTGGAGGATATTATGCTAAGTGAAATGAGACAGAGAAAGACAAATACTGTATGATATCACTTATATGTGGAATGTACAAAAAATACAACAAGCTAGTGAATGTAACAAAAAAGAAGCGACTCACAGATACAGTGAACAATTAGTGGTTACCAGTGGGGACAGGAAAGAGGAGAGGGGCAAGATAGGGATAGAGGATTAAGAGGCACAAACTATTAGGTATAAAATAAATAAGTTATGAGGATACAACACGGGGAGTATAGCCAATATTTTATAGTAAGTGGAAGTGGAGTATAATCTTTATAAATTGTGAATCACAATGTTATACACCTGTAACATATAATATTATACATCAACTATACATCAGTAAAAATAAAATAAGAAAAAATGCTTCATGTAAAGTGCTCTACATAGTGCCTGATCCAGAGTGAATGTTCCACAGATATTAGCTTCCACAACCTCATCTCAGAACCTTTCGGAAAAATGCAGCAGAAGTAGATGTCGAACGGCGGATGGTACTGGAGAGACTTCCTGACCTGAGATGACAGCTCACAGGAGCCACACGTGGAGCCCTTTGTAACAATGTCTGTCTCCACCACTAACTTGAAGGCTCCTGGGGTCCTAGACTAAGTTTCAAGCCTATTTGCATTTCCTTTAGCTTTTAGCCTAAAATCTGTTACAGGGGAGTCTGAGAATGTCCCGGATGGAGGCACCAAATGCCGCGAGTGGCCTTGGAACCAGTAGCCAAGCAGTTATTATCTATGAAACCCCACGCATGTGCCAAACTCTGCTAAGTGCAGCTGCGATGGGGAACTGGACAGACACTGCCACTTCTTCATAGTTTCCAGGCTGGTGCGGGAAACAGACCCTTAAAACATTAGTTCACACTTGGTCCACACTTACATATGTTAATATTAGGATGGATGTTATGGAAAGAGGCATTGCATGGATGGTATGGGTCCAGTCTATGACCTCAGTGAGGGTGTTCCTGAAGACGTTGTGTTGAGGCTAAAGCCTGATCAAAGAAATCAATCCATATCAGCTACTCCAGCTCCCTTGGGGGCTTTCGGTGGCCAAGACACTGTGATTCCAAGTGTAATTTTGCAGAGAGAAGAAAGTAAATAAACACTGCCGCAGGCAATAGGGAGCCAAGGCAGGCCCGCGGAGGACAAAGCTGTGCTCTAGAGGCCAGTCTGGCAGCTGTGCTCAGGATGTAAAGGAGACTGGAGGGCTGAGGCAGAGGTTATGGTCCTTGGACCTGGACCATCTCAGTGGGAATGGAAAAGCAGGTGAAAGCAACAGTTTCCGCAGAGGACTTACAGAGTCTGCTGCACATATCTGTGCTTCCCTCTCCTTGAGGTCTCCTCAGACGGTAAGATGAAGGTGGATGTCATCACTAAGTCAGCCCAGCTTCTCCTCAGGGAAGCTTTAATGACCCACCTGTGGGTTTGCATGGCACCCTGTGTGTGCCCATCCACGGCCCCCAACCCAGCATTGTTTTGTTATCTGTCTTAATCCCCATAACAAGAAGAGACCACAGTGGAGAAAGCAGGCCTTCATCTCTGCACCACAATTTTGCAGAATAACTGCCCAATAAGTGGGGTCCAGCAGCAGGAACAAGAGTGGGCAGGTTTAGTAAATGACGATGGGGTGAGACCATGCAAGATGGATGACACCACCTCATTAACTCTTGCGAGACAGCCCATCCCTCTGACTCTCAGAGGAGTGCCCTACTTGTCAGGTAGCAGAGCCCGCCGAGGATAACGCTACTCGATAAAAGCTAAAATGTATTGCACCAAGTCCTTGTTCAACACTGCTGAGAGCATCGTGGAATGTCCTGGTGGGTGCAGGAACAGGAAGTGGTGGAGGGGAGATGCCAAGCAGAGGAGGTACCGACTCCTTGCTGAAGGATGCTTGGCCAGAAGGGGAGGCCAGCTCTGGATCCTGGCTCCCCTTAAAGGGTGATCCAGGGAAGGGCAGCCAGCTTCTCTGTTCATCAATCTTCTCCTTTTAAAATGTTAACGACAGAGTGTACTCCGCCCAATTCGTAGCGCTGTGGTGAAACCCAGATGAGACAAAGTGTGAGGGAGCTTCTTAGCGCCATAGAGATGCAATGACTTGCTAGTTAAAATATTGCAGAACCACAGACGGTAAACTGAACCTTCCTATGTTGACTCAGGCTGTGTGGACTGATACAGCTGGGACAGGCAGTACCAAGCAGGCTCCCTAGAAAAGGCGAATTTGAAGCAGAAGTTAGAAGAAATGTATGAACTAGCAGATAGGAGACAGAATCCTTCTGGTCAACCTTGTACGGAGCGTCCACCTTTTGTGCATTAGCTCATTTAGTCAACTGCACAGGTTGGCCTCCGGGACACAGGAGGAAAGTCCACAAGTATACCGTCAGGTGGCTGATTGTGCTACCTCACAACGTGACAGCTAGGGTCCCAGGACGAGCGTGGCACGAGGACAACCTCAACGGGCAAGTGCTCATCAAGCTTCCACTTACATCCTGCTGGCTGGTGTTCCATGAGTGGAAGCCAGTCACACGGCCAAGTCCAGAGGCAACATAAGAATTGAAAGTCAGGAGACATTGTTCTTTGGGGACCACCATTAACAGTTCACCATAAAGAGTGACCAAATGCAGCCAAGCTAATCAATACAAAGTCACGTTAGCACTTTAATAATTTTTCAACTTTTTATTGAAGTACTATAAACACATAGAAACGCGTAAAAAATATAATACACGGTTTTTCCCAAACTGAATACACTCAGCATTCAGATCTAGAAACAAAACATTCAGAAGGCCCACTTAGCCTGTTCCCAGGCATTCACCACCCAGGACAGCCACTCTCCTGACATCTAATATATATTTTTGGAACTCATGGCTCCCATCAATGGTTTCTTTTGTTCAACATTATGTTTGTGCATTCATCCATATGATTGTGTGGTTTGCTCATTTTCACTTGATGTTCCATTGTATGACTCTTCACATTTTATTTACCTGTTCTACTATTAATGGGCATTTGGAGAGTTTCCAGGTTGAGACTTGTACAAATAGTGTTGCTATGAATATTCTCAAACATGTCCCTTGAAGAATATATTTACATATTATTTTCGGGTATACACTTAGGAACAGAATTACTAAATCATAAGGTATGTGTTTTTAGTAGATAATGCAAACAGTTTTCCAAAATGATTGTAAGAGTTTACATGTTCATTGCAACCTCATGTAACCTTAATTACTTCCCTAAAGGTCCCATCTCCAAATAGTCACATTGAGGGCTAGGGCTTCAACATAAGAATTTGGGCAGGACACAATATTGCCCATAACACCATCCTTTATATACTGCATAAACTGAGATACCATATGTATAAGTCTGTTTCTGGATTCTCCATTCTGTTACACTGGTCTATTTATGTATTCTCAGAAATACTGCATTCTCTTCATTAGTATAGCTTTGTAATAGGTCCTGATATCTGGTAGTGTAGGTTGAATCATTTTGCTCTTCTTTATGATTGTCTTGGCTATCTTGGCCCTTTGAATTTCCACATTTTCTTTGAATTTTATTTTATTTATTTTTTATACAGCAGGTTCTTATTAGTTATCCATTTTATACATATTAGTGTATATATGTCAATCCCAATCTCCCAATTCATCACCAGTTAGAATGGGCATCATCAGAAAATCTACAAGCAACAAATGCTGGAGAGGGTGTGGAGAAAAGGGAACCCTCTTTCACTGTTGGTGAGAATGTGAATCGATACTGCCACTATGGAGAACAGTATGGAGGTTCCTCAAAAATTAAAAATAGAATTACCATATGACCCAGCAATCCCACTACTGGGCATATACCCAGAGAAAATCTTAATTCAAAAAGACACATGCACCCCAACGTTCATTGCAGCACTATTTACAATAGACAGGACATGGAAGCAACCTAAGTGTCCATCGACAGACGAGTGGATAAAGAAGGTGTGGTACATATATACAATGGAATATTACTCAGCCATAGAAAGGAATGAAACTGGGTCATTTGTAGAGACGTGGATGGATCTAGAGACTGTCACACAGAGTGAAGTAAGTCAGAAAGAGAAAAACAAATATCGTATATTAACGCATATAGGTTGTGTGATGAATTGAATTTCCACATTTTTAGAGCCAACTTGTCCAATGCCACAAAACAAACCCCAGTGGTTTTGGTTGGGGTTTTATTGAACCTATAGATTACTTTAAGTAGGGTTGGCATTTTTCAAAGTATTGGATTTTTCAGCCGATGAGCATGATATAATCCCTCCTTTTATGCACAGGAAGAAAAATAAACAAAGATCTGACTCCTTGTAGTATTGAGAATCTCTGAGAGGATTACACTGAAGAAGAAAATCACAAACCCACCCATACCCATGAAGAATTGCAGTATCTGTTACCTTGAAAGTGGGTACCTCCATCAGAAGGGAGACGACAGCTCTAAAGAAAAAGCAGCATCAGTGAGAAAAGGTGGTGGGCACCAAGGCTTATAAGATCAAAGGAGCATTGGGCCAGGAGTCAAAATGCACAGCTTCCCAATGAGTTGCTTATCCTGAGCCTCAGAGTTATCAAATATAAACGGCAACAATAATCTCTATCCCACTATTTCATGGGATATCTGTAGAAATTATGTGAGATAAGATAGAAGGAAATTCCCTCTGAATTACAGGATTCTGTTCAAATATTAGAAGTTATTCTTATCTCCACCACACAGCCACATAACAAGATTGCTTTTAGGAAACAGATTATCAACTCACCCTCTGCTAAAGATCCAGGATGGTAGATGGCAAGAATTGCTCAATAAAGGGAAGTAGATTCTTAGAAACATTGCCTACCAATGGTGAATTTTTTAAAAGAAGGCATCATTTGACTAAAGCTTAACCCGGAAGCCATCCCTGACTCTATTTTTTTTTTTTTTAAAGTCTCAGCATTCTATTTTTTTTTTTACGTCTTTATTGGAGTATAATTGCTTTACAATGGTGTGTTAATTTCTGCTTTATAACAAAGTGAATCAGTTATACATATACATATGTTCCCATATCTCTTCCCTCTTGCGTCTCCCTCCCTCCCACCCTCCCTATCCCACCCCTCCAGGCGGTCACAAAGCACCGAGCTGACCTCCCTGTGCTATGTGGCTGCTTCCCACTAGCTATCTACCTTACATTTGGTAGTGTATATATGTCCTTGCCTCTCTCTCGCTTTGTCACAGCTTACCCTTCCCCCTCCCCATATCCTCAAGTCCATTCTCTAGTAGGTCTGTGTCTTTATTCCTGTCTTACCCCTAGGTTCTTCATGACATTTTTTTTCTTAAATTCCATATATATGTGTTAGCATATGGTATTTGTCTTTCTCTTTCTGACTTACTTCACTCTGTATGACAGACTCTAGGTCCATCCACCTCATTACAAATAGCTCAATTTCGTTTCTTTTTATGGCTGAGTAATATTCCATTGTATATATGTGCCACATCTTCTTCATCCATTCATCCGATGATGGGCACTTAGGTTGTTTCCATCTCCGGGCTATTGTAAATAGAGCTGCAATGAACATTTTGGTACATGACTCTTTTTGAATTTTGGTTTTCTCAGGGTATATGCCCAGTAGTGGGATTGCTGGGTCATATGGTAGTTCTATTTGTAGTTTTTTAAGGAACCTCCATACTGTTCTCCATAGTGGCTGAACCAATTCACATTCCCACCAGCAGTGCAAGAGTGTTCCCTTTTCTCCACACCCTCTCCAGCACTTATTGTTTCTAGATTTTTTGATGATGGCCATTCTGACTGGTGTGAGATGATATCTCATTGTAGTTTTGATTTGCATTTCTCTAATGATTAATGATGTTGAGCATTCTTTCATGTGTTTGTTGGCATCTGTATATCTTCTTTGGAGAAATGTCTGTTTAGGTCTTCTGCCCATTTTTGGATTGGGTTGTTTGCTTTTTGTTATAGAGCTGCATGAGCTGCTTATAAATTTTAGAGATTCATCCTTTGTCAGTTGCTTCATTAGCAAATATTTTCTCCCATTTTGAGGGTTGTCTTCTGGTCTTGTTTATGGTTTCCTTTGCTGTGCAAAAGCTTTGAAGTTTCATTAGGTCCCATTTGTTTATTTTTGTTTTTATTTCCATTTCTCTAGGAGGTCAGCCAAAAAAGATCTTGCTGTGACTTATGTCATAGAGTGTTCTGCCTATGTTTTCCTCTAAGAGTTTGATAGTTTCTGGCCTTATATTTAGGTCTTTAATCCATTTTGAGCTTATTTTCGTGTATGGTGTTAGGGAGTGATCTAATCTCATACTTTTACATGTAGCTGTCCAGTTTTCCCAGCACCACTTATTGAAGAGGCTGTCCTTTCTCCACTGTACATTCCTGCCTCCTTTGTCAAAGATAAGGTGACCATATGTGCATGGGTTTACCTCTGGGCTTTCTATCCTGTTCCATTGATCTATATTTCTGTTTTTGTGCCAGTACCATACTGTCTTGATGACTGTAGCTTTGTAGTATAATCTGAAGTCAGGGAACCTGATTCCTCCAGCTCCATTTTTCGTTCTCAAGATTGCTTTGGCTGTTCGGGGTCTTTTGTGTTTCCTTACAAATTGTCAAATGTTTTGTTCTAGTTCTGTGAAAAATGCCAGTGGTAGTTTGATAGGGATTGCACTGAATCTGTAGATTGCTTTGGGTAGTAGAGTCATTTTCACAATGTTGATTCTTCCAATCCAAGAATATGGTATATCTCTCCATCTATTTGTATCATCTTTAATTTCTTTCATCAGTGTCTTATCATTTTCTGCATACAGGTCTTTTGTCTCCTTAGGTAGGTTTATTCCTAGATATTTTATTCTTTTTGTATCAATGGTAAATGGGAGTGTTTTCTTGATTTCACTTTCAGACTTTTCATCATTAGTGTTTAGGAATGCCAGAGATTTCTGTGCATTATTTTTGTATCCTGCTACTTTACCAAATTCATTGATTAGCTCTAGTAGTTTTCTGGTAGCATCTTTAGGATTCTCTATGTAGAGTATCATGTCATCTGCAAACAGTGACAGCTTTACTTCTTCTTTTCCGATTTGGATTCCTTTTATTTCCTTTTCTTCTCTGATTGCTGTGGCTAAAACTTCCAAAACTATGTTGAATAAGAGTGGTGAGAGTGGGCAACCTTGTCTTGTTCCTGATCTTAGTGGAAATGCTTTTAGTTTTTCACCATTGAGGACGATGTTGGCTGTGGGTTTGTCATATATGGCCTTTATCATGTTGAGGAAAGTTCCCTCTATGCCTACTTTCTGCAGGGTTTTTATCATAAATGGGTGTTGAATTTTGTCGAAAGCTTTCTCTGCATCTATTGAGATGATCATATGGCTTTCATCATTCAGTTTGCTAATATGATGTATCACATTGATTGATTTGCATATATTGAAAAGTCCTTGCAGTCCTGGGTTAAACCCCACTTGATCATGTTTTATGATCCTTTTAATGTGCTGTTGGATTCTGTTTGCTAGTATTTTGTTGAGGATTTTTGCATCTATGTTCATCAGTGATATTCACCTGTAGTTTTCTTTTTGTATGACATTTTGTCTGGTTTTGGTATCAGGGTGATGGTGGCCTTGTAGAATGAGTTTGGGAGTGTTCCTCCCTCTGCTATATTTTGGAAGAGTTTGAGGAGGATAGGTGTTAGCTCTTCTCTAAATGTTTGACAGAATTCGCCTGTGAAGCCGTCTGGTCCTGGGCTTTTGTTTGTTGGAAGATTTTTAATCACACTTTCAATTTCAGTGCTTGTGATTGGTCTGTTTATATTTTCTATTTCTTCCTGGTTCAGTCTCGGAAGGTTGTGCTTTTCTAAGAATTTGTCCATTTCTTCCAGGTTGTCCATTTTATTGGCATATAGTTGCTTGTAGTAATCTCTCATGATCCCTTGTATTTCTGCAGTGTCAGTTGTTATTTCCCCCTTTTCCTTCCTAATTCTATTGATTTGAGTCTTCTCCCTTTTTTTCTTGGTGAGTCTGGTTATTGGTTTATTAATTTTCTTTATCTTCTCAAAGAACCACCTTTTAGTTTTATTGATCTTTGCTATTGTTTCCGTCATTTCTTTTTCATTTATTTCATTTATTTATTTCTGATCTGTTCTTTATGATTTCTTTCCTTCTGCTAAACTTGAGGGTTTTTTGTTCTTCTTTCTCTGATTGCTTTAGGTGTAAGATTAGGTTGTTAATTTGAGATTTTTCTTATTTCTTGAGGTAGGATTGTATTGCTATAAACTTCCCTCTTAGAACTGCTTTTGCTGCATCCCATAGGTTTTGGGTCATCGTGTTTTTATTGTCATTTGTTTCTAGGTATTTTTTGATTTCCCCTTTGATTTCTTCAGTGATCTCTTGGTTATTTAGTGGCATATTGTTTAGCCTCCATGTGTTTGTACTTTTTACAGTTTTTTTCCTGTAATTGATATCTAGTCTCATAGCATTATGGTCGGAAAAGATACTTCATACAATTTCAATTTTCTTAAATTTACCAAGGTTTGATTTGTGATCTACTATATGATCTATCCTGGAGAATGTTCCATGAGCACTTGAGAAGAAAGTGTATTCTGTTGTTTTTGGATGGAATGTCCTATAAATATCAATTAAGTCCATCTTGTTTAATGTATCCTTTAAAGCTTGTGTTTCCTTGTTTATTTTCATTTTGGATGACCTGTCCATTGGTGAAAGTGGGGAGTTAGAGTTCCCTACTATGATTGTGTTACTGTCGATTTCCCTTTTTATCCCTGTTAGCATTTGCCTTATGCATTGAAGTGCTCCTATGTTGGGTGCATAAATATTTACAATTGTTATAACTTCTTCTTAGATTGATCCATTGATCACTATGTAGTGTACTTCTTTGACTCTTGTAATAGTCTTTATTTTAAAGTCTATTTTGTCTGATATGAGAATTGCTGCTCCAGCTTTCTTTTGGTTTCCATTTGCATGGCATATCTTTTTCCATACCCTCACTTTCAGTCTGTATGTGTCCCTAGGTCTGAAGTGGGTCTCTTGTAGACAGCATATATATGGGTCTTGTTTTTGTATCCATTCAGTGAGCCTGTGTCTTTTGGTTGGAGCACTTAATCCATTCACATTTAAGGTAATTATCAATATGTATGTTCCTATTACCATTTTCTTAATTGTTTTGCGTTTGTTATTGTAGGTCTTTTCCTTCTCTTGTGTTTCCTGCCTAGAGAAGTTCCTTTAGCATTTCTTGTAAAGCTGGTTTGGTGGTGCTGAATTCTCTTAGCTTTTGCTTGTCTGTAAACCTTTTGATTTCTCCATTGAATCTGAATGAGATCCTTGCTGGGTAGAGGAATCTTGTTTGTACATTTTTCCCTTTCATCACTTTAAATATGTCCTGCACTGCCTTCTGGCTTGCAGAGTTTCTGCTGAAAGATCAGCTGTTAATCTTATGGGGATTTCCTGGTATGTTATTTGATGCTTTACCCTTGCTGCTTTCAATAGTTTTTCTTTTCTTTGTATTTAATTTTCGATAGTTTGATTAATATATGTCTTGGCATGTTTCTCCTTGGATTTATCCTGTATGGGACTCTCTGTGCTTCCTGGACTTGATTGACTATTTCCTTTCCCATATTAGGGAAGTTTTCAACTATAATCTCTTCAAATATTTTCTCAGTCCCTTCGTTTTTCTCTTCTTCTTCTAGGACCCCTATAATTCGAATGTTGGTGCATTTAATGTTGTCCCAGAGGTCTCTGAGACTCTCCTCAATTCTTTTTATTCTTTTTTCTTTATTCTCCTCTGCAGTACTTATTTCTACTATTTTATTTTCCAGGTCATTTATCCATTCTTCTGCCTCAGTTATTCTGCTATTGATTCCTTCTAGAGAATTTTAAATTTCATTTCTTGTGTTGTTCATCATTGTTCATTTGTTCTTTAGTTCTTCTAGGTCCTTGTTAAATGTTTCTTGTATTTTCTCCATTCTGTTTCCAAGATTTTGGATCATCTTTACTATCATTACTCTGAATTCTTTTTCAGGTAGACTGCCTATTTCCTTTTCATTTGTTTGGTCTGGTGGGTTTTTACTTTGCTCCTTCATCTGCTGTGTATTTCTCTGTCTTCTCATTTTGCTTAACTTACTGTGTTTGGGGTCTCCTTTACGCAGGCTGCAGGTTCGTAGTTCCCGCTGCTTTTGGTGTCTGCTCCAGTGGGTAAGGTTGGCTCAGTGGGTTGTGTAGGCTTCCTGGTAGAGGAGACTGGTGCCTGTGTTCTGGTACATGAGGCTAGATCTTGTCTTTCTGGTGGGCATGACTGCGTCTGGTGGTGTGCTTTGTGGTGTCTGTGAACTTAGTATGTTTTTAGGCAGCCTCTCTGCTAATGGTTGGGGTTGTGTTCCTGTATTGTTAGTTGTTTGGCATGGGGTGTCCAGCACTGGAGCTTGCTGATCATTGAGTAGAGCTGGGTCTTAACATTGAGACGGAGGTCTCTGGGAGAGCTCTTGCTGATTGATATTACATGGGGCCAGGAGGTCTCTGGTGGTCCAATGTCCTGAACTCAGCTCTCCCACCTCAGAGGCTCAGGCCTGACACCCGGCTGGAGCACCAACACCCTGTCAGCTACACAGTTTTGAGGAAGTCTGTCGTCTTCTGCCAGCAGTCAGTGGGTGTTCTGTAGGAGTTGTTCCACATGTAGATGTATTTTTGATGTATCTGTGGGGAGGAAGGTGATCTCCACGTCTTGCTCCTCTGCCATCTTGAAGGTCCTCCCTCTGCACTTGCTTTCTGACCTTGGATCTCTCTGAAATGTGATGACCTCAATTGTAAAATAGGGATAATTATGGTCCCATCACATAAGATGTTGTGAGTGTTAAATGAATAACTATAGGTTGGAACACTTGACAGAGTGTCGGTGCAAGGAAGACTTCACTGAATGTTGCTGTCAACATCAAAATCGTCATCAGCATCATTGTCATTGTCATCAGGAACATCAGCATACTTGTCACCAACAGCACCATCGTCAACATCAGTATCACTGTCCTCTTTGTCATCATAGTTACCTTATGATTATTAGGTCCTTGCTTTGCTGCTTTCAATTGTGTGACATGGTTTCATTATCTAGATACAGAAATTATAACAATTTCTTCCTAAGACTTTTGGAAGAATAGGATTAATCAAATTTGTGAAAAAGCTTTATCAACTATGGTACCACTTATTAAGATCTGGGATCATAATTACTCTGATTTGCCTCATAATTCCCAGGCTCACAATATTTAAAGCCCATTTGGAAGGAAACACAAGAGAGAGTGGTTTGGCTAGAGAAGGAGCTGGAGCTACCTCTGAACCAAGATAGGGATGGAGTCTTATAGATAAAATGTCTCCCAGGAGCACCACCTCACTCTACCTCCAAGACAACCCTCCAAGGTAAGATTTATTAACCCCATTTTGCAAATGAGGGAAAGAAAGCTCAAAGAGATCAAGGAATGCACCCAAGATCACAGGACTAGTAAATCACAGAGCCCAGCACCCACTCCTTCCCCAGCACAACTCTTCACTTTGGGCGTTAGGAGTGCTCTAAATCTCTAGATTCAAACAGTCACTTCTGCAGTTTGAAAACCAGAAATTAATCCTTGAACCCATGGGAATGCTCTGAGAGCAAAGATAACTCTGCAATATATCCTTGTGTATATTTTCTGTGCATCTCCACTTCCTCCTGGTTAAGAGCTATAAGTCAATCTTTTAGCCACTAAGCTAAATTCCCAGGGTGCTCTTAAGATACAGAAATTCCAGCAGTAAATAGCAAAACTGTTAGACCAGATTAAACTTGCCAAAGTGATTTGAGCAGAGCTGAGAAAAATGGACCCCCTTGAAATGATACACTATCAGCCAACAGTAACATAACCCTGGAAACGAACCATTCAGTTTATTATTCAACATGCAGAACACATGGTAGGAAGACTTGGCCAAAACCTAATATCAACAGAGGGTGTGGAAAATGTGAGCTGTACTTAATTTACTTTTCATTCTCTCTCTCCTTTTTTGTTTTTTCCCAATAAAATGACCATGTGGGGAATTCCCTGATTTTGACATTTGAAATCTACAGAGTCTGTCTGAAAGTGACTAATGATAGCGCGGCCCCTGAGCTAAAGGCTGTGATCAGAGGGAAGAAAGGGAACAGAGAAGACGTGTGATAGAGGAGGAATCACATGGATGCAGATGAAGGATGCAGGTGGGGGAGAATCCCATTCATGGGGAGGCCATCAGGTCTCATCTATTTTTCTTTCAACAGCTTAAAAAGGGGAAATGAATGCTGTGGGGGACTTTGTTTTTCTAGGGAATTGATAGTTTAAAAAAATCCCAACAGTTGCTTAGGCAGGTCAATTTTTTTTGTTTTTGACTAAAGCATTTGAGGGTTACACAACCCTTCAGCCCTCCTTGAAGGCTCTTTAGTTTCGGTTAAACACAAAAACTTCGAAGCAAATACTGCACACCCTGACCTATTTTTACCGCTTATTTTTATCTTTGTTTTGAAGAAGGTGACATTGTGATAAGTATTCACTTTAGCTTATAATCCTATGACCAGGCGGGTGATTTAATTACAAAATTATTCAGACACCTGTGACAACTCCAGGAAGACAGGGCTAGCCTGTTTGCTTCTCTTTTCAGCCTGTATTTGGTATTGTCACCAGCATTGTGTCTTAGAATAACTGAAGGCACTTCCTGTTTGCTCAGCCTTTGCCCTGCAGTCTCGGCCGGGGGCCCATCCTGTGTGTACACCAAGGCTCCCAGACAGGCTGTTGCTTGCTGTGAACCATTCTCTGGGCCTGACTTGTTGTTTCTCTTTCTCTCCTGCAGGCTCAGAAAGTCCTTTTCTAATAGGGAAGAACAAATCTGACTCCAAATTAAATCTGTTCCTTTTACTTTAACCTTTGTGCTCTGTTGCCTCTGTACCTTTTGGTACAGGCTGCCTCTGTACCTTTTGTAAAAGAATGTTGCCTAGAGCCTGAAATACGCAGGAGAGTCCATTCTCAAGGCTCTGATCTTTAAGGGTATAACACTTTTATATTCATATGATACAAAGTTGCAGAACAGAGAATAACATTTGTCTTGTTGGAGGTTTACAGGAACTTCATGACCTGACCTACAGTGTCCATGCAAGAACAAAGGATGCGGACACCAACCACTCCCCTCCCTCACCTTGCTTTAAAAGTGCTTTGCTGAAACCCTTCTGGGAGTTCGGGATTTGGGGGTCCTGTTCTCCTTGCATGGCCCTGCAATAAAACTTTCTCTGCTCCAGACTCCAAAATTTCGTTTGTTTGGCCTCACTGTGCGTTGGACACACAAACCTGCGTTCGTTAACACTTTTTCAGTCTTTCTTGTGGGAAAGCGCTTCCAAAATCTGAAATTATGCCATGTTATATGCATATGGGTCTTTGTCCTATATATTTAATATTGGATTATTTCAGTAATTGCAAGAGGTAGGATATATTTGAAGAAAACCAATAATGGAGACATGGTGTTTGCATCCTTCAATTCTCGGCTTTCTGGCAATCATTTAACCCTTGCGTTACTCCCCCATTCCACTTTCCTTATGTAAGAAATGTTGAACAGTTACCCATCCATTGTTCATTCATTTACAAACATCTATTCAGTGGTAGCTTTGTCCAGATCCTAGATAAATAAAGCCTATTTATGTTGCAGGGAGGTTGGTGGACACACTGGGTTTTTGGACTTTTCATTAGTGACCTCCTTGGGAAGGTTTTGAGACCATCTCAGCGTGCTGCAGGCACGACTCAACTGAGAGACAACCCCCAACTTGGCTGAGATGAGTGGGGTGACCAGTCACTGAACCAACTCGTCCCCTTTGAACACGTACTGAGGACCCACCTTGCCGTGGGAGCAGCACAGAAGAGATTCCCACATTTACATGTCAGGAGAACAAAACTGGACAATACCCTTTCTTTGATTTATTTGCATCTGAAACTGACATAGGGCCATTCAAGGGAACAGGTGGTGGTGGCCTGCCCTGTGGAAAAGACGACTTTCCGTGGAGTCTGAGGAATTCTTCTGGAAGATACGGGAATGGCAGTTCCCACTGCCCCCTCCCCTCCGCTAAGATCTGATATCACCCACTGGGTGACAGCGTGCTGATTGTGTTTCAGTCTATAAGACAGTATCCTCTCCAGTGACCTATGCTGGCTCCCACTGCCAGCGCCATGAGAGGGGGAGCTCTTTGAAGTGCTGCAGACAGAGGTTGCATGGACACATGAGAACTTCAGCAGGTGGGGAAGAAGCCCACCCACCGCATCAGTGGTAGGTGAGTCAGGGCAAAGGGGTCTGGCTGGGATGGTTCTTCTTACCCTTCTTGGTGGTGACTGCAAAACGAGGAGTGGGGAGGACACTGAACAGGTGCAATCCCTGAGACCGGCAACTTCCCCTTCCCACCCCACCCCCTGTCCAGGAAGGGTGTGCCTCTCCTCACCCAGCTCAGTGGTTCCTCCTTTTAAAGGGCCTGGAGCATATATCTGGACAAAACCATAATTTGAAAAGATACATGCACCCCCAGTGTCTGTTGTAGCACTATTTACAATAGGCAGGACATGGAAGCAACCTAAATGTCCATGGACAGAGGAATGGATAAAGATGTGGTATATATATTACAATGGAATATTACTTGGCCATAAAAAGGAATGAAATAATGCCATTTGCAGCAACATGGATGGACCTAGAGATTGTCATACTAAGTGAATAAGCCAGACAGAGAAAGACAAATACCATATGATATCACATATATGTGGAATCTGAAAAAAAAAAGATACAAGTGAACTTATTTACAAAGTAGAAAGATACTCACAGACATAGAAAACAAACTTATGTTACCAAAGGGGAACGGGGGAGGAATAAATTAGGAGTTTGAGATTAACAGATAATCATCACTATATATAAAATAGATAAACAACAAGGACCTACTGTATAGCACAGGGAACTATACTCAATATTTTGTAATAAGCTATAAGGGAAAAGAATCTGAAAAAGAATACATATATGTATACATATATACGTATAACTGAATCAGTTTTCTGTACACATGAAACTAACACGACATAAATCAACTATACTTCCATAAAAATAAAAATTATAAAAATGAAGTAAAGCAAAATCACATGAAAAAAAGGCCTGGAGGATCCTGGGAGGGTATAGTACGGGGCACAGGGCCCAGCAGTCCCAGGAACGTGGGCAGAGTTTTGGTGTCTGCTTGGTGTGGGACCTGGAACACCTGGACCATGGGTTTGTCATCAAGAGATGAGTGAATTCTAATGAGTCTCCTGATCTGACGTTCTATGACCCTGGCTATCAGTGTTGTGCCCAAAGTGTTCACCCCAATATGATATACATGGGAGGAACCCTTCTGTAAGGAGGCAGGTAAGTTTCTACTTCAAGTGAGCTATGAAGGGGATTCATTCCTTCAGCCTCAGAAGCAAACTTGTCTGCCGTTTCCGTTTGTTGAATGCATCCCAGACCGATGGACTTAGCAGGAAGCACAAGGAGGCCATGATGTCTCTCAAAATCCCAGACACAAGAGAAGGGCTGGGACCCAAGCAAGCAGCTGAGCTCTGAGGCTCAGCAGCTAATTTAAAACAATGTCAGGCTCCCGAATTCAAAGGAAACCAATGTAACCAACCGGTATCTGCAAGTACCTACATTAGAGATTAGTGTGGTGACAGAGTCAGGCTTTTTGGGTGTCTGGATTTAAAACCATGTCCTGTGAATCTTGCTTACAGAATGTTTGTCAGGGAGTGTTTGAAATGACTGATTTTCACCCGTTATCAGAGTCAATATCTACCTTTGAAGACAACCAGGGGTCAGACCTTGACAAAGGGGGGCTTAGCCAGTGAGCTTGAGTATTTCGTTAGAGCATCCTTTCAGTGCTACCCCTTTACGCTTGAGAAGAAATGTCACCTAGCCTCATGTGACCAGAAAACACTACCACAATAATTTCACCAATTCGTTTTAAGTGATTTCTGTGTTTCCTCCAGCAGGCCTGTTGCACAAGCACACTTTCTGTGTCTGTTGATCCTTCTTCCTGTCCTTCTTTTTAGTTTCGGAGAACAAAAGGGACACCCTGTTCCAAGTTCAGACTCTGGGACAGCAGTGGCTCTCCATGACCAAAACTGTCTGCAGCTGTGGCCTTGGAGCAGAGAAGACAAGCTTCTTTGCCAACCACCCTTCACCCCAGAGACGCGTCCTCTGAGTTCATCCAGGTCGGAGTCAGCAGCCACTGGCCAGGTCACAGACGTGGGCAGCCAGGAGGACCATCGCCCGTGTCCCCAGACCTTGGCCTGCAGACCTGCAGCCATGACAAGCAAAGGGAAGGAGGCCCCGCTGTGCCCACCCAAGCCCTGCAAGCACCGCTGTCCCCACGTTACTTTAAGAAGTTGACGCAGCTTCTTTGGCATCTTTGCTGGAAACAGAAGAGGGTGGCGGCCCGAAAAGAAAACGCTTGCTTAATTAAAAGCACATTTATAAAAGGTTGGGCCTGTCAGGAAAATGACAAAGGCAGCTAAAATTTTAAAATCAAGCCCTTCTCTCTGAAGAGATTCCTTCCACACCCTGGTGGATTCAGGATGTTGCGTTTTCTTTTCCAGCAGAGCCTGAACCTCTGAGTCGGGGTGAGCCAAATTCCTCCCTTGTTTTCAAACAAGTGGATCTTTTTCCCCAAAGTGACCCCACCTCTTAAGCCCATTGGCAAGGATAAGGCACTCTGGGCTCAGGCTTAGACCCGGCTCCATCCGGAAACACGGCGATGGATGGGGAAAGCACAGGGGGAGATTTTGTAGGAACAATGGACCTTTGATATGATTTACTAAAAACAGCTTCTTTCAGAAGTCACTCCTCAAACTGGATTGCCGAGACCCATGAAGGAACTGGGAAAGTGGGGATTGAGAAAAAATTTTAGTAGTGACTTAATAGCCATCTTCATCTCTTTGCAAAAGGAACTGTACAAATTCTTTGTAATTCCGGAAGGCAGACCTAGGGGCAATGGGGAAATTGCAGGAGGGCAGATTTCTGATTAACAGAAGGACTTTCCAACAACTAGCCCTTCGTAGATGGGAAATGGTGGGCGGTTAGGCAGCCCCAGCTCTGGATGTGTTGAGAGAGAGACCAGAGGCCCATTTCCTGATATTGAGGAGGAGGTCTTACAATGGGGACAAGGGGAAGGGGACTAAATTCATGGGATGTTAATTTAGTCCCAGAATTCTTCGATTCTGGATTATGGCATGATGCACCTTAGAAAATGTTTATTGCTCAGAAATTTGGGAAACAACTGTTGCACATTTTACTGTTTATCTGTCAAATCCATTTCTTTTTTTTTAAACTTTTTAAATTTTTTATTTTTGGCTGCGTTGGGTCTTCATTGCTGTGCACGGGCTTTCTCTAGTTGTGGCGAGCGGCGGATACTCTTGGTTGCGGTGTGCGGGCTTCTCATTGCGGTGGCTTCCCTTGTTGCAGAGCACGGGCTATAGGCGCGCGGGCTTCAGTAGTTGTGGCACGTGGGCTCTAGAGCGCAGGCTCAGTAGCTGTGGAGCACGGGCTCAGTTGCTCCATGGCATGTGGGATCTTCCCAGACCAGGGCTCAAACCTGTGTCCCCTGCATTGGCAGGCGGATTCTTAACCACCGCACCACCAGGGAAGCCCTGTCACATCCATTTCTGAATAAAAATCCATTTGTTAAGGGAAAACCCTTTTAATGCATTCTGCCTGAGAACTTCATGTTTCCTCAGTGACTCACCATAATCTGTGCTCATGGACAGCATTCTTGCTCCTGGTGCCAAGAAGTACAGTCAACAGAGGGAGAGTGTTTCTTAAGTAAAAGACGTGTTTCCAATTGGCGAAACATAGATTATTTTTGCTATTAAATTGATTTCTTAAGACTTTGTGACTAATTATGTCTGTAAAACAGAAAATCCATCAAAGGCAAACTAGTTTTCCCTTCAGAAAATACTTACAATGTCGTTGACTACATAGGACATTCTATTAATAGGCACCTTGTCTCCAAAGATATATCTGGGCTCACTTTCCACTCTGTCTTCCTCGGGCTCTTGCGAGATTGATGACCTACGACAAAACCGGGGGAACACTTGGTGCCATGCTGCTGGTTCTTGAGAATCAAAATGCAAGTTCTCCCCTTCACCTGCTCTGCAGAGAGAAGCCCTCTAAGGAAAACAATGAAAGGTGATTTACTTTCCAAGGTGACCTCGTTGGTGAGTCCCGTTGGCCTTACCATCCAAATCGATCCAGGGTCCTAGCCCTTTTCTCCACATCTGCTGCTAAGTCCCTGGTCCAATCTGGGCGACCTCACTACTCCGATAACATTTGTGCAATGTACCCCCAGGGCTGTGCGCTCAGCCGGTAAGCGACATCCCTGTAATACACCCGACTCTTTGACGTGGACTACTGCACTTGCCTCCTGACCAGGCTACCTGAATCCATCTCACCCCCATTTTGTTTATTCAAAACACAGCAGCCAGAGGGACCCCGTTAAAACCCAAGTCAGATCATAAGACTCCACGTCTCCATCCCCCCAGGACTCTCATTCCAGCCAGAGTGACATCCAGAGTCCTCCAGTGCCCATGAGGACCAGCTCCTTCTTACCTCTGACTTGCCCCAGCCCAGCTGCACTGACTTGCCATTTCTAGGAGGCACCAGGCCAGCATGGCTCTGGGCCCCACTATTGCTGGTCCCTCTGTCAGGAATCCTCTCCCCCGGGGGCATCTCCACCGCCTGCTCCCTCTCCTCTTTCAAGTGTTCGATACAAATGTCACCTTCTCAGAGGAACTTTGCCCAAACACTCCTGTTAAAAGTTCAGCTGATCCTTGACATTCTGTGTCCTTCTCCCCTGCTTTAGGTTTTCCAGAGTACTCGTCACCACTGACGTACTACAGAACTGGCCTGTCTGTCTTGTTTCTGTCTGTCTCCCTCACAAAGAGGCAATGTTTCTGATGGCAGGATTAACTGTTTTGTTCACTACAGTATCTCCACTGCCTGGTGCCACGCCTGGCACATCACAGGTCCTCAGTGAATATTTTTGGAATGGATGAATAAACGGGTGGATGGATGGATCAATGGATGGATGAATGGTGGATGGATATATGGATGATGGCTGGATGAATGATGGATGGATGGGTCAATAGATGGATGGAAGGATGGATTTCTTCTTCCAACTCAGAGAAAGCAAATTGTGCTGCATAAGAAGTGCCTAAACTTGAGGATACTATGGAGATGCCAATTCAGTAGGTTTGGAGCAGAGTCTAGAAATCGCGTTATAATAAGATTCTCAGGATTTATCATGTACAGTGAAGTCTGAGCTCAAGAGTAGGGTGCACAGGCTTCCCACTGGCCTGAGCGCCTGGCAAAATGATATGTGAAGTGCAATTGCTCAGGGAAACATTCTCTGGGAAGAAAGGGATTTGAGAAGAGGTGACGGTGACCCTCTTTTATTTGAAGAACATGTTGCCTGTCATGTGTCCTCCTTCATGCTCTCTTGAACTGCTCACAGGATGACCCAAATTCCACCTGGAAAAGACATCAGCACGGCACGCTCTTTCGGCTCCTTCCCACCATGAAGGTCACGGGCCTGCTCACTTCCTTGCCGGGAAAGTGATGGGAACTCAGAGCAGCCCAGATTCCTCCCAGCCCATCAAACCCCTGCCACCAGTTACGATCATCAAACCTCATGTTTTACCCACACCTTTCATGCTGTCAATGTACCTTTTCAGGGGTCACTCCATCTAGTTTTCCAGAGATTCTGAGCCAGAAGACACTTCTGGGTCCCACAGTATCCTGTGTTCACCTGTCTCAGCTCTCCTGCACAGCTTTGTGAAAGGGTCTGCGCACACAAACATCTAGCCATCTTTCATCACTGAGCCCTAGAATGAGTGGGCGCTCAGTACAGGTTTACAGACAGGGAGGAAGGGAGAAAGGGAGGGAAGGTGACAGAGTGAAGCCATAGTGCTTTAGCAGGATCACATGCAAAGCACCAACTTCACAAAGAAATGAAAAAAAAAAAAAAAGCAGAGGATAACAAGAAGAGAGTGGAGATACAACCTTTTAGGAGAGGCTGTCAGAGCCCACTACTGGCACCTCGGCACCCTCCGTGGCTTCTTGCTGCAAGGCCCTCGTCTGCAGTGACCCTCTGCTTGGGGGCTTTTTTGGCTGCAGAACAAGTCTTGGCTGAATGAGCTGGAGAGTAGCTGGGCTACCGTCCCAGAGCAGCCCTCAACCACAATGGAAGGGAGAGGTGGGTGAGGATCTGGTCTCCCACAACTTGGAAGCCCATTCTCTGCAGCCTCTGAAGTTCAAAGCAAGAATGAGCCCCTAAGGCCCAGAGGGGTGACCTGCTCATTGGGACACTTGGCATTGGTTTCCTACCCTAGCTTGGCACCTCCCCCTAGTCACTCACAGTTGCTTTTTAGGATCACCTCCAAAGCTCATGACTTACACTCCCGTCTTGGCTGTGGCGTCCGCTTCTGAGGGAGCCCAATCTCAGGCAGGTCCCATCAACAATAGGTAAGTCACCCCACAGGTGTGAGCCACATAAAAAGCACATATACAAGCCTCAAGTGGTTTCAAAAATGTGAAGAGTTATTAAAAACCTTTCCACTCATTGGGGGAAAACTCAGACCTGGCACAATGGCGGACCAGTTGTAAAAATAATTTAAAGCAATTGCATGCTTCCGGCCCCGCCCCTGAGAGTGCAGGGCTTTCATTCCCTGTTCTGTGCAGACTGATTCTTATCTTCATTGATCTTTTTCTACTCTGCTGCTGCAGGAAAAGTTCACACGTGTAGCTCAGAGTTGCTCCGTGTTCAACCAGCTCCCAGGCAGCACCCACGGAGGAAAGTCAAGCTGTAAACATGTAGGGAGGCTGGGATGGCCGGTGTCCGCACTGGGAAGTGGTCCCTGCAGACAAAATAAAAGTTAATATTGAGAACTGAAATGTACATAGGAAGGGTTATATATTAAGTACATGGGCAGTTATCCAATCTGATTTTTCTTTTCTGTATAAGATTGTTGGACACAAATGACTCATTGTATAATGACCCAATCTGCTTCAAGCTGATCTCATCCCTGGGGGGGGAGGGGCAAGGGCTGGTTGGGATTTTCCTTCACAGCACGTGTTCTGTGAAAAACCACCTTTAGCCACATCTGTGTTCCTCTCTAGAAGGTCACCTTGCTGAGAGCTGACATAGCTCTCACCCACCAGCTTCATGCCCCTTGGACATTCAGGAGATACTGGTTGAGTGAACGAAGGATGGATGGAGAGATGAATCCTTTCTTACTGGTTTTCTCTCTGTCTCACTAGTGTTAGTAGCTCTTTTTTCCCCAAGAATCTGCCTTCTCCATTAAGATGGCCGTATTTTAAAGGGATAGTTTGGAGGGCGATATAAGTTTATACTTGTTTTTATACAGTCTGAGAGTTTGTCTTTTAATAAAATAGTTTAACACATTTATTGTGTCATATTAACTGATTTCCTTGGTCTTGATTCTGTCATCTTAGTTTATGATTTCTACTTTTTGTTTCTTTCATGTTTCCAATTTATTTCCTTTCTTCTTTTTGTCATATTGCTTAGGCAATACTTGCTCTCTCCCTTTTATGATTTGGGAATTTTCTGTGTCTTTATAACAACAGCAATGCCTAAGTTTATAACAGTAATGCCTGATGTGTAATAATATATTTTTCCATCAACATTTATAAACTGCATCTCCTAGCTCCTACACATGGGACGAAAGAGTTAGCATGCAGTATGTTACTAAATTATTTTCTTTCACCCTACCTCCCTTCCAAAATCTTGTTGAAGTCATTAGGAGTTGGAAATGCAGATAATTATCATTAAATTATTTCTATATAACAGAACATTCCTTTTCAGTATGATTACTTTTCACATTTGCATTAAACTGTGTGATCGTGTTTTCATTAGCTGTACATTTCACGGGGTTGATTTTATACTTTGTCTTCCCCATTGTTGCCTTCCATATTTAATTGCCGCTCAGTTTTCAAGAAGTCTCCACTGGTGACTTTTGCTGTAGGGCACCACGGCCCTTCCAGTTGTGAGAATGCCATGACGTGGCCTCAAGTGAGGGATGGGATGTGGCAGTACTGGATGCTAGCATCACATATTTCCCACCCAAACTCAGAAGCTGATGCTCCAATGACGGGTATTTCATGCTGCAAAGAAGTCTAAACGCCAGCCTGTTTCCTTCTGTCTTGGTTTGGCAGATCATCTGTATTTCTGGAATTCTGAAATGTTTACAAAGATATGTCTAGTTACGTGCTTCTTAAAATCAAAAATGCAAATAGCTTTCCTTTGTTCCCCCCTAATTATAAAAGTAATGTGTTCCCTTTTGCACAGGAGCCAATCTACTGTTTACTCTTTTGACTAAAAACAAAACTTACACGTTTTCCCATTTACATTGTTCTCTTTTCTCTAAAGAATGTCCTTAGAGGTCTTGGAGGATGTGAACTGACTACTTCAGAGCTGTCCTCTCGCTCCTGAAGCAAGTCGTCTGCCTGGGGAGACGGCTCCTCCTCGGGTGCTGTTTGGATATCTCACAATTTTCTGTTTGCTGACGTTTCAGGGGAGGGAGAGGATGGTCCCTGAGTCCCTGGTGAGCTCTTGTAGCCCAGGAAGGCGGGGGCAGAGGAAACATGTATTCTCCGTGCTGATGCTGGCGATGCACAGGTCTCAGTGTGGGAGGCCTGGGGAAGCAGACCCACTCAGGAGGTACACCCAGCTGGTGGGGGGCTGCCCCTGCGGAAGCCCTGGGATGCCACCCTCGCAGTGAGCCCACATGAGAGGGCCCCCCTTCACCAGCTGTGCTCCCACCCAGGAGCAGGCCCACAGGGAGCCCCATAACGCAGCTGAGCCCCCTCCCCACTTCCCACCTCACCTCCAGCCCTAGCTGTCAAGCCGGGGATCTTGGGGCCCACGTAGCTTCCTGGCAAGCAGCTCTGTTAGGAGCAGCGTGGGGTAGGGAACTTCATAGCTGTGCCCGACGCCTCCCTTTTGGCATTTTCTGTGGCTTCCTGAAGTCGGGACCCTGCTCCCACCCAGACCCACTTCTCTAACTGCCTCGGAAGCCTTCCTAACGCTGCCATTCTTGAGTGGCTACTGACCCCCGTGAGGTTCCTGTTCTCTGATCTGTTTCAGGGATGTGCCTGCATCCATGTATTGGAAAACACCAACGCTACACCCAAAGTGGGCCAGGGCCTTTGATCTGGAGACACAGCTGGCCCCTGGGGAAACCCACATGAGTATGTCAGCTGGGTGCGTCTCTCCTCTGAAACAACAGGCCACTTTCTTTGTAGTTTTTAATTCACCTGTAAGGGCAAATCCAATCTCATATCCCTTGCTAATTTTTTTTTTTTTTTTGCGGTACGTGGGCCTCTCACTGCCGTGGCCTCTCCCATTGCGGAGCACAGGCTCCGGACGCACCGGCTCCGGACACACAGGCTCAGCGGCCATGGCTCACAGGCCCAGCTGCTCCGCGGCATGTGGGATCTTCCCGGACCGGGGCACGAACCCGTGTCGCCTGCATCGGCAGGCGGACTCTCAACCACTTCGCCACCAGGGAAGCCCCTGGCTAATTTTAAATTAGGAATATTTTGTTACTTTACATGTCTTCCAGAAAGAGACCGCATATTTCTAAATTTTGTTTCCGTGACACTCACTATGTAGGAAAGTAATACAGGGACAGACCTACTGGTATCACTTGTTTGCACAGTGGAATGATGGAAAGTACAAAATATAAACACAGCATATTGTAAATCAACTATACTTCAATAAATATAAATAATTTTTTTAAATTATAAAAGAAAGTGTTAAATATAGGAGACTTTGCAAGACAGATATTTGAATGTAATGTTTTATTTTTTCTTCTAGAGAGCTGGGAAAAGGTTTTGACCCACCTACCAGTTATTTTTCTGGACAGCTTCCTGACGTTCCCAAGGAGAGAAATAAAGTGACAAGTGATTAGGAGGAAGCAAGCCACGGATCCTCCATCCTAACGTGGCAGGAGGGTGCTGGCAACACCTAATTCATCAATGCTTGTTTTCCCTGCCCGAGCGAAGTACACAGAATCACTCAGCAAACGGAGAAAGGGAAAGTCATTCTTCACCTTTTCCAGAAATGTATTTTTGTTTTGGTCAATTTCCCAAATGAATTATGGTCTTGTCTCACCGCTGCATGGGTACCATTCTTGTGAGTGTTATTTAGTATACTCAAAAGCTGTGCAAAACCCAAACAAATCTACAATGTAAAAAACAAAACAAAACAAAGTTAGCCAAATTGAACACTGAACTTTTGCATCGTTTCTTCCACTGGCTCCACTTGAAGCTTATATCATCATGACCTTTCAGTCCATGGTTCCCGCTCCAAGATGCAGCGCAAATCAACATTTCCAGTCTGGAGGTCTTGTCTCCCTGTAACTCATTAAGCATTCCCCCCATGCTATGATAAATGTTTCTGCCCACCAGGAATTTGAGATCATGTGTGCATGTCCCTATTTTACTCAGCAGAATAATTCTCAGGATATACAAACTAGTGATGCTTTGTGGCTTTGAAACTTTATTGTTATTTGTGTAGGGCACTTAAAAATCTATAGACAGGCTATTAAGAGAATTCTGAGCAATGAAAACATGATTAGACTTTATTATTGTTTACTGTACCCAGATGTTGTACTATTCAAGCAAGGGTTAGTAGTAATGTCAGACACCAAAATCTTGCCTTTCCTTACAGATACTGAATCTAAATTTTTCTCATTAAAAATGAAACCTTTACACTGAGTAAGTGCTGTATGTCTGGGAGAAACATCAGCTCTCAATGAAATAACATTGCTTAATTAAGACTTATGACATACTTGAAGACCAAAAAGAAGCTTTGGCTACTGTTGGAAATTCTTGCCTGGGAACAAAAGGGTATATTGTGTGCGTGTGCACTTTGATTTTTGTAGAATGTTCTATTTGGAAAAGAGACTAATGATGTATACATCCAGGATGAAATAAATCATGGCAGCAAATAGGCAGTGGGACAATTCTAAAGAAAAGTTTTGTGTTTAATGAAAAGGAAGACAAGGCAAAGCAAAGCTTGACAAGTGTTAAAATGTGCTAAATTTCTAGTAAGGGCCAGGCAATCTGCTCATTGCAATCAGAAGGTTTTCGGCCATTAGTCAGTTAAGACACATCTAGGGAAAATTATAGTTTGACCAGCAAAATTAGTCCTGCTAACTCCATTAGATATTAAACCACAACGTAAAACAAATAACTGAAGGAATGAGGAACTAATTTTTTAAAAGACATATGGAGCTACATTAAAAAATAAACAAAAGAAAGATTATTATATAGAAGAATTCAAAATATAATAAATAAGCATTCCATTTAGGGGAAAGAAGGGTTATATAACAAATGATGTTGGGATGGCTCGTATGTAACTGGCAGAAAATGAATCTAGAACAAAACCCAATGTGGACTGCATTTACAAGCTCTCTTGCCTTTTGTCTTCTTCCTGCCTTGGCCAATGGAGGGAGGCAGCAGGTAACAGGAAGGAGAGAGGACAGTACGTGTAGGGGAGTGTTCCCCGGTCCCCCACGCCAGGTGACTGCTGGACCGGAAGCAGCTTCCCTGTCCTGGCGCCCGCTGCTTGGCCCAGGCAGCCTTTCCAGGCAGCTCTCCAGGTTCAGGAAACTGCTTAGTCATTGACCCCTTTAGGGTAGGAATGATCAAAGCTTCCAACCACTGCCAGGCCCTCGCTGGTTTCCCTCAGCCCTGCTGATGCTGCTCTGATCATCTTAATTAAGCTCCCCTCAGTGACCCAGTTCTAATGGGCCATCTGTTTCCTCCTGGTGCCCTGGGATGCAGTCACTGAGCTTCAGCCTCACATGCAATTTCAGAATTTGAATTTTATCTCTTCATCCAAGACTGGAGAGGTTGACGCTGCGGTTCACGCTCAGCAGACATGCAAATGACTGTCTCCTGTGAATTAACAGCGTGCCCTAACTCAGTGGTTCTCCATGGGGGCACTCTGCCCCCGGGGGACATCTGGCAGTGTCTGGAGACATTTTTGGTTGATACTACTGAGGGACAGGATGCTGCTGGCATCAAGGGGATGGAGGTCAGGGACGCTACTGAACATCCTACAGTGTGCAGATGGCCCCCGGCCAAAAAACCTCCAGCCCAGACCCATTAGTGCTTCTCTTGTGAACCGTGCCCTGACCATTGGGAGGGATGGTGCATTCACAGCAGCGGGGCAGCAAAGCAGACTCTTCTCCGGTGGAAACTGATAAACCTATTTGGAAAATAAAATTTCTACCATTGACCCATTAGGGAGTATGAACCAGAGGTTTAGGACCGGCTGGGTGACCTTAGGAAATACTGTTATCAAGCTATGAAAGTCCACTTTATCCATCTCCGTTCTCAGGATGGACCTCCCAAGTGAACCGGGAATCTCCGACTGGCTGCTCAGAAGAGCCCACAAGTGTGACAGCTGCTGGGGAGTGTGTAGGATGTGGCCTCTGCTTGGGGCTACTGGGATTCAGAATTAGGTCCTATCACTTACCGTTTGATGTGGTTAATTTATTTAGTGTCTGTGAGGTTCTGTTTCATGATCTGTAAAATATGGGTTGTGGGTTTTGTAAGATAAGATAAGATGAGAATTAAATGAGACCATGTATGTGACAGACTCACGCTAAACCTCTACCTCTGTGATAACCACACCTGAGTACTCTCGTGACATATAAAGACGGAGGCGCGGGATAGTAAATGACCAGCCCAGGGCCCTAGAGCTGGCAGGACACCTGCTCTGGGCTGAACTGGCTTCAGAGGCTGACAGCACTCCCACAGAGGCGGGCCACTGCCACCAAAGATTTCAGAAAGGACACTCCTCAAGGCCCAGACTACCAGGGTGCTGAGCACGCCCCAGTGCCTGTCACGTCAGGTGAGGTTTCCCACGCCAGCTCTTCGGACAGAAGTAGGTTCCCACCACACAGGGTGTCTGCCCGCGTGGGGGATGATTTAACTCTGCTGTCAGTGGAAAACATCTCCAAACACTGGGCTGTAAACGAAGAGGCTGGACACAGGAAATGCCACCCATTCAGCTTTTCCAGAAAGCCTAGGCTTTATGTACCCCCGTTTTCGGGGTATCTTTGGTTTTAATTGTCCTGATCACTATCAAAATAATTTGAGAGTCATTTTAATACATGGGTGACTGGTTTTACACAAAGGAGTTAAGCTCTTTTATTTATTTAATTTATTTCTTTGCGGTACGCGGGCCTCTCACTGTTGAGGGCTGGCTCATGCTGCACTTGGGCAGACGAAAAAAGAGCAATATTTCAAATAAATGCTGATGCAGATTTAACAGAATTCGTCATAAATTCCTAACAAACCCAATTTAAGTATCCTTCCCTTAAAATGTTTGACTACATTTCAAAGGCCACATTCTACGTAATAGTGGAGCCTTTGAAAGATGGCTTCAAGTTCAAGAATGACACAGAGAAAACCACCATCTCCATTAGTTTTATATTTTTCAAGTTCCCCACAATGCAATAACGCAGGGAAAATAAATAATGACGAGCAAATTCATAGGAGAGATATTCAGTAAATGACGGTCAGGGGCTATCTGGGAAGAGGACACAGTGGTGAGTCAGCTAGATAACCTTCCAACCCACGTGGAGTTTACCTTCTAGTGGGGCACAGAGACAATGGGCACAGGAATAAATACACAGGTGAGTGTCAGGTCATAATAAATGTAATGACAAAAGTCTGAAACAGCAGAGTGGAAAAGCGTGACAGGGATGGGGCATCTATTTACATGAGTAATCGGCCCTCTGTGCAGAGGTGACATTTGAAATGAAACGTGAATGCTGAGAAGAGCCAGCCGTTTGAAGATTTGGGGAAGAACATTTAGGGAAATGGGGAAAGCACATGCAAAGGCCCTGAGGCAGGAACAAATCTGGCTTCTGAGGGACAGAAAGAAAGCAGTGAAGAAGGAGCCTCTGGCATGGGGGCGGGGGAGGGGAGGGTCAGACCAGGATGAGACCTTGGAGGAGATAAGACCAGACACACAAGGATTTAGAGGGGAGTTGGGATCCCATCAAAGGGCAATGGGGGTCCATCAACGGATGAATGGATAAACATGTGGTCCATCCATCCAAGGGAATAACATTCAGCCTTAAAAAGGAAGGAAATCCTGCCGCAGGCTGCAACGTGGGTGAACATTGAGGACATAGCTCAGTGAAACAAGCCAATCACAAAAAGACACATACTGCATGATTCCACTTCTGTGAGGTCCCTAGGGTAGTCAGATTCATAGGGACAGAAAGCAGATGGTGTTTCCAGGGGCTGGGGGAGGGGGATGGGAAGTTAGTGTCCAATGGGGATAGAGTTTCAGTTTTGATATGAAAACATTCTGGAGATCTGTTGTACCTCAGTGTGAATATACTTAACACTACCAAACTGTACATGTAAAAATGATTGAGATGGTAAATTTTATGCTATGCTTTTTTTTTTTAATATATATATATATATATATATATATTTTTTTTTTTTTTCGGTGCGCGGGCCTCTCACTGCTGTGGCCTCTCCCATTGCGGAGCACAGGCTCCGGACGCGCAGGCTCAGTGGCCATGGCTCACAGGCCCAGCCGCTCTGCGGCATGTGGGATCTTCCCGGACCGGGGCACGAACCCGTGTCCCCTGCATCGGCAGGCAGACTCTCAGCCACTGCGCCACCAGGGAAGCCCTAAAAATATTTTTTTTAAACTTCAAAGATAATAGAGAACCATGGGGAGTTCTGAGCAGGGAAGAGCCGCACTTAAGATTCTTTAAATACGATTAGTTGAAGAAGGCCTGACTCCATTCCTAAAAATGTCTAAAAGACAAACTGCTTGAAAATCTAAAGGTTAATACAAACACCTCTGTAAGGGAACAGCTATAAGAGAAATATCCAGGAAAAAAAAAGTAGCAATGTCATATATTGATTGATTATATTTGTAAAATATTCAGAAGTAGGCAAACCTGAACTATACTGTGTGGGATTCATGTATGAGTGGTGAAACTATAAAGTAAAGCAAGTGAGTCATTACCGGAATTAGTGGTTACTGCTCAAATGGGAAGGCGATGGGATTATGATGGGAAAGAGACAAGCAGGGGATGCTGGTATGCAAGCAAGGTTCTTGTCTTGGGTGGTGGTTACCTGGCTAATCACTTTACAGTTCACTAAACTATATATTTATGTTTTATGTACCTTCTGAGTGTTATACTTCACAATAAAACGGTTTAAAAGCAGGAAAAAAAAGTAGCAATGTCCTTAGTCATGGAAAACCTAGAAAACAAGCAGATAAAACTGTTTTGAAATTCAAGATCCCATTCACAGATGACTCGAGGATTTGAAATAAGAAGTCAAATTGTGTACATGTGATACCATCATAAAAAACCTTGCAAAAGTACTGAAGATGTACTCAATAAATTGCTACTGGATGAATGAGTAAAATTAGAAGGCCTTATTAGGGGATTAAAAAAAAGAAGACAAAGTGGAGAAACATCGTGTTCTATTTTACAGATATAATGTGATTCCGTTTAAAATATAAATAGAGTCCAGTTTTTATAACTCAGCCAAGTGATGATAAATTCATTCAGCACGATAAAATAGGTGGGGACGGGTGTTTCCCACGAAGATAAGGAAGCCGAAGGCTCAGGGCCCCTCATTTCCTCTGGTCCTTCACAGGAGGAGCTACGACATTTTGTGTTTATAATTTTGTCTTGTTTTTCTTAAGAGGGTCCCCAAATTGTATAAACTTCATGTTCCACAGAACCTGGAGCCTTCCCTGTGTGGCTTTATTAAATAGAGGAAATGAATTGAAGCTGAGCTTTTTTAGGAAACAGAGTATTAATTCCTGTAGCGATAATAAAAGCCGAGTGGAATTGTTAAGAAATAGAGGTAAAAATGAATGGGTAGGATACTCATAGCAGAATAGACACAGTATAATATGTGATTACACGATCTTCTGAAAACAAAGGGGTCAGGATGAACTGTAATATAAACACCGTTGGGATAATCTGGTAGCAATTTGGAGAAAAACTAATTTATATCCATACTTTACACCATAATCAAACGAATAAAAAAGGTCGTTTGATCGTTACAAGCATATTCATAGAGAAAAATCAGCAGTAAATATCCTGCTTTTGAATAACTGATAAATAATATTTTTTTACGTGAAGGAGGCAGGAAACAAACTGATGAGCAATTCAATTAAAAAAATTTTTTTACTATATTGATTAAAATAAAAGGACTGGGGCTTCCCTGGTGGCGCAGTGGTTGAGAGTCCGCCTGCCAATGCAGGGGACGCGGGTTCGTGCCCCGGTCCGGGAAGATCCCACACGCCGCGGAGCGGCTTCGGCCGTGGGCCATGGCCGCTGAGCCTGCGCAGCCAGAGCCTGTGCCTCGCAATGGGAGGGGCCCCAACAGTGAGAGGCCCGCGTACCGCAAAAAATAAATAAATAAATAAATAAATAAATAAAATAAAATAAAAGGACTGGACTAAAATATACGGGAAAACATGTAAGATAAAACGTTTACATGAATTATGTCAACAAATATAATAATATTGATAATGCCCTTTGAAAATACTCACACATACTTGGAAGGATTTAAAGACCCTTATAAGAAATGAATCAAGGCCAAATACAAAATATGCACACAAAAGAAGGTAAAAATAATAAACCAAGATTTGAAAAAGAAATGAATATAAAAGCGAATGTGAAGTACAACTTTAAACTTAAATTAGAAAAAATAGTTTAAATAATAACATCTGTTGCTGGTGAAATTGGGATGAAACTAACACGCACGTATGCATGCATATGTACATCATGTGTGCGTAATGCACAGTTGATAGCATTCATTTGTAAATTAATACAAACCTCTTATAGATGACTATAGTATGGCAAATACATTTTTAACCTAATTTTCCCACTTCTAGAAATTTATCTAGAAGAGTTGTTAAAGGAAATGATTAAATAGAAGATATAAGCTCAATTTTAAAAGGTAATTATTGACATAATGTCTGTTAGAAAAAAAGAACAACTTAAATGTTGAATAACAGACAAATAGAGAAATCAATTTTGGTACTTTAATCTAATGGAATATTACATGGTCACGAAGCATAATTGTTGAAAGACCTTGTAGAAACTAGGGGTAAGTGTATGGTATAATATAAAATGAACCAATTCCATGAACACAGAACCAAGGTGAACAAATGCCTACCCTGACCCATGACCCATTGGAGTAGAGAGCGGGAAGTTAAATTCAACATCTCTTTGGTCCTTGGGGATGGGGTGTGATGCGGAGGAAAGAAGTTTATTCAGAATAAATGGGAAATTGCCAGATATCGTAACTGCTTTAAGTAAGAAAATAGTGGATTCCCCATATTTTATAAAATAATCCATATTCTCGTACTGTGGTTCTATTAATATTCTGCCTGTCAGGACTAGATGCTCTTAAATGTCAAAGCCAGGATGAAGATGTCCATTACCTGCACATAAACCGTGAGATCTTGGCAGGCAATTTTTAAACAACAAAAGAGTGCTCTAGGAATTCCAAATAAAAGCTCAGATCTTACTTTCATTTGCTTAAAAGAGTTTTCTTTCTTCTCACTCTCTCTCTCTGTTGGTTTAAAGACCCACTCTACTTCAAATAGAATGTTATTTTCCACTTGGGGAGAAATACGGCTCAGTGTGACCTTAGTCCTTCTAACTTCATCCTTTGGAGCCAAGTTCCAGTCAGGAAATGAAATTTTACACCACAGTTAAAGAGTGGGAACACTGTGAAATCCTTAACGATCTTCGGTTCCATCACATCTCCTTCATTTCATCAGTCAGATGGGACTGTCCCCTCCTAAGTCCCCAACAGCCCTAGAGGCTGCGTTCATCGCCTGTGCATCTCCACCTGAGTTCATGCTCCTGGGAATACAAAATGGAACCCTTTAACGTAATTTTTTTTTACGGAGTGTACCATTTATAGAATGAACCCTTCAATGCTACAAATCAAACAGAAGGGGTTTGAACATAGGTTTAAGTAAATAGCATTTAGGATCATTCTCTATTGAAAGTTTTTTACCAAGTGTATATAGTTTAGTTGTGGTGTCGATGTGTTTTTCAAGACCCTCTTGAAATGATTCCATCGTATTCCATCACATTCGCCTTGGGGGAATCAGTATAGAGGCCTCCATTTCTCGTAAGGAATCAGCCCTTAGAACAATGCTGACCTACGGTAAGCGCTAGACCGTTTTCAGCTGTTGTTATTATTATTGTTGTTATTACTACCACTATCTTTCTTATTATGTGGGGTGTATGTGTTTTCTGAGACCTAGTCAGTGATGGAGAATGTTTTGGAGGTTGATCAATGAGCTAAAATTGAGTACTTTGGAAAATGGTAATCTTTACATAGTGGTTGCAAAGACATTGCCTAAGAATGAAACTTCAAGGGTACAGTATACTTGCACTCAGCACCCGCTGTGTGCCTCGCAGCCCACAGAAAATACACGATTATACAGTGCGAAAGAGGCTCGGCTCATGGCCTGAGAGAATAAACTCATAATATTCAAAGTTAACTATATCATGGGTGGGATTTGGATTATAAACAACATGCCACCTCCGGGATTTTCTTCACGACTACGTGTTCATCCTCAGTTGGCCAGGTTACAGCTGGGGAAACCCGTGGGGGTGAAGGGCCAGAAATGAACGGCCACAGGAAGATAGGAGGGAAAAAGAAATTGTTTAACTCCTGTTTCTTTAAGAGAAGATGAGAATGAGGAAGGGATCAGTTAGCTCAGAGCTTTGATAGATCACGACGGTGGCGCCCATTCTTCACCCTCCCTCGTAGCCACGTGTGACTTTATAGTGACCTCCCAGTCTGACCTCGGAGGCAGCTTGGCTGAGGGGGATGTGAGCAAATGTGATGCAAGCAGAGGCTCGAAGTGTGCTTGAGTGACCAGGCTCCCTCGTGTCCCTCTGCAGTCATATAAGCATGGGCCCCGGGATAGGCTTCTATAGGGTAAGAAACCATGGTCAGAGCCAATGGGCTCCAATCACCCAGCTGAGGCCACCGGGGGCCAGCCAGTGGCCATTGGAACCGAGATGTGGGTTCCCGGCCCCAGTCAGCAGGGCTGCCTAGAGGATGATTCCCCCTGCCAAACAGGCAGCAGTAACCTCCCATCTTATCTCCTAAATATTCCTGAAATCTGCCAATGTCCCCCCGTCTCTGCAATTATCAAAGGATCACTCATTCACTGAAATAACTATTTATTCACCACTTACTCTGTTCCAAGCTCTGAGCCAGCTGTCCGACCCCAACAAGGAGCAAACCAGGTGATTTTCCTAGAGATCTTCAGAGAGACTCATGGGTCTCTCTGCATCTACTCCAGCTCACCTGGTACCAAGTTGGCATTCAATGCCTATAACTCATTATATCCTGTCCTACTGAACCCTCCTGAGACACCTCAAGCCATTAGAGGGAATCCTTAACACAGGCCGAGGCTCCTACCCTTCAGCAACGTCTGCCACCACGCTCCCATCGACCCCTGTACTTCCCGGTCACCATGCTTCCTCTCAGTACAAAGACTTTGCACTTTCTATTCCCTCTGCTGAGAATGCTGTTCCCTCCAGTCCCCAGCTGGTTAACTCATTCTTTAACAAGCCTAACAAGTTCAAGGTCCCTCTTACAGGCTCTCAGAATGTATGCCTCCGTTCCTTCATCCTACTGAATGCGCCTGTGGTTTTACAGGGCAATGATTAGATCAGTATCTGTGCCTCCCCGTCTCCTGCAACTTCTAATTTATAAAATCAGTTTTATTCTCAGCATCTAGTGCCCTGCTCAATAAATATTTATGGAACGAATGACAGCTGAAATTTCTGTTTTAAATATAAAGAAACAAGAATCAGGAAGGTCACGTAACTTGCCCAACGTCACATATCGAGTAAACGTACAAGTGTGAATTTGAACCCAGAGCCTTTGATTCTTCAATCCACATTCTCAAGCTTCCTTATACCGCTAGGACTGTGCACTTAGAAAGATCCAGCACCTGAGCCTCCACCCTCATTGCAAACTTGAGCTAATAACCTCATCTCAGCTGCCTGGCCAGCGGTCAGTTGAGCATAGGGGCACAGGGTTGCAGATAAGCTTCCCTTGGTCAGAATTCTCATCACTGCTGTGTCCACAATTGCTCTGCATCCGGGAACTGTGGAATAACAGGGACATTTCTCTCTGTTTCCTCAAACTTTTCTGGCCTTTAATTTTCATTATATATATATATAAAAAAAATCTCACCCGCATAGGAGATCATTAAAAGAGCTCACTTGTTTCAGGGCATCAGCAGCTCATGAAGTGGTTTGTCTTTGCTGGTGCAGAGAAAGGCCATGGTGGTCCAATTTCTATTAAAAGTGGATAGCTACGCAACAGTCCTGAGGCAACCGAGCCCGTGATTAATGTGCTGACACGGTGATAGATGATCAATATAATAGAGCTTGAAGGAAATTAATGATATTTGGAATCTTTAATAACGGTACATAACTATCTAAAAGAGATATCTCCATCACAGTGTAATGCTTTTACAAGCAAAGGGAGCTTTGCAGACAGCTGTGTAAAAACCTTGTGCACATGTGGACGTGTGTGGACAAGGGCTAGAGGGAAACAGATAATGAAAATAACTAAATTTGCCAGAGATAGCATTGGGCTTGAGCCTTTATTTTTGTTTTCTTTAATATTGTCATGATGGGGTTTTGTGCCACTAATTCTTTTACAAAGAAAACACCAAGTGGAATGCTGTCTTTCTCAAAATATATGTATGCTTTTCATGAGAATATAAAGATTAAGTTAATTGATGCCCCTTTCCCCTCCCTCCAGCAACAAAACCCCTCTCTGTTCCATCCCGCAAATAAATGTAAGCTACACGCAGGGGCATTGTTCTTGAGTTTTTGTGCATTAAGAGTTTGGGAAATTGCACACTCACCCCAAGAGGAAAGGGTCAGATGCCAGCAGAAGGAATGCCTTCAGGGACAATGGGTCATTGTGACACCCGGGGCCCTGATTAATCACCTACATCTTCGGAAAATTCAAAAGAGTTCTGAGAGAGACACCGCGAGTTGGAGGCTGCCTCCCAGGAGGAAGGGAGAGCATGTTTTGAGCGAATCTGTGAGTCTCCCCCGTGTAACAGGATTCGTGGTCTGGAATGCCATCTGGCATGCAGCAACCTTTCATTAAATTCGCACTTCTTCTCACCCTGGCTTGTTTTATCACTAATTGAATGGGAATATTATTTGAGATCATAAATAAAAATCCTGTGAAATTATGATCGCTGTCCATTAGCAGCATATACTTATTATAAGACATCACTGATTCGCCTAAGAAAGTCTATTGGCAGCGGCCACACAGTGAATCCATGGGCTCTGAAACTGTGAATGTGGAAGGTTATACTGGAAGGCTGTATAGACTCAGAATCACGTCTAAGGACCTTCCCTGCCCAAATTTGTAAACCAGCCCCAGTATTGTTTTATAACGATGCAGTTAACAGAGTATACTAATAATGCCCTGTCTATACGTAGTTTAATTCCTCCGAGGACCTGAGGGTGATTTCCATGATAACAAACCTGGCATTAAAACAGTCCACTAGACCTTATGTTCCCTGAATATCACAAAGATTGGCTCTGCTCTCTTAAGGGTGAGCTGTTTCTCTGATTTAAAGAACTTTTTCAAATGGTCCTTTTGAAAATGCAACCAGGTTTTATCTACATGAGGCCAAACCGACCAAAAGGTGAAAGATAATTCACCCCTGAGTTACCTGAATGAATGAGATTAAATGAACTGACAGCTAAACGGCCTGACCTGACAGCCCCCCACGAATGCCACGCCTGGCACCACCAGTCATATACAAACAGTTCTTCTCCCCACATACACATTTGATTCCTGAGGAACAAGTTTGGGTTTGGAGAACTGTTGATAGTTCTTTGACAGAGACAGAAAACAGAGCCAGAAGGGGAGCAGCTTTGAAAAAACAGGACCCAAAGTGTCTTGTCTCCGGAGGGCTTGCCTACTCACAGCCCTTTCCAAGATCAGTCAGGCATTTTCTGCAATTAAAAAGGGAGTTCTGGGGACAGGAGGGATCTGACGGGATGATAGGAATAAAGAAGGGAGAAGGTACATCTTAATCAGAGAATTAAGAAAAACAAAAAACAAAAAACAAACAAACAAAAACAGAGAGCCAGAAAGTTCTCTGCTTGCAAAAAGAGAGAGGGAAGCTTGTGAAAGATACCAGAGCAGTTTCAGGCCTCCTTGGACACTTTACCAGGGAGTGGCTGCCCTGCTGTAAGACACACAGAGCCATGACATCCTGACCCTTTTCAATGTCTGGATTGCTTCTTCCCTTCCTTCCGCTTTTCCTCCCTCAGCTTCTATCCATTCAGCCCTTGCCCAGGAAAACTGGGGGATATTGATGTGATAAATACAGCGAATGGCCATCATCAAAAAGATCTACAAACAGTAAATGCTAGAGAGGGTGTGGAGAAAAGGGAACCCTCCTACACTGTTGATGGGAATGTAAACTGGTACAGTCACTACAGAGAACAGTATGGAGGTTCCTTAAAAAACTAAAAATAGAGCTACCATATGACCCAGCAATCCCACTCTTGGGCATATATCCAAAGAAAACCATAATTCGAAAAAATACATGGACCCCAGTGTTCATTGTAGCACTATTTACAATAGCCAGGACATGGAAGCAACAGTGTCCATTGACAGAGGAATGGATAAAGATGTGGTGTGGATACACAATGGAATATTACTCAGCCATAAAAAAGAATGAAATAATGCCATTTGCAGCAACATGGATGGACCTGGAGATTGTCATACTGAGTGAAGTAAGTCAGGCAGAGAAAGACAAATATCATATAATATCGCTTATATGTGGAATCTAAAAAAAAGCATACAAATGAACTAATCTACACAACAGAAATAGAGTTACAGATATAGAAAACAAACTTATGGTTACCAGGGAGGAAGGGAAGGAGGGATAAATTGGGAGATTGGGATTGACGTATACACACTACTATATATAAAATAGGTAACTAATAAGGACCTACTGTATAGCACAGGGAACTCCACTCAGTAATCTGTAATGGCCTATATGGGAAAAGGATCTAAAAAAGAGTGGATATATGTATCTGTATAACTGATTCACTTTGTTGCACACCTGAAACTAACACAACACTGTAAATCAACTACACTCCCATAAAAATTAATTTTAAAAAGTAATACAGTGTGCAACTATGTTCTGATTCCAGTTTTGCTACCAGATACTGGTGACCTCAGCATGCTGGGCCGTGGTGGCTCCACTGAGCAGTAGGAACACTGGACCAGATGACCACTCTATCCACGTGGAGCCTTACTGCCCTGTGATAGAGCCTGATTTACTTTCTGGTGCCAATAATTCTGGGTGTCACAAGAGAGTCTCCATGGTGGGTGTCAAGATTATTTACTATTTTCTTAGGCATGTGGGTAGCTTCCATGCATCAGTTTCAGTCATTGCTTATGGGGATCTTCATTTGCAGGCTCTGCTGACTGCTACAAAGGGAATTACAAAACATAGTTATCCTTAAGGGGCTCAAACTCAGTGGGAGAAATCAGAGAGGCTCCAAGTTCTCTGGTTGGAGGAATCAGACAAAGTCAGAAAACCAATGGGCAAAACAAGCTGGTGAGAGAACAAAATACGAGGCAATGCAGAGTGGTACAAATGGCAGCATCAGGACCCTTGGATTCCATGTTAACTCATATTCTCCTTGAGGTCATATGACGCTTTAATTCTAAGTCTTGAGAAATGTTTGTGAAGATGGTGTTTGAGCTGGGTCTTGTACTATGGATGGGAATTCAAATAAGCTGATGTGTGCTATCCTCCTCTATCCTGAGTCAGTGGCAGACATCACTAATTGATTATCCAGTGGCAGGCATCACTAATTGATCATGGCTCCCTTTCTCGCTGAGCTTTGCAATCCTTCTCCACACAGGCACTCCAGGCTCACATCCTCAGGCCCAGAAGGTGCAATCTATTTACTGTCCTCTCCCTATTCTAGATCATGGCTGGCCATTCTGGGGCCCGGGGCTCAGAATCAAAGGGATTCCAGAAGGGACAAGTAACCACTGATAACTCAGGGGCTTTGGTGCCTTCTCAGGTCTCAAATATTCCTCCTCCACTTGTGCTTGATCATAACTCCATGTCTGCCCACACCCAGAGCCATTTTTCTCCGTGCCTCCTGCAGGGCAGAAGGAGATTGGGGTCCCTACTTGCTGTTGATGTGACCTAGAGAGTAATCCCAACAGTGTAAACATTGGAGGCAAAATAACACCACTGGGACCCTCTTTGGCTTTCTGGGAAGGGAAAAAGAGAAATAAAGAACTTCTATTATCACTGGCTTTGCATCAGGCGCTGGAACAGGCATTTTCAGACATGGCTTCTACTTCAATGCTTTAAGAGTTCTGAGAGGCTTATTAAATGATAGATGATACATAGATAGATAGATAGATAGACGGATAGATGATAGAGAGATAGAGAGATACAATTTTCTTAGCCACCAGTGTCATTTCAATGCCAGTTGTTTGACAAACACAGAGTTTGAATACTTCTGACTTTTCTTACAGGCTTTCTCTGCTATTGTTAAAGACTCAAGGTACCCTAATGGGCAGCCAGACCCTGCCTAAAATTAGGAATTCTTTGCAATTTGCTATTCAGTTCTAAACAGCAGGGAGACATCAGACGAGCCATAATTATGACTTGAATACCATGAGATTCTTTTGTCCTCTTCTGGTTCCTGACTTTGCTCTTGTATCCTCAGCCGATAGCATTCTTTTGAAGTCCGTAACTTTCTAAACTTCAAAGTCTTTTTCAGTGCCTAAGTAACAGGAGGTTCTCGAGGTGGAAATACTGACCATGCACGGTATAAATAATAGACCTCTAAGGGACATCTAGGATTTTAAATCTGTTCTTGTTAATATAGACAGCTGCTGATTCTACCCTTGTGTGATGTCCTATTATAAACATCAGAGGAGAGGAAACTTGGGAGAGGAGCCATGCTCATTCATATTGGATTTTATTAATTTCCCTTCCATAGTACATTCGACCTGAGACCACCTGAATGTGCCCCCTGGCCCTCCTGTGCAATCATGCAACTGCTCTCACCACAGGAAGCAAATACTTTACCCCATTATATTCTGAGGCTTATCATCCAAAATGCTCTCGAGAGAGAGTTTAAACCCTTGAGAGTTTATAAATACTTTTTGTTGGGTCACTATTGTTTGATGGAAATCTAACCTCCTTTTGATACCTTGTATTTTTTTAAATAAAGGTGTAATAACAGCAGTGATGATAAACCCAGGTATTGGCTCTGTCTGTGCCAGGTGTAAGGGCAAGAGCTTTGTCAGCATTATCTCGATTAACTTCTGTAAGAGCCCCATTTAAAGATGTACAAACTGAGGCTGGGAGAGGCTAAGACAGCTTGCCTAAGATCAACAATGAGACATGGAATCAGAATTTGAATGCAACCAAAGCCAATATTGTTTATCTTCTCTCTAAATTCAGTCTCCCTCTTGTTTTCCTATAATCCAGAAAAACGTTCTTCAATGGATCGATCCCAAATATGTATGTATATATACCATATATGTATATATACATACACACATATATACATATATCTGTTTTACTTCTTTCATTTTTTTTTTAATTTGGGTTTTCCTGTTCTTTCTTTTTTTAAATTTATTTTATTGAAGTATAGTTGATTTACAATGTTGTGCTAATTTCTGCTGTACAGCAAAGTGATTCAGTTACACATATATATCCATTTTTCCTCTAGTGTTTTAAAATCTAAGGCCATCTACAAGTTCTGTACATCAGTAATTATTTCATTCCATGAAATTAGAGGTAGCAATATTTTCATTTGGCAGGTTGTAAACTCAGTCAGAGAGAATCAAATCATTTCCCTTGAGCTCACTGCAGGAAGGTAGCCTTGTTACCTTAAAAAAAAAAAAAAAAAAGCTTCCCTTCTTCATTAGACTTCCTCACAAATATCGCCTGCATTTTTATTACTGCTTTCATTACTTGCCTCTGTTTAAGACTTTTCTCCCAGATGTTCTCAATTTGGAGGTTATTTTACATTGCACGTGAGCCCTACAGTACTGTAAATATTTGACTTCAATATTTTCCATAGCTTGGAGAATGTTACAGTGGTCACTTCAAACACCATTCCAGAATTTTCTCTGCCCCTTTAAGGTAGTTCTGTAAATTAAGAACTTGGGAGCTGATCCCTTGCTGGCTCCATGCACCATTCTTTCTCCGACTCTGATGTCTAGAAGTGCAGAGCACTATTAATGCCTTAAACACATAGAGGAATATCCGTTAAGCGTTAGCTCCTTTGTTTTTAGTTGAAGTATAGTCGATTTACAATGTGTTAGTTTCTGCTGTACAGCAAAGTGATTCAGTTATATATATATTCTTTTTCTGATTCTTTTCCATAATAGGTTATTACAAGGTATTTTTTTAAACTTATTTATCGTATTTATTTATTTATTTTTGGCTGCATTGCGTCTTTGCAGATGCGCACGGGCTTTCTCTAGCTGCGGCGAGCGGGGGCTACTCAGGGCTACTCTTCAGTGTGGTGTGCAGGCTTCTCGTTGCCGTGGCTTCTCTTGCTCTAGACGCTCAGGCTTCAGCAGTTGTGGCGCACGGGCTTAGTTGCTCCACAGTATGTGGGATCTTCCCGGACCAGGGCTTGAACCTGTGCCCCCTGCACTGGCAGGCGGATTCTTAACCCCTCCGCCACCAGGGAAGCCCTATTACAAGGTATTGAATATAGTTTCTTGTGCTATACAGTAGGTCCTTGATGTTTATCTATTTTATATAGAGAGCGGTAGCTCTTATGAATAAATATTTTCCAGTTAATTTCTCCTCTATATTGGGGTCGTTATGCTTGATTTTAAAAAGCTCGCTGCCAGCTGGCTTCAGTGGGATATCTTGATCCAGCACTTTGGGTGGTACCTGACTTACCCGACTGATCTTTCAAGTATGAAATATGCCCCTGGACCCTCTCCCTCTCAACCTCAGGCTGGACCTACCCCTGTTCATCATCCCTTCAACCAGAGTCCCTCCCTATAATGCCCTTCCTCCCCCACCCCACCTGCCCTTGGGTCATTTTAATTAGTATGTCCTAATAACCATGTTAATATTAATATATCATGTTAATCAGTAATAAATCAATTTTTGTGTCTTCTAAGGACATATTCACGTAACTAATCTGACTTTTAAAAAATTACCTTCATTTGCAGTTACACAGATTTTTGTATTTTGTCCTAATTCACCAATTGAAAGCTATAAAAGATAACTATAAAGCAATTGTTTCATTTGATGTTACATTTCATATTGCAAGAAAATAACATTCTTTATCCTGTAAAAAAATAGAATACTATAATTTAAATCATCAGTGGATTTGAAAAAATTTCTTATTAAGACATCTGGTCCATCTTGCTAATATAGGAATATTGTTGATGATGTGCGGTCAACATTTTTTTGTAAGATGTTGCTAAATAACATGTTTATAAATGGCTCACATAATGGATTTTTAACAACTTCCCTAGGAAATAATTTTACGTTCCCATAGATTTTCCTGCTATGAGGGAAAAAATCTCCTGCCACTCAGCCTAAATTTCCTTTTGACAGATTTGATGGCTCAATAAGGTGGTAATTTCATTGAGTTCTTTCAATCACCAGCATGTTGCTGCCATAAAGGTCATGAAACCTTAGAGCAGGGAAGGGCCCACAAGGTCCAAAATCACGCGGACCTCATAGCCACCATCTTCTCTGTTCAATTCAAATGAAATTGTATATATTTGTTTATTGACTGGAAAATAGTCTCGCCATATTTTTAAATGGAAAAGGTTCATAACAGTACATTGACTATGATTTTTTTTTTTTTTTTTTGCAAAGGGGCATCTATCTGCGTTTCCCATTTCATATAAAATGGTCATGTTAGCTGTTCATCGCTGAGTCTGCTGGACCGTCTGTCCACTTGAGGGGACGGCAGAGTGAGTGCCACCCTCTCTGTGACCGTGGCTGTGACCGGAGAAGCCATCCCCCACCTGGCCCCCCCTCTGAATCAGTTCCTGTCCCCCCCCCGCCCTGGAAATGGCCAGAATAGAGGCACCTGCCCTAGACTTTCTGCTGCTACCATCAGGTGACTCGTTTCAGAGCTTCTGGCGACCTCTGCTCTCCTCTTTCTCTCCATTTATTAAGAAAATGCATGTTTTTGTTTGATTTGGGCTTTTCCCAGTGGATCTCCTCTAGGAGAAGAGGTTGGGAGTCAGGGATCCTACTAGCTTTGGTGTTGGTCTTATAGGGCATGGAGTTGTTTTCTCAGGGGAAAGTGGGTCAGAAAAGATACCAGTGTAACCCTCACTAGAACTGAACATGCTGCCCTGTCCTCCATTGTCCCTGCCCCAGCCTTCCCGCTCATTTGTGGAGGGTTTTCTCTCAGGGTCCCTCTGTCCCTCCCTGCGATGTGGTCTCCAGCCTGTCCATCTTCTTCCCCTTCCTAGGTTGGACCTATGTCACCATGTCCGGATCCCACCGGGCTAGGACTCTGAACTCCCAGGCCTCATTTACATGAGGGCACATGACTGTGCTTAGCTCCAGTGTCCTGTTTCTAGAGAAAAAGAACAACAACTGACAAAATCCCTGCCCCATGAAGCTTCTATTACAGTGAGAAACTGGGGAGGCCAGCAACACACAAGATAAATAATAAAATATATAGAATATTCACTATAAATATTGTGACAGATAATATAAAGCAGAGAAGTGAGCGTGTCACGTTAGGAAGGGGGTTGAAATGCCAGTTCTGGGGGCCTGAGAAGGTGCCACGTGAGTGAAGACCTGGAAGAAATCAGGGAGGAGCCTCGCGAAGGAATAGCATCCAGGCAGAGGGAACAGACTGTGCACGGAAGCGAGGCAGGAGTGTACTGGTGTGTCCAGGGCGCAGGGCACGGGCTAGCATGGCCTGAGCGGATGAGCTAGGGGGTGGGTGGGAAGCGTCACACAGGATCATGGGACCCTGGGGCGTCTTAATGAGACTCGGGCAGTGGCTGAGTGAGCTGGGGGGGCCGATGGGGAGTTTTTCTCAGAGGAGGGCTCAGAAGCAGGATCTGACTTGTAACAGGATCCCTTTGACAAGAGACTCCAGCAGCGCTGAGGGAGGGCACGGCGGGGCAGGGCCAGAGGCAGGGAGACGGGTCACGAAGAAGTGCAGGAACCCAGGAGGGAGCGGGTCTGAAGGGGGCTGAGGGCGGGTGGTGGTAGTGTGTAGGGGGGTGGGCAGTGGGAGCAGAAAAGACTTAAAAGTGCTTCCCTCCAAGCATTTTTTCTGAGCAATAGGAAGAATACACTGACTTTGAAGAAAGAGTGGAAGAAGAACAGATTTGGTGGACAGCTCAGGAGCTCAGATGAGGATGGGGTGGGCGTCAGGTGACTATTGCGGGCATCCCAGAGGAGATGTTAAGGAGCGATGTGGATGCACAGGAATTCCAGGGGGAGCCCAGGGCCGGAGAGACGGCTTTGCTGGCATTCAGGATACAGATGGCATTCAAAGCCAGGAGTCTGCATGAGGTCCCGCTGGCTGGATGAGGATGGGAAAGAGAAAGAGTCCGAGGACTGAGCCCCAAATGACTTCAAAGGTTAAAGGTCAGCCTCAAAGATGCCTGGGAGGGTGGCCGCAGAGGGAAGGCCTTCCAAATAGAAGGAAGCTGAGCATTTCAGGGACAAGGAGAGCCTCCCATGGGTCAAATGACAACAAGTCCAAGAGGACCAAAGCCTCCTTCAGATTTGGTGATTAGGGTGTCAATGGTACCTTGGTCAGAATACTCTCAGGGTGTGGTGGAATCAAAGCCACACTGTAGCTTCTGTGACCTGAGGGGCTGTTGGGACAGGAAGACGTGGAGGCTGTGAATTTAGAGAAAACCTTGAGAATATTTGCCCTAAAGATAATGATGATGGTGATAACTAACATCTCCCTTCTTTTTTTTCTTTTTTTTTTTGCGGTACACAGGCCTCTCGCTGCTGTGGCCTCTCCCGTTGCGGAGCACAGGCTCTGGACGCGCAGGCTCAGCGGCCATGGCTCACGGGCCCAGCCGCTCCGCAGCATGTGGGATCCTCCCGGACCGGGGCACGAACCCGTGTCCCCTGCATCGGCAGGCGGACTCTCAACCACTGCGCCACCAGGGAAGCCCCTAACATCTCTCTTCTGTTCTAACACTTCACGTGTATCGAATAACTGGCACAGAAGGAGATAAAGCAGCATCTCACGGCTCCATGGGGCCCAAGAAAGGTTTGCTACTGCTCTGGTCGTGTGGTGTGTGCAGTTACCCAAAACCACAGAGCATATTTCTAGGCTGAAGAAGGAAACAGTGATGGGAGAAGCTGAAGATACAAAGAGGAGGGGTCACGGGAGACCCTAGACCTTTCGGGTGGAACCCAGAGCCCAGACAGAGGGACTCGCCTTGGGCTGAAGGAAGAAGCCAGTGCCTCCTCCAGGAAGAAGGAAAGGAGACAGAGAAGTCCTATTAACCTGACTCATTCAGAAGAGGGTAAGGGAGAGTGAGAGGGAATTCCCAGAGGCACCGGGGCTGGAGATGAGGGTACCGGGCGCTGAGAGCTGCAGGGAGAACGGAGAAGCCGAGTGCAGAAGCAGAGAGAGAACGAGTGATGGGCTGTGCGACCAGGGTCTAACCTTGCTAAGGGACTCGAGCAGGGGGACAGGAGGCCGAAGAAGCCCCTGCGTGAGCTCAGGGGAGCGTGTGCAACGGGATCAGGGAGCGGAAGGTCTGGGAGCCCAGGGAGTGTGTCCATCCCCCAGATAGTTGTTGAGAACCTGCTGTGCGCCAGGCACTCTGTTGGAGCTACTGGTCCATTGGGAGGTTGAACACGGAGCATCCCAAGGACACAAGCTGGAAGACAGAGCGGGTGAGATGCCCGGGGGACCGTGAGACCCAAGGATGGAGCATTTGGGGAAATGCCTTCTCCAGTGAAGGGAGGAATTAAAGGGGGTTGCGCTGGAGCTCTTGGGAAGGAGGGAATCCCCTCGGACCCCCCACCACTGCCCACACTGCCCCACACTCGGAGGAGGAGAGTTTGGAAAGGAAGTAAGTGCATCACGGCCTCTTCTACCAGGAAAGACGGCTCTCCATCCCAGCACCTGCTTTCTGAGGAAAGGACACTCAAAAAGCCTTGAGAAACAAAGGGACCCGCAGCCACCAGCCAGGGCAGCTGAGCCCACCTGGTGGCCGGTGGGTGACATGAGGGAAGTCACCACCAGCTCCAATGACATAAAGATAGGTCAGAGCAAAGCTGTCGCCAGTGGTCCCTACTAATGACTACCATGCAACACTCAACTTGGGTAGGCTCGAGCTCTCCTAAGTCCCTTCAACATCCTTTGCCCGCTCTGTCCTCAGCGTGGCCCTGGGAGCCTCGACTCTTCACAGATGGGCATGTTGAGGGACTCACCCCCAGACCCAGAGCTGCTGCCGGCAGTTGTAGTAGAAACAGACAGAGAATCGCTCTTCACACATGAAAGGCGAAAGTTATTTGGAAACGACTCTTGGCCACAGGCGCAGCAAGGTCGCCTGCTTTACTGTGCACGGTCCTCTTTTTTATGCTAAACATTCAAGGATGTTTTCCTTACTATCAATTCCCTTTCCCTGTCTTTTTTTTTTAAACATCTTTTTTGGAGTATAATTGCTTTACAATGGTGTGTTAGTTTCTGCTGTATAACAAAGTGAATCAGTTATACCTATGTCCCCATATCTCTTCCCTCTTGCATCTCCCTCCCACCCTCCCTATCCCACCCCTCCAGGCGGTCACAAAGCACCGAGCCGATCTCCCTGTGCTATGCGGCTGCTTCCCGCTAGCTATCTATTTTACGTTTGGTAATGTATATATGTCCATGCCACTCTCTCACTTTGTCACAGCTCACCCTTTCACTGTCTTTTGAGAAGCTGTCATTGACTTTTCTTACGTCTTTTGGGGGCTTCTATTCCTCCAGTTGAGTCGTTTCCAGCTCTCCCGTTATTGGAAAAAAATTCACTCCCTAAAGACTGCCAGAAAGGACATTTTCGAAACAAGTGTTAGGTTTCTAATTGATCCGGGGTGCGCGACCTGGCCAGGCTGCTTAGGTGTTCCTGCTGGTCAAGGGTCTCCGGCCATTTGTTTATGCCAACGGGCACTTACTTAGTTGGTTAAAGATTCTGTTATTGGCCATACAGGGTATGATGAAGAGATGGCCGTGCAATCCAGAGAAGCATTCAGTTCAGCTCTGCTAAGATTTTCTGAGTGCTTTGTGTGGACCCGTCTAGGAATATGAGTACTCCCGGGAGCTGTCTGCACCAAGAGATCACGGAGAACTTCACCTTCCCGTGTTCAGTCAAGAAAGCAGACGTCCAAACACACGAAGCATTTGCCCAAGGTTCACAGTGAGGGCAGAACCAGAACCAAACCCACTCTTGGACCCCAGCCCAAGGCACTGTGCAGTCAGACCCCAGGCCCAGGTCTGCCCTGGGCCCACACAGGCCAGACCTGAGGCATGGCTCCTGTGACGGCCACCAGCTCCCGGCTCTGTCTTTCTCCTCAGTCTTGGCAGCCCTTTGGTTCTCTGGTCCAGGCCCTTCCTCCTCCATCACCAGCTGCACCTGCTTCATGTCCCCCCAGGGCCACACCCCAGGACAGGAGCCCACTTTCCTCTGGGACCTTCGTACTTTTGCTGTAAAGCTTCACACAGACACCCCGTCATGGAAATCAGAGGGACATGGAGAGCAAAGTGAGCACTCAGACAAGTTCATCTTGTCTCTCCCGGCCACCCACCATGCCCAGCGGCCAGCAGTCCAGCCCAGCGGGTGCGAGGGGCCTCGGGAAGGATCCTGAGGCTACAGCTCAGAAACGCGGGAGAACTGAGCATGATTCAGGGATGGAGGGGGCAGGACATGGAAATGGGTCAAAGACAGAAAGCAGGGGTGAGCGGGCCCTGAGCAGAGGCAACGCTCTAGCCTCAGGGACACAGGCTCCTCACGAATCACCTGACACTGTGGAGTCTCCCTCGGGAAACATACACAGGCATGGAAACTTCTGGATATCATTTCTGGAGTTTCTTGATGCCCGGAAGAACTCCCTGGACCTCAAAATAATAAGCCCTGAAGAGCTGGCTCTTCTGAACAAGCTCAGGAACAAGTTAGGTAAGCAGTGACTCCTCTGCAGGCTCCGTCCACGCCTGTCCTCCCTGCTCCTGGAAGCCGCTTTCAGGAAGTAACATCGGTTACTTCCCACCCCCGATCCTCTTTAGCCCCGGAGAAAATTCTCCTCCTCCTGAAGACTCCGGTGGTCCGTCCTCTGCATGACAGCCCTTCCCCCCTTCAAGGGCATTAGTCATGTCACCCTGTTGTCACTCCGGTTAGATCCCTGGTTCCGTTTACCTGGGCCTCTTCCCTAGGAAACCGTGAGTCCCTGGACAGAGGAGGACCGTGCCCTGCTCCCCTGGGCTCCCCCGCGGCTGCCAAGGGCTGGCAGCGAGATGCTGGTCATACTGATTGTGAGAAAGGATGCCAAGATGGCTCGGGCACAGATTCTGACTGCTTCGTATTCTCCCAGGTGATGAAAACCTCAGAACTCAGAGCTAAAGTTATATTATACGTAAAGACATGTTAAGATGACACAGCATTGCACGGTCTAGAGTCCTCTTGTGCAATTATCTCTGTGCAAGGTACCCCAACGCTCCAAAACTGCACTAGAATTCTTACTCTGAAAGCCAACTGTATTTGCTTCCCATGGTAAAAGTTTTACAGTGGCCTTTGGCAAAAAGCAATTTGATTCTACCAGACCCAAGCCATAGGCATACGCTGCCTTGTTTAAGTTAATGTCTCCTACCTGGGAGGGAAGACAAACATCGGGGGGAGATGGGGGGGGAGAGGGATGAGGCCCCAAAAGGCACTGAGAAAAGCTGAGGGTGAGGGAGGGTGAGGGAGAGGTGGGGATGTGCCTGGAGCACAGCTGTTTAACGTGCAGAATTGAAATGGGTACTTGTCAGGTAGAACGGCTTCCCAGGTGGTCACAAATGTGATGAGATTCAAGAAGTAGACGCAGACATTCAATAACCAATTTCACTGAGGGTTTCATCAAACATCTCAAAATCCAGAAGAAGAGGACATCTCAGCTGTGGCGGGAATGGCCTTCAGCACTGAGGAAAACGAGGCACACTCGGGGTGCACATTTGACGTGTTGAGCCCCGGGTTCACCTCCAAGGGTGGGGCTGTGGGACCAGGGTCTAACCCTGCTAAGGAACTTGAGCTGGGTGACAGGAGGGAGGGGCTCTGGCCCTGTGGCCTGGCCCGTGGGGAGCAGCCCCTGCTCAGAGCCATCGATGGGATTCAGGACTGCAGAAGGGGAGATTGGAGCTGCCCGAGGTGTGTCTATGATCCTATGTAGGGACAGTCTGATCTCCATGTGGGACAGAGTCAAGTCAGGCTGTGTTAGTTCCATGGACAAAGGCGTCTCTTGAGCCAGTGACGCAGTGAAAACGCCAGTCAGACTGCATACCTCCGCCGTTCAAAAGCATCCCTGGTCTCCAACTCACTCAGAACACTCACTACCGCGGTGAGTCCTCACTGGGAGCACATCCTCCTTCAAGCAGGCCTCATCCGATCCCTCTGACACCATCTTGTAATCGCCCTTCCCTCCCCCTCGCCTGGCTCCATCCCGCTAGCCTCCTGGCTCCCACCTCAGGGACTTTGCACGTGATGCTCCCTCTTCATGAAACACTCCTGTCTCCCAGTGCTGTGTGACTTACACCCACACTTCCTGCAGGGCTCTGCTCCGGATGTCACCTTCTCAGGAGGCCTCCCTGGACCACCCTGTGCTAAGTTACCCTTTCCTCTCTCTGCTTCATTCTCCCATGGTACTGAACACCAGGAAGTATTCTATACGTTTACCTGTTTATTTGCTTGTTGTCTGTCCCCCTTGCCCCACACCTTACCCGAACAAAGGTTCCACCAGAGCAGGGACCCCCTGTGCCCACCCACCGTACCCCCAGATATTCGCTGAATGAGTGGACGAAGAGATGAACAAAATATTCCCTCTGCATGACCACATCAGAGGAAGCAGCTGGATCCCCTCTCAACCAGCTTCCCCACGGGGTCTGTGTCAAGGACTTTCCCATTGGTGCCAACAGCCAGTGCCCACCTGAGTTTCCTGGCAAAGCCCAGTGAAGGCATCTTCTGACCAGTCCCCCTCTTTTGTAAGCTCTGTATCCAAATCCATTCAGACCATTAGAAGCAGGCACCTGGACCCCACCAAGGTCACATTTCTCTGAAACTCCTCCAGGCAACCATGATTCAACATCCTGGATCTTTTTACCAAAGCCCAGAGCAAAAAGAATATTTTGGTTCTCACCACACTTTTTGTTCTTCATAAACTTCCAGAGGCTTCCAGTGCATCGGTTTCCCAAAGTTCCTGTCTGGCTTACCCACTGTGTAACTGCCATTTTCAGTGGTAACAGAGCTTAACTCTACCATATTGATCCAATAGAAGACATTTGGAGTGGGCTTCGCTTCTTTGAGCATATTTTTATTGTGATGGATAAGGGGGTATGACAACACCAGAAGATTAGATTCTACCTCTTTATGGAAAATTAACTCTGAAACCAAACATCCTAGGATTTCTGCTTCCTGGGGCCATGGTTCCCAATTTGTGGGTGGCAGACCCCTGGGGGAATATCAGAGCTCTGTCCTACTTCAGGGAGCCTTGCAGTCACTGTGGCCACCAGGTGCCACTTGCATACTAAAGAGAAGTCTCATGTCTTTTAAACATGTGCCCATGGGCTTTTGGACCAACGAGTTATGACCTCACGTAAGTATTTTTATGTATTTTTCAATCGGTCTGTACCAACCTGCACCCATGAACATGCTAACCTCCCGGGGATCTTTGAAATTTGGAATCTTTGTGGCAACGCAATATGTTCAAAGTGAGATAGTCACCATCAGAAGTTCACGGAGACTGTCAACTGAAAAAAATGCACAACCTAAAACTTGAAGGTTATGTTATGTTTGCCGAGGACCTAAGCCTGGGAGGCAGCTCTCAGATTGCTCCAAAGAGGCAAGGGAGGGGCCAGGATATATAGAGGTTTCCTCAACAAAGACCAGGTAGTCAGAACATTAAAAGATTACTGTTAATTAAAGAAAACCAGGTATCTCAAGGTAAGGAATTTAGCATGTTTCTTTGTATGGGAAGATGCAGGAGTCTGGGCTCATTGAAATCAGAAACCATCCGCATCTCAGCTACCTGGGACCAGCATCCTGTGTTTTCTCATCCTGAGGCTCCTTAGGGCGCCCCGCTGCGGGCGGCTGAACTCTGCAGCATCATTTGTTTACTGATACGGCAGGTAACATTTCTCATTCACAAGACAATGTCAGAAAGAGAAAGACAAATACCATATGCTAACACTTGTATATGGAATTTAAGGGAAAAAAATGTCATGAAGAACCTAGGGGTAAGACAGGAATAAAGACACAGAGCTACTAGAGAACGGACTTGAGGATATGGGGAGGGGGAAGGGTAAGCTGGGACGAAGTGAGGGAGTGACATGGACATATATACACTACCAGGTAAGGTAGATAGCTAGTGGGAAGCAGCCGCATAGCACAGGGAGATCAGCTTGGTGCTTTGTGACCACCTGGAGGGGTGGGATAGGGAGGGTGGGAGGGAGGGAGACGCAAGAGGGAAGAGATAGGGGGATATATGTATATGTATAACCGATTCACTTTGTTATAAAGCAGAAACTAACACACCATTGTAAAGCAATTATACTCCAATAAAGATGTTAAAAAAAAAAAAGACAATGAAAGAAAAGTTCAATCACATGCGACTGGGAGACTCAGAGTTGAAGCGAATTTTCTTTTCTCAAGTTTCTCGTCTGGTATTCACCTCACTTCATACCTTTCCCCACCTCTCCCGATAATCCAGCAAAAATACAGCAACAAAACCGCCATCTGTGTTCAAATTGTAATATATCCTTAACACTAAAGTAAAGGGCATGACATCAGACACTTTGCTGCTTGTTTTTAACTAACCGCAAAGCAAATACCTGCGGAAGATTGCCTTCTGCGTGCATGGCAGTCACTCACAGGAACTTCCTTATCTGTCTCGGACTCCCTGCGTTGGCCTCGGAACCAAGCTGCTGCAGATCGGAGGGCAGTCGCGTACTCCACGCTAGGGCCAGAGGTAGGAAGTCCATACGCAGGTAGGTAGGAAGAGGAATAACACGCGGATGTGATTTTAGGGCCTCCCTTTGGCGGTGGCTGTGTAAGTATGACAGGAGTGAACACATCTGAAAGAGGCTGGCCACTGAGACTTTACATCAGCTCACTTAAGATCACCGCTAAATTCACAGTAACCCTTGATGTCTGAGACCAATGAATATCAAGATGCGTGCATCAATATGGGCATCTCCCAGACCTCCCCATCCCACCCGCTGTTCGTCGTCTGCCATTCCACACTTGGTTTCGGCCTTATATCACCCCGTACAACCACTGGGAAACCCAACTAGGGGACGACCATTGGGTCCAGTGCCTTCTCCCCCAGGGATGAAAAGGAGGACCAATGACTGGGGCAGAGAGAACCCATCCCCTCCTTCAATCAGGTCAACCCACTTTCATCTATCAAATTTATTTATTTTGTTATCCATTTATTTAAATTTGTACAAAAGTCCTATCCACTGTTAAGGAGTTTGAAGTCCATGCTCTGGTCTAAAATTTTCAATAATATGTGAACTGCTTTCCCTGAGTCAAAAAGGCATTCATTTTGTGAGTGATTAAAAGGCCAAATATACTCTGATTAGTTCCAAAACTTTGCCTTTGAGAACAAACACACTGAATTCTACAAATGTTCTAGCTTTTTTGAGTAATCGAGACAAGGACATAAGTTCTCCGGCATCATGAAGATGAGGTGGGACAGAGGAAAAGCAGCACAGGTGGTAGAATCAGGTGACCTGGCCCCACTGGCCCCAGGGGACCCAGTCCCTACCCTCTGGCATTATCCATGTGGCCTTGAGCAAGCATCTAACCACTGCAATCTGTGTCTGCCTCTTAGGGGCTACCACCCTCTCCTGTGGAATTTCCTCTTCTCAGCCCCCAGGGCTGCAGCTGCCACTTACCTTCTGATGACTCTTAAATATCCCTCTGTTCCAGAGCCCTGCCTACATCCAGCTGCCCTCTCCACACCCCATAGCTTCCTAGATCTCTAAGTAGACAAATTGAATTATTCCGCATCCCATCTACAGCAGACCGTATCCGGACTGGCAGCACCAGCACCTCTGCAGTTTCTGCATCTAGAAACCGAGGTCTACAAGATGAGTGAGGAGCGTCCCTTCTGAACACCTTTCAAGCCCGACTTTCCCAGCCACTCCCACGATGGCCTTAACTGACCTATTGCAGCAGTGGCCTAGTTGGTCTCCATCTATCTAAACCCATTTCTTCCAAATACTCCTTTCCTTATTAACAAGGATTCTTCTGAAACACCAGACTGCTAATCTCTCTCTCCTGTTTGAGACATTTCCCTGCTCCTCATTGACTACAGATTCCAGTTCCAGCTCCGTAGGGGGCATGACCTGGCCCCTGCACACCCCTCCAGGTCCATCCCAATGCCCGCCCCCCACCTTTCACCTGACACTCCAACAATGGAGCACCCTCTTTGCAGGTCAGGCCACTGTGCCCACTGGGTGTTGCTGTCCCCTCTACACAAAATCCCACCCCAACCGTGGCCACCGGAAAGGGACCTTGTTTGTTTTCCCAAGTCCAACCCAAATTTCAAACCCTCAAGGAAGCCTTTCCACAGAAAGAGAGACTCTCAGGAAATTTCTGCATTCCTCACTCTGCATTATATATTCTCTCTTCCCAGCACCCAGCACAGCACTGAGATGTAGTCGGTGTGCAATGAACGTTCGTGGGGTAAATGACTGGAAATGAAATGACTGCAAATATCCCCAGGTAGTTACAATAGAAAAGTCCTTCTGCTGAAAATATGTGAAGGGAAACTTTGACAGTCCTCAGACCCACTTTGGGAAAGACTTGCTTTATTCAATCATGTTTATGGATGAAACTTTCCTTTAAGAAAACGTTTCAGTATCTCCAACTAACTCCATTTTGTAGGCTATCCTTTTCAATGAGGAAAATATAATGGTAACCTTATGGTTTTATCACAAGAGGACTTAACAGTGGGTTTAAAACAGAATTAAATTCTACTAGCTAAAGATGATTTCCTTAGAGAGTTTTGACTTCTTTTGAGAAAAAGTCATTTGGTTACATTGCTAGGAAAGGAGAATTAGGGCTATTTATCACCCAGAATAAAGACTATTTATCACCCAAAAGGAGAGTGAACTTCTAAGGATCTCTAGCCCTCTTTTTTCCCTTTGTTCTTTTAAATTACAAAATATGAATAGAGAGAGGACAGCCTGGAATTGCAAAATAATTTAGACCAAGCGAAGGTATACAGACTCCAGAGACCCACAGCCCAGCTTCCAAGTGGCTCTCAAAGCCTTTTCCCAATTCTTCTTGACACCCCGCCCTACTGGACTGCCCAGCGTCCTTCTTCCAGGGACCTACCCGCTGGAGATTCTAAACCTTCCATCAGGGCAGTTCCTCTTCAACTAATTAGGCTGCTACTGCAGGAGGTCAGTTAAGGCCGTCCTTGGGAGGGGCTGATTAGGCCTGTTTAAATCAAGTTGCTGTGTGTGATTAGGAATTTAACAATTTTTCAAAGTTGATGGTGATTTTATAAGTTGGCCAAGGTCATTTTAAATCTAATGAACCTGAGTTCAACCCGGACTTTAAGCAACTGCTCAATCATAGTTTTGATGGGTGTAGAATACGTTTTCCCTCTAAGTGCACCAGTTTGCTAAAATAGTCCTGTTGCTAATTTTTCAGCGCTCTCTTGAGTAACGAGACTCTGAGACCCCTGCCTGTTAGATACACGTAGGAGGCTTATAACTGTGTTTCATCCTTCGTATGAGCTTTTTCATCCCTTTACTATATCTTTTCTGATTGCGTCCTTAGAATCTCCTTTTTTTCATTTTTTCAGTTTTATCCATCATCCATGCATCTCTTTTTTTCTCACAAGATTAAGGTACTTTTTACACTAAAGACCGAGATCTGTCACCAGAGGATCTTGATAAAGGTGGGAATGTGGTATCCGGGGATGACATTGATCTGAACAGAATAAGTCATTTACCATAAAATTCTGAATATGAATCTAGTCCAGGAAAAAGTGAAGCACAGTTTGTATTCCTTTGCCTTTTTTTCCCCATAAAAGATCCTTAGCATCCGTTTTACTGCACGTACCATTTCTCTCCCAAATCATTGTTAAATGATTTCGCAGCGTGGCACTTACCAAGACCTATATCCTGTACAAGTCCTAGGATGATAAAATAACGGCATGGCATTCCTCTGCTGGGGTCTTTCTTATTATTTATTTGACATAGCATACACAACAATGACCCTCAACCCCTGCTGGTCACAGAGGAGGGCTGACCTCGTGCCCGTGACGGCCCTGCACTTGACTTGCATGACAACTTTATGAGCTTGGCAGTTATTCCCATTCTACAGATGGGGAAGCTGGGGGTCGGAATATTTACATAATTTACCCAGAGTCACATGGCTAGTAAAAAGCAATAGATAACTAATGAGAACCTGCTGCCTAGCACAGGAAACTCTACTTAATGCTCTGTGGTGACCTAAATGGGAAGGAAATCCAAAAAAGAGGGGGTGTATGTATACATATATCTGATTCACTTCGCTGTACAGCAGAAACTAACACAACATTGTAAAGCAACTATACCCCAATTAAAAAACAACGCAAGGAAGCCAGGATCTAGACACCCATAAGTCTGAGTTAAAACCCAGACAATCACCGTAATATGTGCCTCTAGTCTGCCCTTTCAGCCTCCCAGGAAGCAAGCATGACATGACCTCTTTACTTCTTCCGTCAGTGCCATCAAAGGATGCTGGAAGTTGCAAGGCTGACTTCTGTAACCTCCATGGGCACAAACTCCTCATGACTGGGGACCCCATGGACCACCTTCTCAGTGGCCTCTTGAGAAATCTGAGCAAGAAATCAGAAAATCATCTCCCAAACCCAGAAAGGACAGAGCATCCACCAATTCACCTGAGGGCTGTCAGACTCTAAATTCTAACCTCTGACTCAAATCTGAGTTCCAGTAACTCCCTTGATTCTTCATTAATTGAAAAGACAAAACAAAACAAAAAAGCAGACCCGCAGGAAATTAGAATCGTGTAAGGCTTCGAAGACTTGGGAGTGTCTGGACGCTCTTGACACCCTATTTTTCTTTACATCCCATTTTTAATCATATCTTTAAATATCATTCCATTCAGCTAATAACAGTCACCAGCTGCCCTGCCAGGAGCTTTCACACACACAATAGAGATTTCCACCCATCAACGGCTAGGACACTGGCTGACTCAGCAGGCTCACAGCAAAGGCTTTGCAGGTGGTGATTGACAGAAGGACCAACCTTGCAAAACCGTGATGTTTGAACAGGTGAGAGATTATGCATGCCAGCTTCCAAAGCTGCACCCCTTATGACTCCATCCAAAGAATACAAAACATTAAGAAAACTGTCACCTGCATTTTTATATGTTTAGTTATACGCTTGTCTCCCTCTATTTTGGGAAAAGAAGAAGAAGAAAAAAGAACGTTTCTTGAAATATACAGATGTTCATAGGAAAAAAAGGAGAAAATAAGGGACATTTAGAAGAGTCAACAAACTGACATTTTATTTACATGCTCTGATAGAGGTAGGGTTAGATTGTGAAGTTTAGAGAAATTGTTTATGTGCTTGTGTTAATTGACAGGAAGCCACCATACAGAGAGAGCCCAAGAGAATTTCTTCTTGAGACAGAAGGTCAGGGCCGGGAAGGAGTTTCTCAGGTGGCTGCTTTTTCAATACTATTTTTGAACAAAGAAGACTGGCCTGTTTGGGGTTCCTTACCTCTGACGGTAATCCTACTAGTCAGACCTACAGCTGTGCTCAACCTGGGACTTTCAGCTCATAGCTGTAGCAGGTATTTCCCTGGGTCAGTAGAGGTTATATTTGTGACCTCTGAGGAAAGGGAGCAAACTTGAACATCCTTCACAGAAACCTCCCCCTTTGTCCACCCTCACTCCCCAGCTTCCTTCTCTTTTTCTCTCTTTATCAGTCCTATGGCTTGTGTGTGCGCATGTGTAATCCACCTACACACAGGTAGGAAGAGTCATCTTTCAGAGACTGGTCAAGCCCCTTGCATCCCCTGGTAACGTCCTAGCACACTCACCGTTGCCTCTTCAAGCCCACGGTCCTCGTCCACTCAGGCTAACACAACAAAATGTCGTAGACTGCGGGGCTTACACAACAGACATTCAGTTCTCACAGCTCTGGAAGCTGTAAGTTCAAGATCAGGGTGCCAACACGGTCAGGTTCTGGTGAGAGCCCTCTTCCCAGCCTGCAGACAGCCGCCTTCTTCCTGTGTCCTCACGTGGAGGAGAGAGGGAGCTTCTTCTTATAAAGGCATCGGTTCTCTGGGATCAGGGCTCCACGCTGACTACCTAATTTAACCTTAATTACCCTCCTTAAAGAGCCTGTCTCCAGCACAGTCGCATGGAGGGGAGATTAGAACTTCAACATATGAATTTGGGGAGACAATTCAGTCCATAGCACCTACCTAAAACAGCCTCAGGCCTTGATACTTCTCCTCTGTGAGGCAGACATCATGCTCCCCAAATTCCAGCAGATGGGCGAAGCTTCCCGATGGGTCCCATTGACACCCCCTCACCTGGCTCCAGGTGTGCAGGAAGCAACCCTCCTGTCCCCCTGGAAGGGGGGATGCTCAGCACGTCGGCAACCCTCCCCAAAGGGGTCCCAGCTCACCCTCTTCCCACCCCCTACCTGGTCTCAATTCACATTTGGAGCAGATTTGGGACAGGGATAATGCTGGGAAAGTGGCTTCATCGTCACTCCGTGACCCACTCCACCTTTGGGAGATTGATTGTCTTGTTCAATGCTGAAACGCTGAAGTAGAAAAGTCTCCCTTTAACATCCTGTGATAGTCATGAATGTATAAGTGATAAAAGAAGATTATGAAAGAAAATGTATGGCTCCATCTCATTTTTGCTTTATGAAAGTAAATATTTATAGAAAACCCCTAAAAGAATAGGTATTAAAATGGTGTGGGAAGTAGAAGTTCTCAGTGATTCATCCTCTTTTTGCTTCTCTGTAAGAAACAATTACTTTTTGCAAGAGACATGTGTTTCCTTTATAATCACAGGAAAATACTGAAAATGTGGTTTTTCAAAAATTGAAAATAAAATGCAGAAAAGACTACAATGCCATTAGGACTGAACTGCTCAAACTTGAGTCATTTCCTTTAAAAGGAAAATAATTCTCATGGATTCCTATGGTTGACAAATTCTTTCATTATAATGTTTCTTAAATATGTACAAACGTAAAGCTAGTCATAACCCCTTATTCACTTGCAACTGACATTTACAGAGAACATACAAAAAGAAAGGCTTAAAGACAAATGATATCCAGATCAATGGCACTCATTAGATATGACAGATTGCATTATTTTGCTAAAACAAAATTGCTAGTTCTGTGTTGAATAGAAAAATGTATTGGTGGCTTTATGTTGGCTTGTCATTGCCTGGAATGCGTTTTGTTATTTGTCTTGATGGACCATCTTTTGAATCACCAACATTATTATTGTCATAACTTACCCTTTTATTTTTTTACATATTCTCTTAGTTATTTTTAACTGCCAATCCATTATGTTGACAGGCCAATCATTTTAAAAGTGTATTCCAAATGCAATGATGGAAAATCAAAGTATGTCATTTAATAAAAACTTCCCCATGGCCCATCTCCTGCTACATTTACTGCTAAGCGGCTGTTGCTGTGATGCTCCATGACGCACAGAAGGTGGGACCTGGGAGTCACAGCCTTGCGAGAGTGGAGTGTTGGGACGGCCATGGCCCCAGGTCTCTGGTCTACTCCAAGAGGTGTGGTGTGAGGTCTCAGTTCAAGCACCGTGCTTTTTGTCTAACCTCTGCAAGCCTTAATTGTTAAGTAAACTATGACTGCATATTTGGCTGAGGCAGCACTATTGCTTTCATATAAAGTATGCCTCTGCTCTCACTAATCCAGGATGATTACAAAGAGTATCACCCTGCAGTTCTAGGTCTTTTAAGCTACGTCAAATCAAAGTCTTCTGTCCTCAGATAATTTAAGAAAGTGAAGTCTTCATCTGTGAAAATGGTCGTGGTTATACCTGGCTGAGGAATTCAACTTGACACGGTGGCAAACAGGAAAGGATGCTGTCCTGTGACATTAGGTTTATTGTATGAGACCACAGAGCATGGTTAATGTAAATGTGGGGCTTCAAATAACATGGCAAAGGGTTTTCCAGGTAATCCCAAGTAGGTCTATACTAATTTCTTAATCATCAAAACAGAAAACAAAACTGTAAAATACTCACGGAGAAATTGCAGACTGCTGTGACATTTCCACAAAATTTATTTTGTAAGCTACCTAACCCAGTAATATGGCAAGAGTTGGAGTTCTTTGGCTGGTAGATGGGTCACTCCTATCTGTCATCCCGTAGTGCCTCTGTCATGACGTAAAGTTCCCCCTGTGTCTGTGTCTTTGTGTCCAGATTTCCCTCTTCTCATAAGAACACCAGTCATCTTGGATTTGGGACCCACCCTACTCAGCTGTGACCCCATCTTCACTTGATTATATCAGCAACAACCCTATCTCCAAATAAGGTCACATTCACGGGTTCTGTGCACACATGAATTTTGAAAGGACACCATTAATGCCAGTAAAAATATCAACGAATTTCCTTGAGAAACTGCTTAATATATAAGGAATAATTCCGTATCTCTTGATTTCCCAAATTTCACATTCCAAGCTGAAAGTTCAAGGGAGCTTCCTGTACTGTCTAAGCGTGGATGTCAACTCTGTTTTCAACTCATTAAAGAATATATTATAATTGTAAAAGTATGAGTTTTACTAGTGTTTTGCTACTTTGGAGGGAAGTGGTGGAAGAACTATCCACTCATTCCTCATCCAATTAGCATAATTTTTTTTTGAAAGATACATGATTTGCATATATCTTGGCAGGGGGGAGCGGGCTGGGGGGAGGGGAGGGGAGAGTGTCAGTTATTCATAAGGCAAGTCCCTGGTCTTAAAATGCTTATTAATTTTTAATAATATTATGAAGAGCCCCTTACCCAGGCCTGGCTGTCAACTCCGCTACAAGCAGCAATAACCTTTCCTTACTCCAGGGGAAGGGATTCCCCTTGATCCTCCTATTTCAGGGCAGCAGGGGATTTTTGCAAAGAAAGCAAGAAAGATAGCGGAGGTGCTTTGTTTGGGGGACTGGTTTGCAAATGGAACCTCTCAAAGCAAACTCTTCTCCTGGAAAGTCTAAGGTTTCCCCATGGGGCAGAAGCATAAACCTTCTTATTGTCAAGACAGATAAAGCAATGGTTTTTCCCACTTAAGAGGGTGTGTCCTTTTTTGCCATGAGAAGACTTTCACCATTGCCTGCAGTAGGTTAGATGAAACTTTGTGAAGAGAGATCAAGACAGATCAAAGAGAATGTTTTTCACTTAGGCTGAAAGTTGCATAGCATTAAGCAGTGTTTCCAACGCTTTATGATGTTTACCTTGTCCGCGCAAACATCCATCACTAGTTATTTAATGTATTTCTTTGATTCACTGGAAAATTTAAATAATTTATTTCCATCGTAGGCAATAATATCCATGAAAAAGTCTGGTTTCATGTTGCAGTTATATGGTTTAGTTATGTTTTCCAATTATATTTTCTTCAGCTCAAATTAAAATAATATATAACTAACAAATAAAAATATTCATGCATCTGTCATGTAAAACCCTTACAAGCATCGTCCGTGGAATGCTGCCACACTAAAGAAATACTGACTTAATGTGACCATAATGGTCTTGAGTTCCTGCAATCAGCAATGGTGGCTCTGGACGCAAGAAGATAACACAGGTCATAACAAAGGAGAGGGTTGAAGACAGTTCATATTATGGTCAAGCCTGTACAGCTCTGCAGCCCTGCAGCCCTAGCTTTGGTGCCAGCCCCACTACTGAGCCCAGAACCCATGCTCTTTAGACCTCAGTTTCCTCACGTACACAACTAGAATAACATCTCCTAATTCACTGCACTTTTGTGAGTATTGACATCCACTCATTCACAGACATTCACGGAGCACCTCTCACGGGGCACCAAGCAAGTACCCCACCCACGCAATATGCACCTGTCATCAGTCATCTACGGGCCACTTGTTCAGGAACTCTCTCTATATACTTGTTCATTCATAAGCACAATTTAGTCACTTTCAGTCAACATCCTTATTTCTAATTTTCCATTTAAACAACTACAGAACACATGGACTTGTGTGGGCCCTAATCACAATCAGATGTTAACATTTTTATTTGTTAAACTTCGTTGATTTACAATGTTGTGCGAGTTTCAGGTATACAGCTTCAGACTGTTTCCATTATAAGTTATTACAAGATACTGAATATAGCTCCCTGTGCTATAAGTAGATCCTTGATGTTTATCTATTTCATGTATAGTGGTGCTTATCTATTAATCCCATATTCCTAATTTATCCCTCCCCATCCCCAGCTGTTAATTTTAATGCAGACTAATTTCTGCCTGCATGGAGCTCCCGATCAACGGGGTTGCTGGGGAGTGGGGGGAAGAGACAGTAATCAACTAATTTTGCAAGTGTACATAAAATTGTAATCTGGGAAAAGTCCAGGGAGCAGAGAGGGCATCTGAGCATATAACACAAAGGCCTTACTTGGGCTAAGAAGTAAATACGATAAGTAAATATTTATAATATATAAAGCCCTTTGGAATAGCCCATCATCCACGTCAAGCTGGTGTTGATGATGAAACGAAAACAGGAGGAGGAGTTCCCAGTCCTTGGTCCGGGCCAGAGACACTTCTAGTGGTCCAAAACAGAATCCCACCCAGGCTAGCTATTTAGAAGTTGACTGTTCATTAAATCACTCCATGAACATGGTCACCTGTAGTACAACTGAGTTTCTGTTAATTATTGTCTTTATTTCTATTTTTCCAATTAAAGAAACACTTTGTGATATTGTCTATAAGAGAATCCCTGGACAGTGTACACCCTGCAGAGGACTAATGTTCAGGAAGAGCTGACCCCGTAGGGTAGTTGGGTCACGCTGCAGCAGATGGCATATTTTCATAAAAACCTAGAGTACATCATTAAATGCCCAATGGAACGCCATGGAGGTAGTTGGAGATATTCCAGATGACCGTACATTACATGCTCCCACCTCCGTTTTATCTAACTGAGGTTGTAGGGCGATTAATCTGTTAACACAATAGCGATTTAAAATATTTATTTTTACTGTGACATATCATGTATTCAATTTACTTCAAAACATCTCCTGGACTCTTGCATTTTGCTGCTGTAATCATGCAAATGTAAACATGATCGTTGGATGACCTAACTGCTTTGAAGTTTGTAATGTTTTTTAAATTTCCCCTTCTCTTACAAAGGTACAGGAAATGCAGTACTTGTTGAAAGTCACTGTATATGTCCAAAGGGGAATTTAAAACACTTAATGACTTGAGATTTCACCGCTGCTGAGCCCGCATTCTTCCCTGTTAGCAGCTGAGCCAAGAAAGGAAATCACAGAGGAATCTTTGATGTCAGAGAAAAGCAACTTGAATGGCAGGGCAGGAGACAATGGGTGTAGCTTCCTTAGAAAAGACAGGAGTAACATAAACCAGGACGCAGAGGGTAGCAAGGGAGCCTGGAACTTTGCATGCCAGAGTTCTGTTTACTTTATAATAGTATCAAATAAGCATCCCTAATATTAGACACCATGCAATTGCACACTCCTTTTTCCTAGAGTATGTTTAATTCCTTTGAAAAGGTATAAGTGAACCAATTTTAACAGGAAAAATCTAAAAACCCAACAATACCTGGTTTTTCAAAAAAATAAAGCAAGAGTTTTGGCTCAATATATTTTCCCTAAGAAATTTGACAATATGATACTTGGGTAGTTTTTCTAGTAATTTTTCCAATGTTCATTATTTGAATGGTGTTGTTAAGCTGACAGATAAAAGTTGTATAATCTGTAGAACTTGTATAAAAGAAACCGGTATGAAGAAACTTGAGAACTCCGGGAAGATCTGTCTCTACCCAATCAGCTTTGCCGTGTTCTACTTCATTCATTTATTCAATCATTGAACCAACATTTGAGGAAACAGGTCAGCCAGAGATGAGAGTTTGTGGATCACCTGTGCCTTCCTGAAAACTTCCCAGAGCTGCCTCTGCCTGCCCCACTCACCACCACCACCCCTCCCTACATGTGGACTCAGACACCTTTGATGACCTGCCAGCGCACAGAAACCTATGAGAAGGGAACTATTCTCAATGGCAAGAGAGGTCGATTGCTGCCTGCGAGAGAAAGAAGTTTTCGAAGTACAAAGGAAAGCCTTCAAAGGAATGCCAACCAAAGCTCTCCGAGCCAACGCACTTGTCAGGTACATAACCTTGCAACCCTGAGCCGTGGCTGATTTGCGGAAGGACTATTCTGATTGGTAAAGACCAGGTTAAATTAGATGTGTTTTCTGTATGTTCTGATTCATCTGTTATATTTCAAAGTCCCATGGAAGTGTAGAGTGTTTAAAGTTTTGTTCACAAAAATTAGGTTCAATTATCTGGTCATTTTTCTTAGGTGAAACCATACATTCTCAAGGATGGCAGATAAGTGAGGGGCTGCTGAAGCTTACCCCCAAGAAGTTATCCACTGGGGGTGCTGCCCATCCCTAAAATATGTGTATGGACTGATTAAAACCACGAATAGTGTCCGAGCACCCAGCATATGGAGGGGGATGAGAAGTTCTTTGCAACAAGTGGGATGACCATTCTGAGTCCCCAAAAGAACCCACAAGGGGAGCATTTCAACACGACCTTGAAGGAGCTATTTGGAGCGAGGGCTTGCCTAGGAGTCCCACAAAGTCATCAGGGAATAGGCAAGGGACAGGTCCTTAAAGGAAAGCAAGGAGACTGTTCCCACCCGAAGACAGGAAGCAAGCGAAGAGCAGTAGCCCACCACCAACATGATGCAAGGCAGTTTTCTAGAGTATTCCGCCTCTCCCATAAGAATCTCCCATGACTGTCACACTCGAGCCCAGTGACCTTCCACACAAGGAGAAAGGGGGTCATCTCTGTTGTGCAAAGCACAGGGCAAAAGGGAGGGTGAATCCATATCACCCTTTTCCAGAAAATGAGAACAGCAAATCCCTAGGTCCCAGTGTCCTACAAGAGGGGACGCGGGAGGAGGGGTGCACGCGAAGCATCTGGTTTACAGGAGAAGGTCTTGTAGACACAGACAGCTCAACAGCCCATCCGAATCCATCTTCCCATGGAGAGAAGAAAGGCCCCAGCGCAGGGGACAGGGGACAGAAGAGCACTCTGCGAGCAGCTGGTGTGTCCCAGCTCCCTCCAGGCCTCACACTTGACTGCATAGTCCTTACCGCTCTGTCTAAAGCTCTGACTTACTTTTGAGAAGATAAAAGGCATCAAAAGCCGGGGACTTAAAACATATTTGAAGAGTCACCTTTACCATGTGGCCTTGGGGGTGTTTTGAAACCCTCAGTCGGCTCACTAATTTCAGAGAAAAGGCCCAGGCACAGACACTGAGTTTTCCTTGTTAAGTGGAGCCAGTACCTGAGGACAAGAGCCGGGTGCTTCCTCACCCAAGAATTTGGAAAGAAAGGAAATGCCCTGAGGCTCAAGTCAGGAGCTGATCCGTCACTGAGGACTCTGGGCCCTCATGGGGAGGCCCGTGGCTTCATCCCGTGTGGCCCGTGGTAATCTCAGTGGGGCAGCACCAGGATGGGTCCACAATTAGGAAGGCTGCCTTCAAGTCTCAGAGAAACTTTGTGATGACAGAGCTAGCAGGAAGCCAAGACAATGGAGAGACAGACAAGCCCTGATCATCTTTATCCCGCAATTTCTAAGAAGAAAGGACCCTAAATATTGGACACAAATATTCTGGCTACTAAAATGATGTTCTCTCTTATAAAGTGGGGAGAGCTTGTCAGCTGTCATCACGTCTGACCCGATTTTCCTTGAATTAATGTTTACCTGCCCACTTTCCTATCTCCCTTGACTTCCCACGCTTATTAATCCTAAGAAGGGGGTCCTAGCTAGCAGTCTCTGAAAAGGAAATATGGCCTTTCTGATTTATTTCATTCATTCATACCATCAATATTTATTATAACTTCCCGTATGCCAAACACTGTGCTACAGTTTGATGGCATCCAAATGTGAATCAGGTACAATCCCAGCCCTCAAAGAGGCTCCGTTAGCTTGACTCCATTCTAGAGACTTTTATAAGATCCTGTGACACTACAGTTGTATGGTCAGAAGCACAAAGAGAAGAACCACCTAACTAGTCTGTGGGTTGCTCAGTGGTCTGAGCTAAGGTTGGATTCCTGTAGAAGGTTTTGTCTGGGTTAAGTCTTTAACTCAGCCCATCCTTTAATGGGTAAATCATAAAAGAAGGGCAGAGAAGAACAGAAGAAAAGGCAGGAAGCTGTGTTATAGCATGGTATGTTTGAAAAAACCTCAAGAATTTTGGCATAGAGTTTGAAGTAGTGAATGATGAGAAATGAGGATAATGACACAGGACCCAGGAGCTTGCAGACGAGAGCTTCTCAATAAAGGCTGAGTGGACTCCAGGGTGGGGTGGGGTCTACGGCAGTAAGCCATGGGAAAGAGATTAATGCATGGCCATTAGGAGCAAAATTTACAACTTTATTGGAAGACTTAAAAGAATCCTCGAATAAAAGGTAGATCTACATGTTTATGAAAAGGAGGGCTTAGTATTACAAATGTGTCATTTTTCCCAAAGTCAATCCCATGCAATTCTAATGAAAGGGATTTTCTTGGTGGGACTGGAGAAATTGATTCTAGAATTCTGTTTTGGTGAATAACTAAGAGAGGAGGTATTATTCCCCTCAAAATTCATGGGTTGGAGCCCTAACCCCCAGTACCTTAGAAAGTGACCATATTTGGAGATGGAGTCTTTATAGAGATAACTAAGTTAAAATGAAGTTATTAAGGTAGGGGCCAAATCCAATATGACTGTTGTCCTTATAAAAAGAGGAACTATGGACACAGACATGAACAGAGAGTAGATGATGGGAGACACAGGGAGAAGATGTCCATCTACATCTTCTGGAACAGATCCTCCCCTTGGAGCCTCGGAGGACACCAACCCAGCCAACACCTTGATCTCAGACTTCTATCCCCCAGAACCGTGAGAAAATAAATTTCTGTTGCTTAAGTCACCCAGTTTGTGGTATTTTATAATGGCAGTCCAAAACAACCGATACAGAGGATCTCGTCCAATAGATACTAAAATTTATTATAAATCTATGTTATTGCACAATATTATATAGAGGCAAAGATAGGAAAACAGACCAGTGCAACAGAATAGAACATCCAGACTCATCAGAAAAGAAAAATATTATATCTGACAATACCAGTGCTGACAGGCACCTTCGTGGGCACCTTGGCGGGCACCTTGGCAATATAAGTAAAACTGAAGTTGCACTCACCTATGACCCAACAATTCTCCTGTTAGGGACACATCCTAGAAAATTATCATGTGGACAAAAAGGTAATGTACATGTGCTTATTTCAGCATTTACAACATGAAAGGGAAACCACCTAACTGTCCATCAGTAAAGAAATGGACAAGAACATTGTAATAGATTCACTTGATAGAATCACTTTTGTGTTCTGAAAAAGTCCTTATTTCACCTTCATTTTTAAAACATATTTTCACTGGGTAAAGAATTCAGTGCTGGCAATTTTTTTTTGTTTCCAGACATTAAAGATGTTGCTTCAATAAGACATTGGAGCATTCTCACTTGCATTGTTTCTTATGAGAAAGGTGCTGTCATCCACGTTTCCTCTTCTTTATTCTGTTTGGCTTTTTCTCTTGTTATTTTTTTCTGGCTTCTTTTTAAATTTTTCTTTATCATTGGTTTTGAACAATTTGACTGTTATGTGTCTTGGTGTACTTTTCTTCATGTTTCCTGTGCTTGGGGTTGCCTGAGCTTCTTGGATCTGTGAGTTTATAATTTTCATCCACTTTGAGAAAATTGGGGGCTAATTATTCATTCTACCATCTCTTCTGTCTCCACCCCTTTGGGGATTCCAATTACAAGTGTATTAGTTCACTACTTACTGTTCCTTTTATTTTTTTTTTCAGTATTTTTCTCTGTGTGTGTGTTTCATTCTGGACTGTTTCTGTGGCTATATCATTAAATTTACCAATCTCTTCTTCTGCAGTACCTACCATGGTGTTAATTCCATCCAACGTATTTTTCGTCTCTAGGAGTTTGATTTGTGTCATCTTTTACCTTTCATGCCTCTACTTAATTTTTGAACATAGGGAATACAGTTATTGTAATTGTACTTTAATGTTCTTGTCTAGTATCTAACACTTGTGTCCATTCAGGATTAATTCTGATTGATTTAACTCCATTATGGGCCACAGTTTTCAGCGTCTCTGCTTTCCTGCTCTTGAATATTGAGAGTTTTTGTATTCCTATCAGTATTCTTGAGCTTTATCTTGAGATGCAGCTAGGTTACTTGGAAAGGATTTAATCCTTTTGGATCTTGCTTTTAAAGATCTTCTAGGTGGGAACAGATTAATGCTCAGGCTAATTCTAACTTATTTCTCACTAATTAAGGTGAGGCCTTTCTGTGTGTTCCAGCCAAATATCTTGTGAGCCATGACATTCTCCAGTCTGGCTGGTGAGAGGAGGCACTCTTCTCAGACTGTGTCAGCAGCAGGCACTGTTACCTCTAATCGTTTTGGATGCTTCTTTCCCAAGACAGGAGCTTTCCTCAAATGTATATGCCAATCAATATTCAGCTGAATTGTTGAGAGTGACTCTCCACATCTCCGGAGTTTTCTCTCTATGAAGCCCTCTCCTCTGGTCTTCTGACGTGTGAGCTCCAGCCACCATGATTTTCCTGGACTCTCAGCTCTGTCTTCTCAACTCAGGAGTCATCAGGCTCTGCTGGTTCACCCCTGCCCTGCACATAGCCTGTAACTCTCTCAAGGCAGGGAAATTGGGAAGTTGTTAATTTCCTGTCTCACAAGATGACTGTCCTTCCTTGCCTGAAGTCCAGTGTCTTGAAATTCATCATTTCATATCTTTTGTCTGTCTTTTGGTTGTTTCAGGCAGGAGGGTAAATCTAGTCCCTGTGTTTCCACCTTGGCAAGAAGAACAAGCTCATTTGATGGAATGGAATATTGCAGTTTTAAGAAATGAACTAGAGTAATAGATAAGTTTATACACATTAACATCTATCCTGAAACTTAATATTAAGTGAAAAAAATCAAATTTAAAGAATAATATATTCTGCCTAAAACCATTTACATAGTTTAATAAGAAGTATGAAACATACATGTAAAAATGTTAGTGAATTAGCATTACTTAAATTCGATGGTTGGTTAAGAGGATGTTTATTAATTAACTATATTCTCTCTGTATCTTTAAATTATTTCATAATTTAAAATACCTATCATTTAGGTTAGTGGTAGATTCTGCTGTCAAGAATAGAAATTTGCATCTGCCTTTGGGTCTCAGGTTCTTTGCTCACAATTACATAATTAAAAAGCTCACAGATTCTGACCCACCTCCTCGAGTAATGGAAATAAAAACAAAAATAAACAAATGGGACCTAATGAAACTTCAAAGCTTTTGCACAGCAAAGGAAACCATAATCAAGACCAAAAGACAACCCTCAGAATGGGAGAAAATATTTGCAAATGAAGCAACTGACAAAGGATTAATCTCCAAAATTTACAAGCAGCTCATGCAGCTCAATAACAAAAAAACAAACAACCCAATCCAAAAATGGGCAGAAGACCTAAATAGACATTTCTCCAAAGAAGATATACAGACTGCCAACAAACACATGAAAGAATGCTCAACATCATTAATCATTAGAGAAATGCAAATCAAAACTACAGTGAGATATCATCTCACACCAGTCAGAATGGCCATCATCAAAAAATCTAGAAACAATAAATGCTGGAGAGGGTGTGGAGAAAAGGGAACACTCTTGCACTGCTGGTGGGAATGTGAATTGGTTCAGCCACTATGGAGAACAGTATGGAGGTTCCTTAAAAAACTACAAATAGAATTACCATATGACCCAGCAATCCCACTACTGGGCATATACCCTGAGAAAACCAAAATTCAAAAAGAGTCATGTACCAAAATGTTCATTGCAGCTCTATTTACAATAGCCCGGAGATGGAAACAACCTAAGCGCCCATCATCCGATGAATGGATAAAGAAGATGTGGCACATATATACAATGGAATATTACTCAGCCTTAAAAAGAAATGAATGAGAAATGTAATGAGAAATGAGAAATGTAATGAGATGGATAGACCTAGAGTCTGTCATCTAGAGTGAAGTAAGTCAGAAAGAAAAAGACAAATACCGTATGCTAACACATATATATGGAATTTAAGGGAAAAAAAAATGTCATGAAGAACCTAGGGGTAAGACAGGAATAAAGACTCAGACCTACTGGAGAAAGGAATTGAGGATGTGGGGAGGGGGAAGGGTGAGCTTTGACAGGGCGAGAGAGAGTCATGGACATATGCACACTAACAAATGTAGTAAGGTAGATAGCTGGGGGAAGCAGCCGCAAGGCACAGGGATATTAGCTCGGTGCTTTGTGACCGTCTGGAGGGGTGGGATAGGGAGAGTGGGAGGGAGGGAGACGTAAGAGGGAAGACATATGGGAACATATGTATATGTATAACTGATTCACTTTGTTATAAAGCAGAAACTAACACACCATTGTAAAGCAATTATACCCCAATGAAGATGTTTAAAAAAAAAAAAAAAAAAGAAGCTCACAGAGGTGGCTTCCTGGGAGAAAAAGGAAGGCCCTCTTCTGAGAAGGAAATATCCAAGACAAGACAGCTCTGAAGAGGTAAACTGTTCTGGGTGATTAGAGATGTGTTTAAAAGTGTAAGCAGAATTCTAAAAGTACGTCTCTGCAAAAATTTTCCTATGGAAAAAAAGATTTTTTGTAAATATTCATTTAGACTAAACCATGCACCTAAGTTTTGTTCATTCTCCTGCTTCTAGGGAGGCGACTATATATGTATACGTGTGTACGTGCATGCGTATGTGTGTGTGCGTGCATACACTTTTCTTGTTCAATGTTAACAGGAGTAAGGAATCTCAAAAACTTGGGAAGATCCATAGGCTCATTCTCAGGACTATAAAAAGGAATAGAGTTCTCTTGACATCCATATGTAATATTACTTAATGTTAATTAACTAACACCCTGATACAGGAATTGATGTTAAGACTATTACGTTACCATTATCCTGTTGGGGCGAGACAGGGCTAGACCACACCCTGTGAGAATGTGTGCTATTCCTCTTGAAGACAGTCAGGAGTCCCACTGTCCAATGTAACAAGAAGAGGCAGCTCTGGGGACAGCAAATGAGCAATTGCGTCATTTCTTTGTGGGAGTTTCTGCCAGTTTGACTTTGGATGTGGAGACAGAGCCGGGGCCCTGAAGGCTGTAACATTGGCAACAACTCTAAGCATCTCTTGTCGTGTTCTCCCTTCCATTATGCCCCAGAGTTCCATGCGTCCTTATTGAAAGTTACCGCCCCGTCTCTGCTATGCCTGGGGGCAGCTACTTTGGTTATTGTCAATGTAATTTGGAAATAATTTGCAAAGGACCACTTTCCAGCAATTAAATTATCAGGGGTCTCTCACAGCCTTCACATCTGGTTATATGTTGAGAACGTGATTTTCGTTTGTAGTTATGGATTGATCTGATTGTATCTGGGTACAGCCATCAGGAAAGAAATAGCTAAGTCTGGAACTTGTGACGCTCTCTAACTTCTCTGCAGGAGGAACTCTCCACCTTCTTTCTTTTTCTTGACCAACTTGACAGATGCTCGCTCTGGGCTGTCAACAGGGTTAGAGTTAAGTAAGTGACAGTGGCATTCCTTTACAGGTAGCCCTGAATGTACTTCAACCTTTATAGAGAAGTAAATTTGGTGCTTTGATCTTGGTAACAAATGAATTGTGCCATGGCCTATACTTATCCATCTTTACAGTCGAAGGCAACTGAATGCAAAAGAGGCGGGGGTGGGGGGTGGGAAATAAGCAAAGAATAAATAGTCAATAGGCTTCTCAGTCAGGGTCTTGTCAGGAAGATGGAAACCACTCTAGGTATTTCAAACAGAGGAAATGTTATACACGAAACTGTTTAAACAGGTACTGGGAAAGCAGAGCCTTTAAACAGAGATGGCAGGCAATGTGGAGACGGATAACAGGGTGCAGCTGCTGTCCCCAGGGCTAGGAAGTCACGGAGAGGAGACCCAGGGCAGCCCAGGATCTGGCCACTTGGAAGAAACTGCAACGGTGGCAGGCAGATCTGGCCAGACCTGGAGCCATAGGAAAGCTTGGTTATGGCTGAAGAGGCCACCAGAAAAAGGGGGGGCCACATAACCTGGCTCTTCCTGGCCACCTGCCCACCGAAACTATTTATCCAGGATTTAGCAGCAGGAGGGCAAGGGAGCTGGGAGATGGAGTCCCTGTGAGGTACGGCAAGCAGGGGATAGTTCTAAGAGTGTAGTGCCAAATTCAATACAGATGCCCAGTTAAATTAGAATTTCAGATAAACAACTAATAAATTTTTAGTATAAGTATGCCTCATGCAATATTTGGTACACAGTTATACAAAAATTTACTCATTGCTTATCAGAAATTCAAATTGAATTGGGCATCTTGTGTGTTTATGTGCCAATCTGGCAGCCCCATCTGAGAGCAAACAGGGAAATATTGGCAAGTATGGAAATGAATGCTAACGTGGGCTCCAGAAGGCCCCTTAGCCCGAAGAGTAATAGCCATGAAGGAAGGGGAATTTTGCAAAGACTAAAGGTTCATTCAAAGACTAAAAGGTTCAAAGACTAAAAAAAAAGAAAAAAAAATGAGAATTAGAGAGAGAGGTAGGTAAGCAGTTAATATATCAGAGTCTTCAAAATATTTTATAAGAAAGATCAAGGGCAAGGGGATTCCTGCAGATGTTGGAAAAGGAAGCCCGAGACCGGGAGCTGGGAGTGTATGTTGCACTCAGTGATTCCTGTTAATGCCCCTGATTGAAGTCTGAAACCAATTAGAGGCCAAAAGATGCTCAGCATCAAAATTCAATCAGAATGAACATGGTAAGGCATCATTTTGAAGGATGAAGGAGAGTAAGCTTTGATCGGGCCCCTTTCCACCTTTCTGTGCTGTGGTGAAATAGACAAATAAACCAGCAAAGAACTGGAGGAAAACACTAACCATCTATGCATCCCAGGAGGGCCTTAGGAGTTTGGAGCAGTGCCAAGTGCTACCTTCTGTTCTTGGGGAGAAAACTGTAAAATTGTATAGAGTTAGTTGCTAACTTTGGGGTGTTGGATTACCAGTGGGTCTACTAGTTGGCTGGGCTGATCAGACCCAAACTCTCCTACAGGGTCTTCCATTGCCATCCCTTCTTAGGCACACACACACACACACACACACACACACAAATATACACACACACACACACACACAAACACACACTGGAGGCAGAGGAGGTAACTTGGAAATGATTAACACTGTCCACCCCACCTGAACACATGGTGAACTTCCCTTATTATGGAACAGTTGAAACACCATAATTCCCAGGCCTATCCCCACTATCAACATCCAAAGTCTTGAAGTCAAGAGGGCCTCACACACACTTATAACAATTACTGAGGATGGATTCTTTGGGGCAGCAACTAGGACTGGTCCGTGATGAGCAAACCATACCATGGGTGTCAGGAGTGCGCTACTGCCTCATGAAAGGGGTACTTCATCCAAGTGGTTCCAATCACAAACACAAATGAAAAATATCTAGGTCGAAGGCTCAGACATAGGTAACTATTCAAGAGAGTAATCTGGTCTGGCAGAAAGCTGTCTTGCCTACCCCAATTTTTACATGAACGTTAAGATTTTGCAAGAACTTTAAAGACCAGGAAGCAATGCAGCTTGCAGGTTTATGCAGCTAGCCCACAGTAGAATCCTGGCCTCAGAATCAAAGCCTCAAAATGATTTTTGCCCTCAGCACTCTTACCCTAACTGAAGTGGTATTGGTCTTCAATAAAGTAAGTTATGGGTTAGAAGGAATTATAGGTGGAAGAGACACATGCTGAGAGTGGGGTAGGGTCTATGCAATTTGAGATAGCAGTTCTGGGACAAACAGCAAAAGGAATTGGGCCTCCTAGTTTTTGATACTTCTCCTAAGTCAAGCCTCTCTCAGCAAAATGGTCCATTGGGCCAACATTTCTATAGAGCTTCCTCCTGAGGCTCCCTATTGGTAGTTATCATATATACATCCTACTGCTGTTATTACGCAATCTTTAGAAACAAAACACATGCATATCCTAAATCCACATGTCCAGTATGGTAACTACCAGCTATCTATAACAATGCTATTGGGTACTGGAAACGTGGATGATTTTTACATTATATTTTCCTTTAATTAATTTTAAATTAAAACTGATCATTCAGTTATTGGAAAACTGAAGTATCTTTGGCACCACTTGGGTATGTGAATCTACCTTTTCAATCTTCAATTTTATGAAATTTAAATGCACAGCAAGTCTTTCACATGACAACTTAACATTTGCCTTGAGAGGTAAGGGTAAAATTCATTTGAGATTTCAAAGACTTAGTATAAAAGATACAAAAGTTCTCATTAATAACTTTATACTGATTACATGGTAAATGATATTTTGGATATACTGGGTAAGATATAGTGCTTAGGGCTTCCCTGGTGGTGCAGTGGTTATGAATCTGCCTGCCAAGACAGGGGACACAGGTTGGAGCCCTGGTCTGGGAAGATCCCACATGCCGTGGAGCAACTAAGCCCGTGCGCCACAGCTACTGAGCCTGCACTCTAGAGCCCATGAGCCACAACTACTGAAGCCCACGCACCTAGAGCCCATGCTCCACAACAAGAGAAGCCAATGCAATGAGAAGCCCGCACATCACAACAAAGAGTAGCCCCCGCTCGCCTCAACTAGAGAAAGCCTGTGCACAGCAATGAAGACCCAACGCAGCCCCCAAAAATTAATTAATTAAATAAATAATTTTTTAAAAAAAGTTATAGTGTTTAAATTAATTTTGTTTGTTTCGTATTTTCTTTTTTTAATACAGCTACTAGAAATTTCCATGTGTGGCTGACATTGTATTTCTATTGGACAGCACTGCTCTAAGTTTCTATATCTCCATAGGGTCTACATCACTATAAACTTAAATGTATACACATGAGCCTTCCTTCCCTGTGGTTTAACTAGAGCGGCCGGGTGCACGGAGGCAGACATACAGCTAGACGGCGTATCAGGATGATACATGCTGTCTCAGTGGGAATATTAAGTGGAAAAATTGCATTTTCTTCCCACCCACTCTTCTGTTTATTTCACTATCAAAATCTTCAGTGACACAGAGTAAAGAAGTAGAGATTTTGCAAGGATAGTGAAAACTATAATTATGAAAGATGGCCTTGGTCACGGTGAAGATGTTGAAGGGCTAAGACACTACAACATCTAAATTCTTCACCTTGAAGGTGCCCTAGTGCCAATCACTCCTCCTTCATGCACTGAAAAAGCAGGATGGAGCCTGGGGGTGACTGACGGGTGGAAAACTCAGAAGGGAATGTGGCGACAAGAGAGTAGAGGGAGAACTGTACAGAGGGACACCCAGGTGATGCTCTGGTCCAGGTTGCATGTGGAGGGCTGGATGGGCAACACATCTCAGCACTGTGATTCATCTTCTGGACCCTGAGAGTTTGTGAGTCTTTGGGTCTGTAAATTATTTTCTTTCTGGTAATGGATATAGCAAATGCAGATGAGAGATTTTCCTAATAATCTCTAACTCTGGCCCTAAAATAGGAATTTTTTTTTTTTTGCAGTACATGGGCCTCTTACTGCTGTGGCCTCTCCCATTGCAGAGCACAGGCTCCGGACGCGCAGGCCCAGCGGCCATAGCTCACGGGCCCAGCCGCTCTGCGGCATGTGGGATCTTCCCGGACTGGGGCACGAACCCGTGTCCCCTGCATCGGCAGGTGGGCTCTCAACCACTGCGCCACCAGGGAAGCCCTAAAATAGGAACTTAATTGAAGTTTACCCCAGTCTTAGCCGGAAGACAGCTATCCAACAATACTAATGTTTAAGACTAAATCTGGCTAGCTCGAGTCTCGCAGTTGTTTGTGGAGGCGATCTTCTAACCACCAATCCTGACTTTCACTTTTCAGAAATAATGATAGCAGGTGGAATATATAAAATTCATGGACTACGTAGAGTTCAAATGACTGTCAGAATAAGGCTAAGCCTCTAACTAAGCCATATTATGTCCATCTCATTAAGCAGCAAAATCATAAGGAGAGAAATGGATTTTTATTATATGAGCCTGGGCGCATAGGATGAAATGAAGGTGGCCAGTCAAGGCTGAATTCTTGACAAATCATCCCCGCTATGGTCAGAAAAGAAAGGAGCCCAAAACCTTAGGGATGAAATAATTTATTTTCTAAAAATCCAGATAACTGGCAGGGGGATCATATTATAACCCAAAAGGGTAGTTAACAGGTTAGTGTCTTTGTTTATAGAACCTCACCATGTCACATGACAGGAGAGGAATTCAGTCAGTGGAGTTGCATGCCAATGGATCTGCTTCAGGCCTGGGTGTGATGGGCTCATGGACACTGCTTAATTAACCACACTGTGGGGAGTCCAAAGTCATCCATGCTGAGCCAGGGACTGGAACCAGTGAGAATCTGCATGCCTTCTGGGCTGGGTAGGCTGCAGAGGGTGGGGTCTATTGGAGACTGGACAAGCCCTGGCTGGAGGCAAGCCACATCCAGCCCCATCCAAGAGAGGCCTGGAGAGGGCTATCAGCTCAGGTAAGCCAGTGTGCCCCTGGGTTTCATCAATTTCAATCCCACTCCTGGAAGATGTCAGTTCTGTGAACACTCACACCTCTACAGGAGTCAATGACCTGGAGGAGGGCCAGACCCCTGTCCCCAGTTGGGGGTGAGGTAGACGGGGCTCCCTTGTCAACATGATCCCAGGGGAAGCTGCAGCAATAAGGTGGCACAAAGCCACCCCATTGTCCCAGTAGGGTTGACTCTGCTGCATTACTGACGAGAAGCAGGTGTCTTGAAAGTTATGAGAGCTTTACCCTTTAGTTGGTGTTTTTAAAATTATTTTTAAAGTACCGAATACAACATGTTTACTTTTTAAAAAAGAATACAAATTAGAAATCATCGATAATTCCACCAAGCATAGCTAAACAATAGTAATATTTTATAAAACATCTTATTATAGTTTGAATTCACTATTTTTTTTAATATAAAGCATTTATCATGACTTAAGCACAGAACCGTGCTGTGAGCCTGTGGGCTCCACTTTACATGTCCTAAATCCCTGGTTTGGGATAATTCACTGTTTTTAGCCTGCTATTTTCACTTCAGAACGTTATTCCATGTCATTGCGTATTTTTCAATGTTGTCTATTTCACAGATACCTAATGCTCATTTTCTGATACGTATAAATTCACCTCTCCATCGTTTGGGATTGAAGCAGACTTCATATTAAATCATAGGTATATATTCCCATCAAGGTACATATATCTTGATTTCAGCAGTTTTCACTGCTAAGAGAATTCCTTTTACAAAAGTTCCCATGTTTCTTCCTCTCACCATCGCCATCAAGACAGTTGTATAACCATGTAATTCTTCAGCCCTGGCTTACCATCTACAAATGTTTGCATCAGTGGCCCCAGTCAATGCGCAGGCAAAGCAGGTGTGCCTTGGGGAGATGTAGGGTTGAGCACTCTGGCCAACCACACATTCTGGCTGTGATCGTCGTGCCCAGATAGGACAGTCCTGGGAACAAAGCTCACAGAAGGCAGGCTGGACCTTACAAATGATGCTGCCAAGAGCATTCCCCTTATCCATGAAAGGCAGGCAGAATTCCATGAGGATCTCTTAGACAACACTAGAAATGAATATTTTATTTACACACATATACATACAACACACCAAGAGATAAATAACAGGGAAAAAAATTGCGACAATTTCCTTGTTGGGGACTTTTCACAAGGACACTAAACGTATTTGTTTCCAAAGTTCCAAAGTTCTGGGTTCCTTCTGAGGAGCAGCTGGTCTCTGAAGAGTCCTGTCACCCCCTTCGCTCCACCTCACGTCCCAAGATGATGCACTGGACCCTGCACAGCGCCCAGCTCTGGAGGCTTAAGGAGGCTGCTCGAGCCACAGGGTCGTGAGAGCGAATGGGAGGTGTGATCACGCATGGGGAATGTGAGAAGCAAAGAAGGATGGGATGGAACGGAAGGAAGGATAGGTGTGTAGAAATAGAATAATTTTTGCATAAAACCAAACTCCTGGGCTTCCCTGGTGGCGCAGTTGTTGAGAGTCCGCCTGCCGATGCAGGGGACACGGGTTCGTGCCCCGGTCCGGGAGGATCCCACATGCCGTGGAGCGGCTGGGCCCGTGAGCCATGGCCGCTGAGCCTGCGCGTCCGGAGCCTGTGTTCCGCAACGGGAGAGGCCACAACAGTGAGAGGCCCGCGTACTGCAAAACAAAAAACAAAAAAATAACCAAACTCTTCCCTATATCCCTAGAATTTCTGGGTTAGGATAAAATCCTAAATTCACATCCCAAAGGCTGCCCTGCCCAACTCTGTCAGTTCTCTGGGGGGAAAGCGTTTATCCATCCAGGAAATCACATATGGTGGGGCGTTTTGTGGCTTCATCAGTGTTCTAGGTCACTTTGAAGATGGAGCTTTCCTTTCCCAGACAAGTTCAAGAGTAGGTCCTCTGTTCTGAGCTAGACCTTGGGACAACACAGGATTAGGTTATGCAAATCAAACTGCAAATACTGGGAAAGCAGGAAAAGGAAAGAATGCCCAGGAAAGTTTCAGATTGATTTTGTTCGTACTGTTGTGTGTTTGTAAATGGAGAACTAATAAGAAAGATTACATTTGCGGGGGGATGAAGCAGTGACTGGACTGGAATCCTTTTGTGGAGAGCACCACCTTGTGGTCCATCTCTTGAAGTTTTCCCAAGAACACGGTAGAGGCGCCCAGGCTTGGGGACAGGGGTCTCGCCACCCACACCTGGACAAATACACCTAACCTTCCCACCTGAGGGCTCAGGACCACCACAGACCCACCCCAGCAGGCTCATCCCACTTTCTGGAATTAAGACTGTACGTCAATTTTTTGGCCCTGGACCAGGGCGCAGGTGTCTTGTAAGCATCCCTGTGCCCCCAGGTCACTCTCTGCTTCCTCAGGTTGCCGCCACACCTGAGATCATTGCCCTACACAGTGCCCACCCACCCCACCCCATGCCTATTTTGACTCAAAACTACCATCTGCCAGGAAATTCTATCCTTCCCTCCACATTCAGACCCGCCCTGCAGCCAACGTGACTTGGCAAAGGTGACTTCTGATGTGGACCCAGGAGGCTGGCCTGGCTCCATATCCAACACTCGGTTCATTGTATTTGATTCATTCTCCCCAACAACAGTTTAATGTAGTGATTATTTCCCCCATTTTACAGATGAGGAAACAGAGGCTCAGGAGGTTAAAAATGTACTTGTCTTGAATTTCCCTAGATATTATCAACCTGTTGAATGAGTTCACTTTGTCACAGATACTCAAATTCTACTGGCTTGTGACTCCCCTCAGATGGAAGTAGCATCAGCAATTCCACCGGGACCCCTCAGTTATATGTGGGCATTTCTGGGTGTCTCTGGTCTCTGGGTATCTCACACGGGCTCTCCTCATTGACACCTCTGCTTGCAGAACCGTGGGGGTCAGCACCTCCTTCACCACGGCTGCAGGTGGGTTCTGGAAGAACCATCTGGACAAACTCAGGAGGACCCACGTGTGCAGGGTTCCGTCAGCCCTCTCCATGCTGCAGCGAGGCTGTTCTCCTTACAGAACTGGGCAAGCTTTCCTGTCCTCCCAGGCAGCATGTGTGGTGACCAGCATCTAAGCTGAAAACTGCTCCGTCACACTCTGTCCAGAGCCCTCTTGCTGCAGGGCTCAGGCCAGCGGCCACCAGGCACAGGCACTGCTTTCCTCTTCTTTACTCTGTATTCATTTTCTACTGTTGCCATAACAATCACCACAAACTTAGTGGTTTCACCACACAAGTGTGTAATCTGTTGTTCTGTAGGTCAGAAGTTCAAATCTCGCCAGACTAAAAACTGAGTGTAGGCAGTTGCCCTTCTTTCTGGAGCCTGGGCCGGGGGGTCGATTTCCTGATCATTCAGGAGTCAGCAGAACTCAGTTCCTTGTGGTTGTAGGACCGACGTCCCTGTTTTCTTGCTGGTTGTCCTCTGAAGCCTGTTCCTAGTTTCTATAGAACAAATGGGATTAACAGGATGTCCTTCAGAGGGCTGAGGTTCCTCGATATCTAGCGTGGCATGCAGATGGGTTCTTGGTCTTCAGAATCATCACTCAAATCCAGCTCCCTCAGATGACAGAGAGCCCTTTCTCCCTGGTCACTATTTTACGGAAAGCAGATAATCTTTATTTCTCAGTCTGTCACTCTGTGTCTCTCCTGCCACTGTCCCCAAAGTTCTACCATGCTCCTGTTCATCTCTGAATGGTTCCCGCATACCATGAGGTCTACTCACCAGTCAGCTGCTCTCCCAATGATGTGGGAACATCGGATACTGGGGGACCGGGTCAGATAGATGGTACACCCCTACCTGGAGCAGTCAATCCTGCTGAGATCCAGGGACTGCTCAGAGCCAAGAGCTAATGGACAGGACAGGAGGGCTGGATCTGTTGATGTAAACTGGGCAGAGGGGCTGGAAGATTTGAAAAATGGAGAGACCATCAGCAGGCACCCAGAGGTGGAGCAGAAAGCTGGGAGGGGGTCATTAACTGGGGAGACAAACGTGGGAAGTCAGGAGGGACAGGGTGGCCCTAGGTGACTCTGGGAGAAGAGGTGCAGGTGCTGCCGCTGTCTTTAACTGTTTGGAGCAGGAGAAAGGTTGGCAGCCCTTTCCATCACCCCCCGCCGGGCTGGGAAGTGATGGACCAGCGCTGGGGTCCTGCCACATTTCCTGTAACTATGTCTGCCCACTTCTCAGACTCTCAGGTGACTCTATGCAGGAGGCCCACGTACCTGGGACAGGGTGCGCATTGGCCATCCAGACTCGAGGCCACCTACGGACAGGCAAAGGCAGACTGCAACACCTAGGAGAGCAAAAGGAGGCATCCAGAAATGGTTAGAGAGGAATTCCCTGGCGGTCCAGTGGTTAGGACTCAGTGCTTTCACTGTTGGGGCCTAGGTTCAATCCCCAGTCAGGGAACTAAGATCCCACAAGCTGCATGGCATGGCCTAAATCAATCAATCAATAAATGTTTTTAAAAAATGGTTAGAGAAAAAAGGGCAGAATAACACAGCTGTGCTGGAAATTGTCATGGAAGCAGTAATACAGCAAAACAGAGGATATTTACGGGATCTGTACTAGAGTGAAGACTAGGGCAAAACAGTGAGGTGAGCAGAGCCCTAATGATGGTTTCCAAGGGCTTTGCAGGCAGTAAGAAATATGCCAGAAGGAGAGGTGTGGGAGGTAACCATGTGACTCATGTGTAGATAGTGAACTGAACATGGAGACCCAGGTGGTAGTCAGGGCTGAGCTCCCCCATGGGCTGTATCGGCCCCAGTTAAGACGAATCACGTCCGGAAGGAATGCTGCTGACTGTGTATGTAGGAGACCCATCCTGGATCAAGGAGTTTGAATTGCATCCAGCAGAGGCACTTCCATCACTAGAAAGCCAATATCTCCAAATCTGTGGACCTAAATCATTCATCTCCACTGAAGCATGGCTTGCAGGCTGTGGCCAGGAGGACGACACGCTGCGCAGATCCAACCAGCTAGCTGAGCAGAAGGAAGGTGGAGCCTTTGCACGTCATTTATCAGTGGACTAGCTTTGAAGGGACAGCCCCCCAGGATCGCAGATGTGTTGGGATGAATGACCAGGTGCCTTTGGGACCTCTCAAAAATGCCATGCAGGGCTTCCCTGGTGGCGCAGTGGTTGAGAGTCCGCCTGCCGATGCAGGGGACACGGGTTCGTGGCCCGGTCCGGGAAGATCCCACATGCCACGGAGTGGCTGGGCCCGTGAGCCATGGCCGCTGAGCCTGCACGTCCGGAGCCTGTGCTCTGCAACGGGAGAGGCCACGACAGTGAGAGGCCCGCGTACCAAAAAAAGAAAAAAAAAAAAAATGCCGTGCAAAGGTGACAGGGCACACACTGATCCCAGCTTAGCAGCCTACAGGCCAGTTGCTTTGGCTTCTGTTTGGATGGGGGGCAGCTCTCACTTCCAAAGAGACTTCTAGAAGTGGAGCAGAACCACTAAGGAGACGGACAAAGCTGGGACCCCATTGCCCCAATCCACACACTGATAAGCCCCACTGGTCCTGGGCTATACATAGAAAACAGAGTAGAGAGGAATACTTGGCTTGATTTGCCAACAACCTCTGGGCTGTTTTAATGGAAAAGTCCGGATGTTAAGCTTCCAGAGAAAGTTGTAAGCACTGAACCTGAGCTGGATAGACTATTACCTCCTGTGTTGTGTGTTCACATCTGTGAATCATCTCCATCCCATTTATCTTTCCCTGTCCTTTTACCTCCATGTGAAAGCAGCCACTTGCGATCCTTTCCACTGAAAACGATATGATCACGCGCCTGGAGCTCCAGGCGCTGGACCACAGAAGAGAGCAAGGTGTGATAAATAATATTTAAACCACTGCAAAGTTTGGTTTTCATGTCTAATATCTGCCTCTGGAGATTCTGCTAAATGTCTTTTATTCCTCTGTTCATAACTTCTTATGATGACAGCTTTATTTTGGGAATTAATCCAGTTTCCCATTACTCATTGAATTATACTTTCTGGGAGTGTAATTCCTCGTTGTAAGTTACAAGGCTTTAGAAGCTACATTAACTCTTTCTGGCTACTATAGTGATAGGGAGGTATTGCTAATTCTCCTGTGTTTCAGTATTATATCTTAAGAGCATGAATGTAGTTTTAAAGGGTTTACAAGTTAAAACCAGGGTGAAAATTGGCTCCTGAGAGAACCTGATTCGCACTATTATGGGATGTTTAAATACACTGCTATTTATCCTACTGCCATTGCCTTTGGCCCCCGTGCAAGGAACGGGCTTCCCTCTTGAATCCCTCTACAAGCACGCAAGCTCTGGAATGGGACTTCCAGGGTTCAAATCTTGGCCCCTTCTCTCACTGGCTGGGCGACCTGGGCCATGATGCATAACCTTTCCGAGCTTTGGTGTCTTTGTTTGTAAACTGGAGAAAATAAGAGCCACTTCCTGAGGCTGTTGTAAGGATGAAATGATAGAGAACAAGTTAGGAGCTGAGAATGGTGCTTGGCAAATAGTAATACGAGTTAACATTGACCTAGGACGTGGCTGCGTGCCACACAAGCGCGCCTTTCTAAGTGCTTTACAGGGACTAATTCGATGAGCCACTCAGCAACCCTGAGGTTGGGCTCAGTGACGGCGGGTCATTTTCTGTTGGTTCGGACCCCTGGCAGCCACTCACCCCACTGCCGGTGGCTCTTTCCAGATTTCAGCCTGGAAAGCACGCGCACGCGGCCTGCCTCAAGTCCACGGGCTCTGGGTGGGGTCGATCACGTGACCTGGGTCCAAGCCAATCAGAGCCTCACAACATCTTCACGCTGACTGGCCTACTGGGTGCCAGATCCCGTGGGACTCTCTCCTGCTGCCCTTGAACCTGAGAAGGTGAGGCTGGGCCTGCCTGCCAGTGTGCCAACTCAGGGGAAACTGAGTCACGGTGGGACGGGAGAAACCAGGTTCAGGTGGCAACATGAGACCCCACTCAGAAAGCCTGCCTGAAATGCCCCCACTCCGGGCTTCTCTGTTCCTTGCGCCCTTGTCGGTTGAGACGGTGTAGTTGGATTTCTGGCACGAAAAGTCCTAACTGACACGGTAACGTACAAAGTATGATTATAAAATGTATCTGAGAAAATGAATTCCTTTCCTCGTATCTTGACGCAGAGCATGGGAGCTTCTTGGGAAAGCATTGAGGAGGTGGCTTAGCCCCACGTCCCTCCCTCACTCTCCCCCCCCACCCCCAGGAGGAGGGACCCGCGGGGTGAGGGCAAGTGGAGTTGACATGTTCAAGGGAGGGCGATGCCTCCAGGCTTCTCTCTTTCTACAGAAAGTAGATTAGAGGTTACCAGGGCATGGGGGAGAGGGGGCAGGGAGTTATTGTTTAAGGGGTACAGAGTTTCTATTTGAGGTGAAGAAAAAATTGTGGAAATAGTGATTACGATTACACAACACTGTGCATGTACTTAATGGATTAAACACTTTAAGATAGCAAATCGGGGACTTCCCCGGGCGCAGTGGTTAAGAATCCGCCTGCCAGTGCAGGCGACACGGCTTTGAGCCCTGGTCCAGGAAGATCCTACGTTCTGCGGAGCAACTAAGTCCACGCGCCACAACTACTGAGCCCATGTGCTGCCACTACTGAAGCCCGCGCGCCTAGAGCCCGTGCTCCGCAACAAAAGAAGCCATGCAATGAGAAGCCCGCACACCGCAAGGAAGAGTAGCTCCTGGCTCGCCGCAACTAGAGAAAGTCCGCGCGGCGTTAACGAAGACTCAACGCAGCCAAAAATAAATAAATAAATAACTTAATTTTTTTTAAAAAAGCAAATTGTATATTATTTAAGTAAATCCTTTTATAATATTTTACCATAGTAAAAGAAATATAATAAAACACCAGCTCTACTGAGGACAAGCTGTGTGACTCTGGAAGAGGCTTTACAACCCATCGGGGCTTCACCAGCCTCATCTTCAGATGGAGGAAACTGGACGCACCGTGTGCCGAGTCTAATGATGGATGAGGGGCCCAGGGCCCAGCCTGTGTGACAGCCTGACCAACGAGAACCACGCTCGAGGCAGCCCCAATCAGCCCGCAGTCCAGGCTTCTCACGTCGGTGGTGGTGGGGGGTGCGCAGGTCTCACGCCCGCCCCCTGCCGGCCAGACCTCCCAAGGGCTGTGTCTGTTGGCGGTTGGTTTCCCCTGCGCCCCCAGTCCTGTGCCCACCTGCCCAGCTTTCCGACAAGCCAGACCCTAAGGCTCCTTTGAGGTCCTATAGATTTCCCACTTCTTTCATCAATTCTCCCCGTGGACTTAGCTTTTCTACACGCACCCTGACTTTGTTCTTTCCCAGCAGCCCCAGTACAGGAATCTGTGTCATCTACCTGCTCAGAGCCCACGGGGCAGGAGGTGACTCCCTTTGCCACTTAGTCCTTGTCAGCACCGAGCAGGCAGCTTATGCATACTTACTGACTCGACTTGAAAACCAGACCTCCCAGCGCGGGCAGGGCAGCCACCCGATGCAAAGCAGGCCTGGCACCACCCGGTGGAGGCGGTCGGGGGCCTCTGTCTGGTTACCTACAGAGCTCAGCTGTCTGCTGTGATTGGCATCGATCTGTGTCTTGGGTCTGGGCACTGTGGCCCTGGGAAAACACTACCCCTGCTCTGGTGGGTCTACTGGACCCAGACGATCCTTTCCACCAGCACAGAACCGTGAGGTCACCTGGGGCCACTGCAATGGCAGGGGCGAGGCTGCTGAGCAACTGCACAGACCCCTGCCTGTAGCACAGGTCTCTCCCTCCAAAGCCTTCTCTGCCCTGTGTGTTGCGGAACCCGAGGAAAAATTGTCTGAGCTGGTCCCAGGCCATCCCGCCCATCTGCAGGCCCCGCCTCCACCATCTGCAGGCCCCGCCCCTCCTCACCCACGTGGTCACCCAGTCTGGGTATCACACCTTTTCCAACCCCTGGGTCTTCATCACCACCACCCAGGTTCTGCCAAACTCCAAGCGAAGATTCAGACCCCAGCTGCAAGCTTAGGAGTCCCGAGAGCCACCCTCACTCAGACCAGCTGGTTACAAATTTGGGGCTCCCTATGGACACCCACAGGATTGATAATCCGCTAGAATGACTCACAGAACTCAGGAAAGCACGACACTTACAATGACAGTTTTATTATAGCAAAAGGAAATAAATCAGAACCAGCCAGAGGAAGAGACCCATGGGGCAGGTCTAGGCGTGGGAGCGTTCCAAACGTGAAGCTTCTATATCCTCAAGGACGCAGTAGCCTCCTGTCACTGATGTGTGACGATCCACACAGAGTTTTCCCAGCCCAGGAAGCTCACCCAAGCTTCCGTATCCAGAATCTATTATTGGAGTTTCATTCCAGAGGAATGATTGATGGAATCACCACCTGCATGACTGAACTCCACATCCAGCCCCTGCCTGTCCCCCTGGATTTGGGCTGACAGCTTGAGGATCAAACCTCCAACTTGCTAATCACATCATCGTTCTTTCTGGCATGGCCAGCCCGAATCCTGAGTCATCTCATAAACATAAAATATCTAAGGGTCCCCCACGAGTCACCTCATTGGCATCACCTACCAGGTGGGGTCTAAAAGGCCCACCATGAATAACAAAGACCTTCCCATCACTCAGGAAATTCCAAAGGTTTAGAGGTTGCCTCCCCTCCCGGGAACCAAAGATAAAGGCCAACCAGATTCCTTATTACACAACCAGCTACTGACATCCCTTTGGGTGATTAGGGCTCTGGGGCAGGAACACTTACATTTAAATTCTGTAACTGGATAAGTATTTAACCAAACAGCAAAATTGTAGCCCCATAATCATACATAATGCCTCTTTGGCCCGCCCACTTTCTGCGAATAACTTTTTGTTTTCCTCCAAGCCCATATTTAATATCAGTATCATATTCTATTGAAGGCTCTCTGTTTTGCCAGAGCTGATGTTATCAATCACCCTGAAATTCAGAAACTTCACCCTGGTTTGTCCCCTCGATTAGGGAGTACATTAACAGTTCGTGTGAGCTGGCCCTTGCCTGGGGGCCACAGGATGTGCTATTGAACATCAGGAAAGTCATTTCCCACAAAGCTCTTCTGAGGATTTCAACACTCACCAGCTAACGCAGACCCAGTAGCTCTAAAAGGAAATTAGTATGTTTCTAAAAAATACACTTTCCTCTTCCTCTGGGCAAATGGGGCAATCAATGGTTTGCTATCTGCCCCAGATGATGTCAGCAATGGTTGAACCCTTCAAAGAGGTCAAGCCATGTGGAAAATTTCCAGTGCCTCCTGGGAAGGAAAATGAAATGTCATCATCCAAGCTTCACAGGTTGGAGGGCTGTGAGCAGTGGGGCCCTTCAGAGCCTCCAGGGCAGAGCCTTGGCTGATGGTGGCAACAGAAGACCCAGGTCCCAGAGGAGCAGTTCGGAGAAACCATCTGGTTAGGACCCAGCAATGATCAGCTCAGAAGAGTAACATATCCAAAGCCTTCAAAGGCTGAAGTGTCCTCTAAAATACTATTTTAAGACCCCATAATGAAAATGTCAGCTCTTAGAGGGACCAGACCCCTCCGTCCAGGCCCTTCTCTACCTGTGGATACCTTTCTGGCAGGAAGGTCATTTTGGGTGCTAGAGAGAGGGAATGAAGGACTTGGACATTTTTAAAAGCCCCTCACCATTTCCCTTACCCTGGCTCAAAGAGCTGAGGGCCTCCTTGCCTTCCCTAGAGACGAGACTTGCCAAAGAAACCATGATTTCAGTGCCCTTGATCATGACCTTGTTGGATGCACCAACCATATTCCATGTCTGCCCCCAATCTTTTATGTGATATCCAAGAGAGAGGAGGTGGAAGTTGCCAGTCTTCCTGAAGACTAGTTCCCTTAAAGAACTGACAGAATTCACTTCTATGTTCTACTGGGCACAGTAGAAGGAAGGAAGGAAGATTCAGGGTCAGCCCAGATTCTGCATGCAGTTAGCTGCACGTTCATACTGGGACTCATGGAATTGACGGTGCCATCTTTGGAGCCAGTGAAGATATTCTTCATTCCTTTTTAGAGCTATATACCTCTAAAAAGCGTTCCACTGAGAGTATGTGCCATGGTTTAGCCAACCAAGCTTCTGCGTCTCAGCATTTAGATGGTTTTCAACTACAAAGAATGCCTTAATGAATAAGATGGTTCATGTACTATTCGTTGTATCGTTGGAGGTGTGTCTTCATGATAAATTCCTAGAAGAGGCATTATTTGGCCAAAGGGTACATGTATTCATTGCCTCGGGCTACCTAATACATACTAGTATTAATATTGCCTAACACTACAAAATGTGTGGTTTTAGGGAATTCCCGGGCGGTTAGGATGCCGTGCTGTCACTGTCGAGGGCTCAGGTTCAATCCCTGGTTGGGGATCCAGCAAGCCGCGCAGTATGGCCAAAAAAAAAAAAAAAAAAAAAAGTGTGGTTTTAAACCACAGTAATCTATTCTTTTACAGTTTGGGAGGCTAGAGTTCCAAAATCAAGGTGTTGGTAGGGCCATGCTCTCTAGGAAGGCTCTAGGGAAAAATCCTTCATTGCCTCTTGCAGCCTCTGGTGTTGCTGGCAGCCCCTGGCATTCCTTGACTTATGGACCCATCACTCCGATCATCACATGACCTTCTTCCTGTGTCTGTGTCTCTTCTCTTCCCATAAGGAAGTCATATTTGGTTTAAGGCCCACCCTGCTCCAGGATGATCTCGTCTTAACTTGATTACATCTGCGAAGACCCTATTTCCAAATGAGGTCCCATTCACAGGTTTTGGGTGCACAGAAATTTGGGGAGAAGGTATTCAACCCAGTCCTGTAAGTGTGTATGTAGTTTGGCGATATTGTGTTGAATTCCCCCCCACGGAGTTACCCCGTGGTGGTCTCTCCGTGGCGGTGTATGGGAGCACCAGTTTCTCCACAGCCAGCAACAAGGTGTGTTGTCAAGCTTTGGAAATTTTGCCAACCTCACATGTGGACAACAGTACTCAGTGTTCCCGTTTTCATTACGCATAAAGTTGAGCGTTTTTCTTATGCGTCGATTTGCACATTTTTCTTTTTTTTGGACATTTCATATCTTTGCCCATGTTTTCTAAGGAGCTCTGGTCTTTTTCCCTCAATTTTTCCTATCCAACTTGTCCAGGATTTTCCCTCAATTCTTTTTTGTTGTTCTTTTTCGTGTGGCGAAGTTTTCACGACCAGTTAGAAGGAATCGTGGCTCACACTAGCTTCTCTAATCCACAGAGCTCTCTGCCCTTACTCATGTAAAACGTTTTTTAAATACGGCAGCTTGGTTTCTGAAATTCCCTGGCTATGTTCCTCTTCTTCAGTTGTATGCAGACCCTCTCTTTCCCATTTCTCAGTTGCCCCTTTTCTGGAAACTGTTTATTCCACTCCCAGCAGTTTCTCCCGGGTGCAGGGTGTCCTGGAAGAAAGCCCTGAGGGGTCCATTTTAAGAGTCACCTGGGGCTAGGAGGCTCCACCCCCCTTCACCAGGGACCACCGCAGTCATTGGCTGCTGAGGTTGGCACTGCCCCTGCCTCCGCGCTCAAATCATGCCTCTGTGCTTTATCGTGAAAACCCCGTGGCTATTCTGGGGTTTTCCTCTTCCTGGGTCCATCAGAAGCCCCATTACTTCTTCTGCTTTTCCTTGCACAGACACAAAAACGCACGAGTCTTCACGTACTGATAATGGTCTGCTCCCATCTGCTTGTATTTTGAAGTTCTTAACAGTATCTTGTGACCCAGTTTTATTATAAATGTTACCCGTAGCTTCTGCTTCTCTGTCTAGTTGCTCTAGCTAGTCTCATGGAGGAATTCAGAGAGAATGAAAAACCAGAGTACTGCCAACGTGGCCACCTTCACCTGTCTTTGCTCAATCTTGAAGAATTCTTTATGGGCTCCTGAAATTGTCCCTGTTTCTCTTTCTGATACATTGCAAGTATTTTCTGGCAAATCGTGTGTGTGTGTGTTTTAAACAGTGCATGTGGCACATCTTGGTTGCAGAGGTTCTTTTGTAATTTTTATGTGTTCTATTTTACTCACCTTTTCTTTCGTGACACCTGGATTCTGATTCATAATGAAAAAACTTTTCTCCACAGAGGAATTCACTCATGTTACCTTCTAGAATTTGTATGATTTCATTGCTCTTGTTTATATTTCTAATTCATTTGAAGCTTATTGTTGTGTCTGAGATGAGGAATGGTTATTTAATTTTCTCAGCATCATTTGTTAAAAGGCCAATCACTTTTCCAGCATTTGAAATGTCATCTTTATCATAGACTAAATTTCCCTATGTACTTGGGTTATTTCTCGACTTTTGTTCTGTGGATCATTCTTTCTATTCATGCACCAACATCCTGAGTTTTCTTTTAAAAGAATACTTTCTTTTTACAGCATTTACTGTGACATATTGAAGACATACCCAAAGGTTTAAAGAGTGAGGCAATGACGACCTGTATACCTATTACCCAGCATAAGAAAGAAAAAACTCACTGTAACAGCTGAACCCCTCTGTGTGTGTGTCCCTCCCCCAATCACACCAGCAGAAACACTGCCAGCTTGGGCTGAAGACACATAAAGAAAGGAAGAGTTAGACCAGCAGGAAACAGATTGAGGAGACCATTTAGCTGTAACCACGTTTTACCTTTCATGAATAAAGGAAGGATGGCTCAGATTCAGGAGCTAGAGAGATGTGGAAACTATTCCAGGAATGGTCGCCATTTACCCGACTGAATTTCAGAAATGCTGTGGACCAGTGACTCCTTCATACCCCCATTTCCCCCCTTTTCTTGAGCAGGAATATCTACAGCGGTTGTCCTGTGCCCGTCCCACCTGCAGCGCACAGGGGACAGGGCATGTGTCTCTTTAGTTTCAGAGATCTACAGATTGAGAGGAACTGTACTTGAACCACACCCTGGGGCCTTGTTCACACCCAGATCTGATTCAGACGCTGAGATTCTGGACTTTGAGCTGATGTGAAAATGGAATGGGACTTTGGGGGTCTTGGGAGGAGTTGAGTGTATTTTTCATGTGAAAGGGATGTGAATCTTTGAGGGCCAGAGGGCAAACTGGTGGGCAGCCTCTAAGATGACCCCAGTGTCCCCCCCCGCCCCGCCTCAGGTAGCCACACCTTCTTCCAGTGCTCACAGCCTTTCCAGGAAGTGTGGACTGCACCTAATGACCTGATTCTGAAGAACATAAGACAGCAGAGTGATGGGATGTCATGTCAATATCCAGTTACGAAAAGACTCTGGTTTTAATTTGTGGTGCTGTCTCCCATCTGCGGTGGCCAGCTGACACCGTGAGCTGATCTGCGGAGGGCCCGCCTGGCAGGGAACTGAGGGGGGCCTCCAACCAACAGCCCTGAGGCGCTGAACCCTGCCAAGGACCACGTGAAGGGGCGTGGAAGGGCTCCTTCCCCAGGGCCCTCAAGAGGAGTCAACACCTTAATGACAGCCTGTGAGAGACCCTGAGAGAAGAACCCAACTGAGCCACACCAGGATCCCAAACCTGAGAGAGTATGAGATGATAAAAGTCTATCATGTCATCTGCTACATTCTGGGATTGTGTGTTACGTAAATAATTAATACAGAATGGAGAGTAAATTCTAGAAAGCACAGACCCCAGAGAAATGCCTCACGGGAACGTGGGTGGCCCGAGGACAGAGACTGTGCCCCAGAAGCCAGAGCGGTGCCAGGCGCACAGTAGGCACTTGGTACACGAGCTGCTCCAGGAGGGAGAAGCGCTGACATGGGCAGAGTGAGTAGGTCTTGGTGGGGTAGTGGGCAGAGTGGATCTAAGTGCGGAGAGAGAACGGAATTGAAAGGATCAGGAAGGATGTGGATTCATAATACGACCTCAGAAATTCAGCTGTGACCTGGGCTTAAACTTGTGTCCAGGCTGCCTCTGGCACTGATCCCCAGGAGTCACATAGCTGGAGAGAGTGCCCATTGGTACTGAGGGGTCCCCCCAGCCTCTTGTGCAACGCTGCTGAGAATGTGAGTTCAAACCTCTCATACTTACTAGCTGTGTGACCTCTGGAGACTTACCTAACCTCTCTGAGCCTTGGTTCTTCATTTGGAAGAAGATTGCTGGAGATGCTGCAAATAAGGTAGCTTAATACATGGTCATTCAAATCTAGTTAAATCCAGTTCAAAAATCATCCCCAGCTTTATGGGACTCAGCCCCCGACCTCCAAGACGCAGCAGTGACCTTTTCACAGCCTCACGCTCCTTCACACTGGCCACTCCTTCAGCCCATCAGCCTCCCCAGGACAGCTGGGAACGCCCCCTTCCCAGCAAGGACGCCCAGAGGAACCTGCCTAGCAGCTTCCTTCCCCTCTGCTCGCCCAAAACCTTCATCGGATTTGCACCCGGATGCTCCAGGCTGATCCTGACCTGCACCCCGAGCCTCGTACACACGTCCACTTGCTTGGACCGTCAGTGCAGCCAGAAGGGGACTACAGGCCTGAGGAAGCCGGAAGATTTAGAGCCAAATATAAGGCACACAGAAGGGGACTCCTCAGAAGCACAGAGCCCCAGGTTTCCACTTGAAAAAGTCATTTGGAGGAGGAGGAGGGATTAATTGCCCTGAACTGAAAAATAGAGGATGAGATAAGGCCCCGCGTGTAAAACTGCTCAACCCAAGGCCTGTCCGAATTCCTCCCGGTAGGAGGGAAATTAAAGATCCTCGCGGTGCGATACCGCCCCCTAGTGGTGCATCCTGAGATGGCACCCAGAAGGTTTCCAGGCGGCTCCCGTCTTTGCTTTGGAGGAGAGAAAGCTGAAAATTACTTCCCTACGATCTTGTTGCCTCCAGAAAACTTAAGTATAATGTTTGCTTTCCACTCTTAAAGGTTAAAGAAGCTGTGTCTTAAAACCCCGTGTGAATAAGGTTATGGGACATCCCAACCTAGCGTCCATCTTGCTGCTTCCATCCGGTTAACAATAATCACCTCGTTTTAGCACAAACGCTGGACTAAGAGTAACCTAATCCAGTCCTCAGAGCGGCCTTGCAGGGCAGCCCCGGTGTTGCCTCGGTTTGACAGGAGCAGAAGTAGCCTCAGAGGGGCTAAGGGTCTCGCCCAAGGTCAGTGATAGGATTCTAAGGCTGGGATCCCAAAACTTCTGCTGTAAGTTATGTGGGAAACACGTGATGCTTTCAGCTTTGATTCCACAAATACACGATGAGTTCTGTTTGGTTTCCAGAATTCCTACATTTCTTTCTCCACCAAAAACTGACTTTCTGTTAGTCAACTCCGGATTCCAGTCTGCTTTTAGGAATGTATAAATCATCCCTCCGAGAGAGAGAGTATTGATGACATGCAGTTTGCAAGGGAGCTGGGTTAGGCGCTGTGGGAAAGCAAGCAGCAGGAGCCTCACATTCTGGGCGAGCGGTTCGCACAGTCTAGTGGGCATAGGGTCACCCGGGTGACTCTGGTGGCTCCAAAGCATGGCTACAATCAGCCTCCCAGCTGAGAAATCAAGTGAAACCCAGGGTTCATTACCACGTGCATGCTGTGGCTGTGAGCCTTGGGTCAGGCTTGCGGGTCACAGCGACTCACTCCGGCACAAAGTCTGCTGGGACCTGGGGAGCCCTGAGCAAACAGGAGGCAGGAAGAAGGATGAACAGGGAGAGAAGTGCCTAAGGAAGATACCGTCTCGATTCCACCTCTGGAGATGCTCAAGATCGGGACGCTGATCAAGCCTATGGGGCACGACATCCTTGTGCGGGAATGAAGGCTGCCACCAACCTATTCACCCCGATCACTCAAAGTTGCTCACCAACTCTGATCCTAAGAGGGGATTCTAAGACCATATCCAGGCTCCATTGGAAAGAAGGCTGTGATTGATTAGTAATGGCTGCAGCAGGGGCAGGATCCACGCTATGAATTTGCCTTTTCTGGTTCCAAGAGAGCTGTCTGTACTCAGGCTGGAAATGGAGGAGATAACCTAATGCAAGGGGAGGAAAGTCAAGGGCACTGGGTGGAGTACTGAGTCCTAACCCAGTGGGAATGGATTGGGTCCTGGGTGGTCCTACAGTCCAGGAAGAGTGAAGAGGACAGAAGCCATCAGCATAAACCATGAGGAAGTGTTGCAGGACAGAAGGCAGATGTCCAGGCAGAGGCTCTGGGTGCTACTGGGGAGGGCAGAGGGGGATCCTGGGAGGTGACATCATGAATGTCCTGTGCTGGGCTCCCTGAAAACAAGAGAAGTTCCAGCCACGACCCTGTCCTGAGGTTTGGGTGCATGAAAGGAGCCAGATCCCCCCGGGTGGGGAGGGCAGAGCAGCACCCAGACACCCTTTTGTCTTGAGAAAGGTCCTCTTCATCAAATGGCCACTGGAGCTGAAAGTACCAGAAGACCCTGTTGCAAAGAGATGAAGACACAGAAGGAAATGAAGCAAGAATTAATGGACAGAGAGGAAGGGCAAGCAAGGCCAGGTCCTGGTCTCAGGGAATAAATGAAAGTGAACACATGTAGTCAGCATTCATTCAACATTGACTGAGCACCTACTATGTTATGATGTGCTCACAATACAAGAGTGTGGCACTGCCCCATGGAGCTTACAGAATTAAAATAAAACTAGCAACGACAAAGCATAATGCACTGTTTACATTCCCTCTCATGTTGTTAGCCAAGAGACTCGTCTTTACCGAGGAAATAAATAATGAGTATGAGAAGGGGCTTTAAATGATGACATTTTTCTAGAAGACTGCCCTGTTCCCGGTCCATCCCTGGCCTCGCTTTCCCTTGTACATCCTCTATTCTTCCCTGCTTTATTTATAATGCCTTTGCTTCTACCACTGCCATCATTTTTTTTTACCACTTTTCTTTATTCCTCCAAACTTTCCCTAACATTTATCTGCCCTTAGCTCCAGGGCCTTTCAGAAGTTTTGCAAAAATGTTCTCTTTTATTATTCAACTGTGAACACAAGCATTAGTCAAAAGGGGGAAAAAAGAAAGAGACCAAAAAAAAAAAAAAAAGAAAAGAAAGAGAAATGTCCTATTTTTAAAGTTTGGATTGTTAAAGTTAAGACTTGGGGCAAAAAAAATCATTAAAATAATTTTACAATATTTTTAAAAATCTTAAAAGAAAATATTGTTTCACTGATCATTTATCCCCCTAACCTTACAAGAGTTTTCAATACTATGTTCCCTTCCAATATCTATCCATAAATCTAGTCTGGAACATACTAATAGCCAAGAGGTATATATAATATCACTTTCCATGTTTTTCTTAATATTATCTCAGAAAGACTACTTTTACAAAGACTTTATGTTTATGAATTTAATTGCTGCAAAAATCCCCTTGAATTGATTGACCATGACATGTGTAGCCATTGACCTTATTAAACATTTAGGTCACGTTAAGGGCTTCAGCCGTTGTATTTGTGTTGCTGTGCCATGTTTAGCTGTGTTTACTTCCTCTTTTGCAATGGCCCCCTCAGGATAACTTCCCAGGGGCAGAACTCTACATTGAGGCTAAGGTCGTATTGCTAACTTACTTTCCAAAATGGCGGCATCCACCAGCGACGCCACCTACAGGGCATGACTTTGCCAAGAGCTCCATTTGTGATTTTACCACACAGAGATCCACACACCCTCTGCGTCAATGGGCCAATGGAGTACATCAGTACTACCTTCCTGCTCTTGGCCACATCGGCAGCCCCCAAATCCCTGGGCCTCCAGAGGACCACCCGTCAGAATTAATACACTCCTCAACTCTGCTGAGACTTCTCGATGGCTCAGGAATTAAAAATGCATCCCTTTCCCTCCCTGCCTGTTCTGCTCACCCTGTGACAGAGGCAGCTGCCCATGAGCTGAGTTTATTTTCCACCCTTAGTGTGAAGCCCAGGTCCTTGCCACAGAGGAGGGCTGGTTCAAGACTGGCCCACTGCTGCAGCTGCTTCCCTGCAACTCTGATGTAGACCTGTGTTGTAAGCAAACTCCACCCATGGCTCTGGTCCTTTGTGACCCATCCTCTTTCCCCAGGTCCTGCTGCCTCCTGCCAGTTCCTTTCTGTCTCTATGGATTTGCCTATTCTGAATATTTCATATAAAGAGAATCATACTGTATTTGGTCATTTGCAATTGGCTTATTTCACTTAACACAATGTTTTCAAGATTCCTCCAGGTTGTAGCGTATGTCAGTACTTCTACTGTTTTTATTGCCCAATAGTATTCCACTGTACAGATATATCACATTTTATTATCAATTCATCAATTGATAGACATTTGGATTGTTTTTACTTTTTGGCTGTTATGAATAATGCTGCTCTAAACGTCTACGTAAATGTTTTGTGTGGACATATTTTCACTTCTCTTGGATATATACCTAGGAATAGAATTGCTAGGTCACATGATATCTCTATGTTTAAACTTTTGAGGAAGTTCCAGACTGTTTTCCAAAGAAATTGCACTGTATCACAGACCCACCAGCAGTGTATAAGTGTTTCAACTTCTCCATATCCTCACACATTTTTCTGCCTTTTTTATTATAACCACCCTAGTGGGTGGGAAGTAATGTCTCATTTTGGGTCTGATTTGCATTTTCCTAACCAGTAGTGATGTTGAGCGTCTTTTCATGTGCTTATCGGCCATTTGTACATCTTCTCTGAAGAAATGACTATGTAAACCCTTTGTCTATTCTTAAATTTGGTTATTTGCCACTCTACTTTTGAGTTATTCTAAACCGAAGTCTCCTGTCCAACATATGATTTATAAAATTTTCTTGCATTCTTTGGTTTTCTTTTCACTTTCTTGATGTGTCTTTTGAAGCACAAAAGGTTTTAAGTTTAATAACATCTAACTTATCTATTTTTTCTTTTGATGTCTGTGCTTTTGGTGTCATATCTGAGAAACCAGTGCCTAATCCCAGGTCATGAAGACTTAACGCTGTGTTTTCTTCTAACAGTTTTATAGTTTTACCTCTCACATTGAAGTCCTTGATCCAGTTTGAGTTTATTATTGTATCTAGTATGAGATAGGAGTCCAACTTTTTTCTTTTGCATATGGATATCTAGTTGTCACAGCACCATTTGTTGAGAAGACTGTTCTTTCGCACACAGAATGGTCTTGGCAGCCTGGTCAAAAATTTATTGAATGTAAATGCAAGGGTTTATTTCTGCACTCTCAATCTGTCCCATTGATCTATATATCTCCTCTAATTATCCATTGACCTACATATCTACCATGTATTGATTACTGTAGCTTTGTAGTTAAGTTTTTACATTGAAATGTGTGAGACTTACTGTTCTTTTTTAAATTACTTTATTTATTTATTTTTGGCTGCGCTGGGTCTCCATTGCTGTGTGCGGGCTTTCTCTAGTTGCGTTGAGCGGGGGCTACTCTTTGTTGCGGTGCGCGGGCTTCTCATTGTGGTGGCTTCTCTTGCTGCAGAGCACGGGCTCTAGAGCACGTGGGCTTCGGTAGTTGTGGCACGTGGGCTCAGTAGCTGAGGCTCACGGGCTCAGTAGTTGAGGCTCGCGGGCTCTAGAACATAGGCTCAGTAGTTGTGGCACACGGGCTTAGTTGCTCCACGGCATATGGGATCTTCCCGGACCGGGGCACGAACCCGTGTCCCCCGCATCAGCAGGTGGACTCTCAACCACTGCGCCACCAGGGAAGCCCTGTAGTCATTTTTTATTTTTATATTCCATCCAATGCATTACTAAACACAATCATTTCCACGTGGAAACAGTGTTGATTCTGCAAAAATAATCAGTAAAGCCATCACTGTCTTAGCATCCTTAATAATTTTATCTTCTAGCTTGTGTTTGGTAAATGAAGTCCACAGGGACAGTGGAAACACAAGCAAAGAGACACATGCAGTGTGTTGTCTGCCATTCCAGAGCGTGTTTAAAATACCCCATGAATCTAGAATTCTCAGTGGATCCCCAACGGTGGGAATTCACCCACCCAAGACTGAACATGAGTGCAAGGCAACTGTGTTATGTCTTCAGTAGAGTACGCTGGGTGCTGACATCCCTGAAAGGCCACATTTTTCCCCTTAGAACCTGAACTGGCTTCAAATGCATAATGTAGACAACGGTGTCCTAAGAAACATGAATAATCAAGGAACCTGATCATATTCTTTCTTACTTGTGTTACTTGTGTTACTTCCTTGTATGATGCTAAATATTCCTTTGTTTTGAAAACAATAACGTAACAGTGAAGGGCAAGATAGGGCAACCCATAGTTCCTTTTGCTTTCGTCCTCCCTCACACATCCATAAGCCTAACTAAGGTAGGGAGTGCTGGTAGGGCTTGTGCAAAAAACAAAGTGTGGTAAACTGGCTTCCCAATGGATGGATTGGGAGTTTGAGATTAGCAGATGCAAACTATTCTACATAGAATGGATAAACAACAAGGTCTTACTGTATAGCACAGGGAATTATAGTCAATATCCTGTGATAAACTATAATGGAAAAGAATATGAAAAAGAATATATATACACATATATAGAACTGAATCACTTTGCTGTACACCAGAAACTAACACAACATTGTAAATCAAGTATGCTTCAATAACAAATTAATTAAAATAAAATAAAATTTAACGGGCTTTGCATAAAAATGGATGGTAAAATTCATGCTAATAATTTAAAATTTTATTACTTTTTCTTAGGATATTAAATAGCAGTTTTTGAAATGATGTGAAAATCTGAGAGACACACTGCGAATAAAGGGAAAAGCTTTATATTACATAGCTTTAATTGTACTTTCCCCTGTTTTTTGAACAAGGGACCTGAGTTTTCAATTTGCTCTGGGCCCATAAATAGTGTAGCCAGCCCTGCAACATGGGACAAATGGAAGTCACTTCCCTGGCTGTGTAGCCAAGGGCAGCAAAACAAAGATGTAAATAAATAATTCACAACATAATGTTCGCTAACGATAAGCACCGGGCAGAAAACTAAGGAGGCCAGGATGGCCAGATCAAGTCAGAGGGGATCTGGGAATTAGATCTTGAAGCCCTTTGCAAGCAATGTGAAAGACTGGATTTTAGGAATTTGTTGTTATGCTATCATTTTCATCAGAGCAACAAGATCTGATTTATGTTTCCGAAAGCATCGTTTCGGCTTCGGTGGCTGTGTGGGGAGTAGCCTGGAAGGAGGCAGGAGTGGAAGTCAGGATAACGTTGCAGTTCAGGCAGTGCTGGAGGTCCAGGCCAGCGCAGCTTCCCTCGGAGGTGGGGACGTGAGGTCGCTGGAGGGGAGCCCCGCAGGGCACCGCAGCGCCTTCACCGATGTGGCAGGGCTGCTGAAGGAGTAGGTGCGGGAGGAACCAAAAGTTAGGTTTTGAACGTTTAAATTTGCATGGCCTCAAAGCAAAGTCGTCTAATGGTCCTCAAATATGCACAAAACCCCTCCCGTCCCGACTTTGGCTGCACGCTCTTAAAGCGACTGGCTGCCTTGGAGGCCGGGCCACTCCTCCAGAGCACCGAGAGCGCCGGCCAGAGCGGTAGCATACCCTCCCGACCGCAGGGATGTCCGCTGACGCGGCGGAACCAACGAGGCGCCTGCGCATGGGCGCTCGGCGGCACCGTCGGCTTTTACGTCATCGCGGGCGCGACGCCCCGAGGGACAGTCTGAGGTCCGGCTCGGCGGGGAGGTTCGGTGGCGGGACCGGCCGGGAAAATGCCAGTGGCGGTGATGGCGGAAAGTTCCTTTAGTTTCAGAAAGTTGCTGGATCAGTGCGAGAACCAGGAGCTCGAGGTAGCCATTCGCCTCGTGGGGTCGCTCGTGGCTTCGGGCCGCGCCGGTCTGCAGGGTAACGGGGCCTGGGGCCCACGGGGCTTGGGGCCGGCCCCTTGCGGGCGCGGGAGCTGGGCGTGTGGAGTCTGGGCCGCCGGGGCCTGCTCCGAAGGCTAAGCATCCAGGCCTGGCCTCCCCCAACTCGCTCGGAGCTTTCTGTTGTTTGTCTTCAGCTAGTGAGCCCGAAAACGCTGTGCATCTTTGCTACTAACATCCTTTATGCTTCTCGTATTAAACTAAATCTCTTTCCTCCCCATTGTGGGGAGAGGTGGAGAATATGTATATTATTAAAGACGTTTGTGCAGGCCTACACACAGACCAAGAAGATGTAACTTGTAAGCTTTTATTAATTCGGAAAGCCCTTAGTCTCCTGTGATCACTGAAGCTTACCGTTTGTTTTCAGTAGGGCAGGTGAAGGTTATATCATGCAACTACTAAAGTAATTAAGGGTTTGTTTTTTTTTTTTTCTTAGAAAGGCCCTTAAAGACATTTATAGCATTGGTCTAAAAAGCTAATTAACCAAAGGAGGCAACTGCGAAGAAGCAGCCGCTCACTAACAGACACTTAGTAGATGTCTCCTGAATGAATTAAAATTGAATGAGGGGAGTAGTGTCTTTGTAACTCAGCTGTGATGTTTTTCTCTTTGTTACTCATTTATGTAGCTATTTAACATATGCGGTATAATGGGCAGAATCATATTGCTTTTTAGGAATCTGTTGGAAATACGTCCTGTAATAGTGAGGCTATTTAAATAAGAATTTGAGAACTGGAAAAGGGATCCCATTTAAATACTCCTGTGCGTATGAAGACACAGAGGCCCAGAGGGGGAGAAATCACATCTGATGACAGATCTGAACTTAATACTCTGGGTTTTTAGTGTGTGATACTTCTCTAAGCTGTTTCTCCATCTGTAATAGTAAGTACTATAAAATATACTTACTCTTTAGATGAGTTAAGAAAACACTTCTAAAAATATAAAAGTATAAGAATAAATGAGGGTTTTTTTCTTTTGTTTTTTGGTCTTACAGGCTCCAGGAGGAATTGCTACACCCCCAGTGTATGGTCAGCTTCTAGCTTTATATCTGCTTTATAATGACATGTAAGTACCTTTTACCTAAAGCTAAGAGAAGCGTTTTCCTCAAGAAGTTATTCTTGCCTTGAAGTACCAACACTAAAGCATAGGCACAAGGAGCTATACTTTTTAGTGTAATACTTAATATGTTTATTTCGTATATTGAATCATGACTTAAGAAATTATGATTAGTCTGAGTTATTTTTAAATGCACCTGTTTTACATATACCTTGTAAAAAACATTCCAGTTTGTTACGAGAAACTGCATTGTCAGTAAATTCTTTTAAATCTATTGATCTTTTCTTTATTCTCTTGTTATAAAACCTCTGTCTTTTATGACCTCTGTTTACTTAACTGCACGTGTAAAGTTTACTTTACTGTTTACTTAACTTCCCAGTCTCTATTGAGACTGAGAGAAACTGAAAGGGAAGATTGAGAAGACTAAGAGGAATTTGTTACTAACATGTATGACAGTTCTTGAAAGGTTTTTGTTTTTTAATTTTCCCTAATTCGCGTTCATTGAAGAAAAGTCAGAAAGTATAGTGCAAAAAGAGTCCCTTGTAGTTCTGTAACCCACTGATGGTTACTGTTAAATTTTGTTTTAAATTCTTCTAAACCTTTTCATTTCATACCTTTTAAACTAAACTGAGATTTTCATTATGTCATATGCTTGATGTCATTCAAGCTTGCAAACTCTTTAAAAAAAAAAGAACTACCTTGAAGTTTTGGTGGCTCTATAGCCACTAGTAGGACGAGGGGTCATGATAAGGAGAAAAGCATTGTGTACTGTGTATATTGTCAGGGAATGCCAGGACCCTGAAAGTGTATGAATTTGTTTATTTTATATATGAATAAATTATTTAGGCAGTTCTATTTAAGGCTTTGTAGTGTTGCCTCAATTTAAGATCTGTATTATTAATTAAAAAATTCACTAAAAATGGTAAAACATTACTTTGGTAAAAATATTTCATGTCTTTTATCTGGAAAACCACTGTTACTTCCCCTGGATAAACTCATTATATGAATTTCACTCTGTATTTTATAGAGTATTTTAAAGTATACTTCTGGGATCTAGAATTCTAAACATTTACGGAGGTGATTTTTTTAAATTGCTTATTCTTTCTTGGGGGGGTGTAAATTAGGAATAATGCAAGATATCTTTGGAAAAGAATACCACCTGCTATAAAATCTGTAAGTAGTCTTCAATATACCTTATTACTTTAATATAGTAATGACATTCATTTAAAAAGCAATCTCTTAAAAGTTTCTGTTTTCTTTTTCATGTGGATCACAGAAATAGTTGTTAAACTGGTATTAAAGTTTAAGAATAGATTTACAAATTCCTCTCATCAGAAATTGTAATTTCCCTTGGGTGGTACAGAAATCTGTGCTCAGCTCCTGCCGATCAGGTTTCTTAAGACACTTTGTAGAAGTGTCCATTTACGCAATAAACAACTGGGTCAGTCTAGGTAGAAGTTTGGTTTTTGTTTGTTAGGTTTTTTTTTAACTGATCTGTGCAGTTTCCTATAGTGGTATTTATTTTGCAACTAGTATTATTTACAAGAACACTCTAAAAATAATAATTATTCAGAGCATTAAGATTTTTGCTAATTAGGATTTTGCATTTCTTGTTTTTCGTGTGAGAATAGATGAACTCACTTAAAAGTTTCTTCCAAGATGGAATGAAGTAAATTTTTAATTTCAGGTGATTCACTGTGTCTAGCATAAATGTGAAGTGAATTTTTTGTACATTCACAGAGCATTAATAAGAATCCACCTAACTTCCTTTGTTCATTATTGCTATTCAGCAACAGATCAGATTAGCATTTATACTCTCTTTCTTTCCTCCACATTCTATTAAGCAAGTTTGGAATGTTCCTCCAGCTTTATTGGTTTAAAATAAAGCTGTAAATTAGATGATATTTCAGTGATATTAGTGGGAACTTTATCCTTAGGCTACATTTTATGACGTCTTAGATTGGGAGTCTATATTATTAGCCATTTTGCTACTGTTTTTGCCCTAAGAATAGTTGTATGTATTTTAGGTACATGTATATGTGGATTAGTACATGTTCTGTATACTATACATAAGTATATATGAAATGTAAGTAAATGTAAATCTTCAAAAAACAATGTTTCAGATAACTTAATTCCTAAACTTATTTGTGAAATATTGTTGGACTAATTTCTCATGCCTTAATTTTCTGTTATAATAAAGCGTGCAAATAAATTCTACAGTACTGTTCGAAACACTTGAAAACCTTTTTGATAGTGGTGGGGCTGAAGAAGCAATTACACCTCTTAAAAGAAATGTTGAATTACGTTTTAAGATACAGTTGTTGGTATATGTGCAGAGTGAATATCCTCAAATGAGGCAATGATATTTATTGCAGGCAAATTCTGAACTTGGGGGAATTTGGTCGGTAGGACAAAGAATCTGGCAGAGAGATTTCCCCGGGATCTATACCACCATCAGCGCTCACCCGTGGTCTGAGACGGTCCAGCCAATCATGGAGGCACTTAGAGGTAGTGTTTCTTTGTGGCTCAGAATTAAGTCAGACTAGACCTGTTCCCCTAAGGTGCCGGGGTGTTGAAGTAAGTCGATGATGTGTGTGAAAATAGGTACGCCCTGCTAAGTGAGTAGGGTTTTCAGAAGTCTTTTTTAGATTTGCTGTAATCATGCTTTGATTTCACGTTGCTTGAGTTTATGTCGGCAGCTGAGGACCTCACTGTCTATTAATTTAATTCTAGAAGTGAAGTTGCTTGTCAGTAAGAGGTGTTTTTTTTGCTTCTGAAATGAAATGTAATATTCTATTAAGTCCAGGTCATGAGTTGGATAAGATTTCAAGCCCGCACGTTTGAAAGTAGAGACTGCTTTGGACTCTGTGGACCTCAGCATTTGATGGGGTTGTCTCCAGCTTCTGGATTTGTGATTAATCAATTCAGTACGCATATGCTCAAACTTTTTTTAATCACGCTGAAAGATTGCAAGTCTGGTGCGACATAGCACTGATCCTGCAACAAAACTCCCCCGTGCTTCTCTCTTTCCATTCTCCCACCCACAGCGTTTGCTTCCAGTCTCTTGGTTCCCCCTCTTATGTGTTGTTATACCCTCACTTCTTGTTACCTTGTTTCTCTGGCCACTACCTGCCCTCACTGTCCGCCTTTCTGCTCTGGAGGAATCAGTGAGCAGAAGTTCTTGAGAATCGCTCATCACTCTGGCAGGGCATGTCAGCTTTTCAGGGGCAGGAGGGGGAGGTTGCTTCTGAGGTGCACCTGGTTCTTGGCGTGGTGAAGCAGAGCAGTGTGAGCGAGGAAACAGGAGGCGCTTCCTTTCAGCGTGGGGGAAGTGAGCAGGGGCACGGGGCCGGCCGCGGTGGGAGGGAGGCGTGTGGGGTCACTGCTGCGCCGGCGCAGTGGGGGCAGCTTTGGATCTCTGCACTGGAGGCAGCCTTAACCGCGTTGCATAAGCCCTGAGGAGCGGGGATACAGAGCTTCAGCCAGAGCAAGACAGGGAGGGGGCTGAGGAAATACACTCCCTGCCCTGCAGAATCCCATTCACGGAGTAAGGGAGCCCAGGTGCCACAGGCCTGGGTAGCCGTCCGCCCTGGAATTTAAGGGCAGAGATGGGTTGGGAAGGAGAGGAAGCTCACCTTCCCTTGTGTCTCCAGTGCCGGCAGTTGGCAGTTCCCGGTAGATAATAGGCACATTTAAGTATTTGTTGAACAAAAGAATGAACATTCTCTTAGGGTCTCCCCAGGACTGTCCCAGGATGAATTGCCAGCAATATTAGGTGCGAGCTCAGCTGATGCCACCTTCCAGCTTGTCGTTGTAACGCGTGCCCTCCCGAGGTTACACGTCTCATAGATCTCCCGGGCCACATAGTGACTGGTGAGAATGCAGATGTCAGATTCATTCGTGCTGAGAGGTTAAAAGCCGCCTGAGTGTCTAACTGGTGCTGTGGATCACTTAGCCTTGATTTCTGCTTTCCTTGTCAGTCTGCCGTGCCTCCCCTTGTATGTTTCTCTTCTCTCCATTCTGTTTTTCTCTTTCATTCACATTCTATTCTTGTTCTGTTCCCCCATCTTTTTCAAATCTGAAAATCTGACCAGAGTACTTGAACTAAAGTGAATGTTTTTACAATATGGTAAGCTTGCCAAATGAATGTAGTTTTCGGTGCACCCTTGTATTTTCCTCTTTCATTGTTGCCCTCGGTTCTTTTCCACTGAATGTCTGTAGCCTGGAACAGAAAAAGTTCCTTCATCTCTAAGCTGTATTAGAATCTGGTTTAAGGTCGTTTGCTGAGTTGGTAGCAAGAAGGAAGGAACCGGAAGAGGAGCAAACAGGGGCTCAGTGAAAGCTGGGGAGGGTGTCAGCCTCAGTGAGAAATGACGCGAGGTGATTGACTGCCCGCGATTTTTCAGGCAGATGGGAGCACAAAGCCTAGGGCTGGGGTCGGGCCCCCTTGGGTCCTGGTGAGACAAGCCTGTGTGCAGCACATACTTCCTTAGAGATGCTGGGCCCCTCGGGGGATATAAAGATATAAAAGCCCTCCTGCAGAGAACTTCCGGATGTAGTTGAGACGATGGGGTGGGGAGGGGTGCAGTGTACACCATAGGTGGTAAAAGATTGTGTGTTCAGTAAGTAAACGTTTCTGTGAGTTCAGAGAGGGGCGGAGGTTGCAGTGACTCCAGTGCCACAGGGAGAGTTTATAAACAGACCTGGGACTAGAAGAGAGGAGGGCGGTTCAGACCACACAGCAGCATAAACCCAACGCCACAGGGATGTGAAGGTGTAAGGCTCCTCTCTGAGAGCCAGCAGGCCACTTTGGAGCAAAGTGTGTCTACGGGGATTGATGTGGCTGTTAGGCGGTGTCCCAGGAGTGGAGAGCGGATTTTCTTATGTTGCAGGGCTATCTTGTACGTGTATACTTGCCTATTAAGTGTGGAAGGTAAAATCCAGAATACTTGCTAAGCATGTTGAAGGCAGGTGGAGGATGCTTTGTGTTACTCAAGGAGCAGTGGGCGGGAAGACAGGCCAGCTGGGCTCCACTTTCTACCATTTGGTTATTGTCTCTGCTTCATTCCTGAATTATTTAATGTGGAAATTTAAGCCTGGGGGGCGGAAATCCCACATGTGGTCTCCAGGGAGGAGGTTTTGTTGCTGGAATTGCTCGCAGCCCCTTTCTGTGAGGCTCAGTCATTCAGGATTTGCACCTGAATGACGTCAAGAGTTCAGAGTAGACTTGAAAGTTAGGAAGGTGCTCTAGTTACAAGGTTTGCTCTGCAACTCCCAGGTGTGGTCCTATAGCAGAGGCCCTGATGAGAAAGGCCAACTAATTATGGGACTAGGTAATTTCTGCTCCATTCTTTCTAGTTTTTATAAGTGAGATAAAAGAAAAATTTTGAAATATACATCCCCAGTGCATCCCAAATTTAAATGAAATTTTCTTAGAGCTGGAGTCTTGCATATATTAACTTTTTTCCATCTTTGTAATTTTTATTGTCACCTGAGATTTTTTGACCTAAGAGGAAGTGCATGTGTTTATTCAGCAATATTTGAGCCCCTCTTACATGTTAGGCACCTACAGCTGTATCTGTAAACACAGAAATTTATGTTGATGTAGTCTTGCTTATCAAATTTGGACAAGGACAGTGATGTAATAATTTAATTGTGTGTTTCAAAAAATGCCAGCTCTTGTGGTTCACTGTTTGCCAAACCTCCCCTCCCACAATAGATGCCACCCGGAGGCGAGCCTTCGCCCTGGTCTCTCAGGCATATACCTCCATCATCGCCGACGATTTCGCAGCCTTTGTTGGACTTCCCGTGGAAGAGGCTGTGAAAGGTATTTGGGGCTTACTTTTTACTTTCAAGGAAAACGGAAGTGTAAATTATAGGTCCACGGTCCCTTATCTGAAACCATTGGAACAGGATGCGTTTTGGAGTTCAGGTTGTGTGTGTTCTTTAGAAAGGTGATAGCAGACCTGCACTGCACAAACCGCAGCGACCAGCGCCATGTGGCCGAGCCCGTCGTGGTTCTGCAGGCCCGCACGGAGGGCAGGCCCGCACACACGTGGCGCCAGGGGAGAGTGCACAGAAAAGGCTTGGGGCTTCACATCAGATTTCGCCACCATGTGAGTTAAAGAAGACTTTTTGGTTCATAGAGTTTTTTTGACTCCTGCGTGTGGATGAGAAATTTCGGGTTTGTGTTTACTAAAGCACTTTTTGCCAAAGACAGGCACCAGTTAGAGATGTCTTAGAACAGGAGCTTTGTAAAGGAATACTTTGCCATTTTTATGAAATTAACATTTGACTGTGTCTTTGAGATGTACCCTTGTTGCATGTGATTATTCTAGCTCTTTCCTTATGGAACCTCTTTAATGTTCCTGTAGTTATTTCTTATCATGGTACCCATGGTCTGACCCCTGAATATTTTCTACTTTTATCTCTAAGACCTTTGATCAACTCCTAAGCCCTACTAAGTGATAGTGAGCCCTCCAAGTTGATGCCAGGAAGGAAAAATTAGAGCTGCTGTTGACTAAGAGTGGGAGGGAAAAGGAAGGTGGCGAGAACAGTGAGTTACTGGAAGAAAAAGGTAGCGAATGGGGGTACAGAGTCAAGCATTCGATAACATTCCCACATCTGAGCCCCAGGTTACAGCATAGTTGTTACAAGTGGTAGAAAATGTGAGATGCAAGAAAATAAAGCATGTGCACGTTATTTGCTTCTAAACATGCCAGGTGGGTAACATTATATTCATAATTCTGAGCTTAAACTTTGTAACGTCTAAATTATTTCTCTTCCTTTGAAAATCAGCACGAGGTGGGGGTTTGGTTGGCGGGTTTTCTCAGGGAAGGAAGTTTTAGTTGGTCTGGAGCTCGCATTTAGAAATCCCTGTTTCACCCTTCCGTGGTGAAGGCGGTCTCATCCCAGTATCCCTTTTCAGCCCAACTTTTCCCTCACCATTTCTTAACAGTAACCTAGGTGCTTGCACCCCACTCTTAGCCACTGGTTTCCAGATGTGCTTTTGCATTTTCATTTTTCAGGTCATGCCCAAACTGTCCCCCCCCCTCGCTAGGTTGCTGTAGAATATTAATACTGCATGTGCCTCGTGGCGTTGTTTTACGATGATGGATGTGTTGGATTCTCCAGTCAAAATATGAGCTCCACTAAGCACCACAGATTATAAATTTCCAAGGCCTAGCACAGTTCTAGACGCATAGACGGCAGGTTAATGAACGTTCTTATAGTAAATCATACTGTTACTTACTAATACAAACATTTATTTGTTTTGACTATTTTGAAATTGATCCATAATTTATTATCTAATAAATAGTATATCCCAGAGTCCATACTCTTTAACTGACTGAGTGTGAATCCTGGTACCCTTCCCCATGCTAGCTACGTGACCTAAGGCAATTTACTGGAATTCTCTAAACTTCCTTTTCCACGTCTGTTCAATTATGGTGCTGTGTCCCCTCTACAGAGTTGTTGTGGTGATTACATAAAGTGATCCCTGTAAAAGCACCTAGCACAGTACCTATTGGCCAGCCTTCTGTGTTGTGTATGTACGCTGTTGTTTTTATTATCACCATCGTCTTTGTCATTACTGATGTAATGATTATAGAAAATACTAAATAAGTCTTCCTTATGTCTGTCTTTAATAAGGTTTGATCAGGTTAATACTATTATATATATATATATATATATTATAGAAAATTAACCATCTGTTAGTGATTATAGCAGCCTGATAGAGTAAAATCATAGATGTTTCAGAAATATTTCAAAAATAAGTTCCCATGAGAATGCTGTCTCTAGTATACCCTTCTAGTTAAAAATACACATTACAGGTTAATCTACACACGTCAGGTCCCCCGTACAAGTAGTGTCACTGACAGATTGTGAATCTTGTAAATGAAAAGTTTTTGGTTTTTTTAATTCATTTCTGTGTTAAATACACATTTTTAGGTATCCTAGAACAAGGATGGCAGGCCGACTCTGCCACGAGGATGGTCATGCCCAGAAAGCCAGGTAGGTGGAGCTCTTCGTCCGTCTTGCAGCACTGAGCTCTTGTAAGATCACTGAAGTTTTTCAGGCATTGAATTTGAATAATTTGATATAAAATTCTGCTATACTAACAAAATGAGAGTAACTCATGTTAAGTTCAGATATAGGATGGACACTTAGGGTAGAAAGGATCTTAAAGGTCACCTGGGGCTTCCCTGGTGGCGCAGTGGTTGAGAGTCCACCTGCCGATGCAGGGGACACGGGTTCGTGCCCCGGTCCAGGAAGATCCCACATGCCGCGGAGCGGCTGGGCCCGTGAGCCATGGCCGCTGAGCCTGCGCGTCCGGAGCACACTGAAAAAAAAAAAAGAAAAAAAAAAAAAAGTCACCTGGTTTTACCTTAATTTTTTTTTAATGTATTTCATACATAAACTATTTTATGTGAGTGTTTCATAATCTTTATTACAACTTAATTTTTAATAAGTATTAATCTCTCGTTCTTTTATTTATGGGGCCATTTCTAACTGCTTATTCTTAATATCTATTGCCTTTTAAAAAGATATTTAAGATATTCAGAAATTCGCCTTTTCTCCTCATGCTGTAGACACATAGACTCTTCTCCTAAACAAGATTTTCAGTGGCTTTAACTTTCACAAAATTAAGGTCTCTGACCTTTACAGGCCTTAAATGATTTGGCCTGTCCTCGTCTCCACCTGAATTCCTGGTCCCTTGGCCTTCCTCTCTGAAATGAGCCACGTTCCTTCCTGCAAGAAGGCTCCACTCCCTCCTGCTTACCAGGAGTGGCCTTTCCTGCCCTGTCCTTAGAGCTGGCCTCAGTGCCCACATCCATAAACCTTCTGATCTGCCTCATCCCAGAGTTCCTTCCGTCTGCTCTGAACCCCTGTTGTTAGACATTGTTGACCGCACAGTAAAGTGGTGCACAAATCTCCATGTGCTCGGACCTGCGAGGGTGCAGAGGAGTGATGAGAGGGGGTCCTGTCAGTCTAGATGGGGAGAGAAGACTGCTGCAGTAAAAAGCAATGTAATAAAATAGAGCGTAACTGTTGTCTCTGTCTGAACGCCACTGCATTAAAAATGACATGTTCTGGGCTCCCCTGGTGGCGCGGTGGTTGAGAGTCTGCCTGCTGATGCAGGGGACGTGGGTTCGTGCCCCGGTCCGGGAAGATCCCACATGCCGCGTAGCGGCTGGACCCATGCGCCGTGGCCGCTGAGCCTGCGCGTCCGGAGCCTGTGCTCCGCAACGGGAGAGGCCACAGCAGTGAGAGGCCCGCGTACCGCAAAAAAAAAAAAAAAAAAAAAAAGAAAAAATGACATGTTCTATGTGAAGGTTCTTTACAATGACTTCTGTAAATTGGGCTCTACATTTTATTTAGTTGCAGGGGCCCTGGATGTTTCCTTTAACAGGTTTATTCCCTTTTCAGGTATGTATTTTCATATGCTCATTTAAAAATTGTTTCATCGTTTTTCTTGTTTGCTGTTGTAGTATTTATTTTTCTTAGCTCTAATCTTATAAACAAAGGGATGAAATCCTAACTTGGTATTTATAATAGTACATCCGGTTACAACCGTGAACGTGTGGACTCCCCTCTGTAGCTTACCTGGACGTAGTGATCCCCTCTGGCCTGGCCGCAGGGTGTCCCTGTAGAGGAGGTGCGATCGAGCATCTCACCAGCACTGACACAGACGCAGCCCCAGGCTGACACGTAGTAGCTTAAAAGTTAGAAGTAAACTTTTGGGGGATGGGGTCCTTTGTGGGTTTTCTGTTCACTGACAATTGAGTAGTCTAGAGGAGTGCCTGGCATGTGGCTAGCACTAGGTGACTGTGGAAGTAAATGTCATGTGGGGAGGGTCTTTCCAAGAAGGGCTATGTTCCCTTGGTAGACGGATTACCTGTTAAAAGTATTTTTAACCTTCGCGTGGAAAACTTCAGTAACAGCAAAGCCAGACGTGCCTTTACTCCCAGTTTGGGAAAACTACTCATAAAAATTGACGCTTCTTGGCTTGTTTTTTTTAAATGTCCAAGATCAAGGCAAAGCTAAGAAAGTTTCCGTATTGTTAAATTAAAGACATTGGAGGGCGGGGGTGGCAGTACCAAAGGTTTGTGACCCTGGTGTCTGACTTGAGTGTGTTTCTGTCTCCAACGCACAGAGCCTGCCCCCGTTCCACCCATCCCCAATGAACAGCAGTTAGCCAGACTCACCGATTATGTGGCTTTCCTCGAAAACTGACTTATCATTCTGAGTTCAAGATCCACCTTCAGCATCCTGAATACTGACAGAAAAATGTAAAATTTTTATTTTCAATTTTATTGGATGGATTAAGCACCTCAGCATTCCTTACTGAGTATGTGATAAAATACGTATATAATATAAAATATATTATATATATTTTGTCCTTAAACATGCTGAATGGTTGTTGAAACAATTCTCATTTTGTAATATTTGACAGTTTGGACGGAGCCCGTCAGTATTAGGCAGTCAGTTTATATTTCCTAGTGACTCGGGAAGTACAGCTCTCCTGCTTCGTGTAGAACAGTGGTTGTCAGCTGTCTTCTTCTGCCCCAGCACACAGCACACTCCCATCTCTACCACAGGTTGATAGTTGCAGTGATGCGTCTGGGGTTTGAGAAGGACTGTCCCCAGGGGCAGGATCTGAAGCGCTGGGGACTCTAATTCACCCCCTTTGGAGAATATGCTCTTTTTCTCTCCCCTCCTGAGAATCACAAATGTAAAATGCTGAGATAGAGCTGAGGAACAAAGGCCATCTCCCTAGTAAACCAGCTTGTTAACTTTAGACTTTTTTCTAAGAGTGTGAGTACATCCATTGCTGGCAGTGGAGGGCTTGCCATGAAAATGCGACTTGTTAAAGACATTCATGAGAAGTATTAAGTTGTAATATTTCCTTTCAGAAGAAGGGAAACGTAAGTGTGGAATGCATTGTTTGGGAAAGAAGCGATGAAGTGACACACTTTGTACAGCTGTCCGCAGCCTCTTGGCTGCTTATGTTTGGCCCTTGGGTCAAGTTCTGCCCTTTGGAGAAATACTGAACAAGTCTTTCATGTTTTGTGTGACAGCCCTCTGAATATTTGAAGTTGTTTATTGTATCTTCAGGTTAAAACCACCCCCTAGTTCATTTATTCTGCATTTGTTCAATAAATATTTAATTGAATTTTTCAACTGTTTTTTCGAAGGTAGTTTCTAGAAGTTTCACTATTCTGTCTTCCTGTGGATGTGTTCTAATTTGTCGTTGTCTCTTTTAAATTACAAATTTCTTAATTAAATAGAAATGACCTATATAGTGGTAATTACATGATTCATGTTTTTCACTCATTTTAAATAGACTTTACCGGCTATTTCAGCTACTGTTAACATTTATGGAAATACCTGTTAAATTAATGTTTTATTTAACCTTGATATAAGTCATGTTGTTAAAACTTCTTATTTTACAGTTGAGGAAATGGAAATTCAAGAAATCAGAGGATCAATAGCTAGAAAGTAACAATGCTAGTTTGCTAGTCTTTGAACTTCTAGGTTTAAGGACAAATTGTATCCACGGGTCTTAGTTTTAATAGATTGGAATCAACCCAAACGTTCATTAATAGGAGACTAGTTGAGTAAACAGTAGTGTACAGTATGGTGGCGCCATGCAGCTGTAGAATGCATGCATGCATGAATGAGTGAAGACCTCGGTGTACTAAAAGTGATCTCAAGTGAAAACACAAAGTACCGGGGGTTTATACTGTTATTTTGAGGGTAAGAAAGGGTGAGTGGATATACAACTGTGCATACATGCATATTTACCTGTATTTCAAGCAGAAGCCATTGAAGGATAAACCAAAAACTAATAAAAATGGTTCCCTAAAATGGAAGGGGAGGACAGTCGAGCATAGAGAAAAAATTATTTCAGGTGACTCATAGTATTTCATAGTATTTTGTTTTACATCATCAGTGGGATACATACAAAGGACAAAAAAATCTCAAACTACTGAATATGGTTTCATGGTGAATTTCAAAAACGATTTTGTTAATCGTTATTTGATAATAATTACCATTATTATTAAAAGTATATTGTAGGATAAAACCAATTGGAAATTACATAATTTAATGTTAGAAGCTAATCTTAAATTTGACTCAACAACCTCATATGGTTTATTTTTCTTTCTAAATAGTAAATATTTCCTAGCTCTGCCCATCTGTAAAGGCCTAGAAGAATTATAAGCCAGTAACAACGAGAACCACTAATGTCCAGGTTGTGGTCTCTAAATTCCATTTTCAACTACATAGAACAAGAACTTATTTGCAAAATGGTTAATACTAGGTCTGGGGCAATAATTGTAGATCGGGGCTTCCCTGGTGGCGCAGTGGTTAAGAATCCGCCTGCCAATGCAGGGGACCTGGGTTCAAGCCCTGGTCCAGGAAGATCCCACACACCACCGAGCAGCTAAGCCCGTGCACCACAGCTACTGAGCCTGCGCTCTAGAGCCCGTGAGCCACAACTGCTGAGGCCTGCGCACCTTGAGCCCGTGCTCCACAACAAGAGGAGCCACCGCAATGAGAAGACTGCGCACCACAACGAAGAGTAGCCCCCGCTCGCCATAATTTGAAGGAGTTCCCACTGGCTAAACATGAGACAAATTGAGCATGAAAAATAGGTATATGTGTTTCTATTTTTAATCGCAAGGTCATAATTATAATATTAGAAAAACCTCATCATATACAAGAAAGTACACTCGCTTATTTATCAGTTTTCAGAACAATGAATTGATGCCCTAGCAATCTCCACAGTAATAAAATGGAACCTGCAAAGCAGCCGGCTAACCAGTGAGGGGAGATTCTTTATGGAAGAATTCCACCTAAAATACAGATAGAAAATCAGTACTTGCCGCCCCTCATGAAATAAGGGGAATGAGCATCCGTGGCAGCTGAGACCACGGGGTGAGAATCAGCCCATCCTTGTGCTCTGGCTGCCACCGAGACCGCCAGCACGCAGGTGTAGTCTGACAGCACCTTGCTGCACATCCAGTGAGGGTTACTGTGACACTGCCACAGGGGCTGCCCTTGCAAACCCGGGGAAGAGAGTTAGCTCTTCAGCAGCTGGGCACGTGATATGGTGAGTAAACACTCCCTTCCTTGTCTTAGGAAGACAGTTCCAGGGTACGTGCTCTACCTGGTTCCTGAAAAGACCCCAAGAAGATTGAGCTTTGGTTGCCCATTGTAACCAGCCTGTCTGCAGCATGGCCTGGGACTGTTTCTTCTTCATTTTGCTTTTCCCAGTTCTCCATCTCTTTCCTGGAATCAAGAGCAGTGATCCACCTGTGCATGGAGGCTTAGCATCACTAACAGTGGCACAAGTGGGCCTGGTGTGGAGCCATAGTAAACGCGTAGCATCAGCCATAAGTTTTCTTGTCAAAGCAAGCCCCGCTCCCCACAAAATGAATGTGAATCTAATCAAGGTTTTAGATTTACCTGCTCATTTATATGAAATGTGGGAATCGGATGAACAAGTTAAACACCCCACTAAGGAGCAATCAGCCAAATCTAGAATGAGGGGAATTTAGCAGGACAAAGAACTGAGTTTCCTTAAATAAATAACGTAAAAAGAGAGGTGGAGGTGGCGATAAGGACATGCGTATTTCTGCTCCTGGCTGAAGTACTTTCAGGCAGACCCACAATGTGCCAAGAACTACAGAAAGAGGGATACATAAAATACAAATCTGACGGCATTGGAGAGCGCCTGGAGAATGAGGAGCTGAGGTTTGAGAGCAGAGAGGCTCATGAAGAGGTTATATCTGCAGCAGCCTCTTCCTGGGGTGTGTGCCGATTCTGGTGCCACTGCTAAGAACCGAGCAACGCGTGGGACTTGGGTATTTTCACAGGGCTGGAGTGCTAAAAACAGGACTTGAGAGGGCTAAACCACACTGCTGTTTATCCATCTGGTAAACTTCAAGGCTCCTTGGGGTAGGAAGTCAACAGGCCAAATCCAAAAATCCATTTGAGTACAGCTTGGTTTTCTTCAGCCCGCTGTGCTGGGCTTCAGTCAACATGAAAGGCTCGGGGGTCGTGAGGTACCTGTAAGCATAAACTAGAGTAAACCATTAGTAAAACTGCAACTGGAGGATACTAGAAACTATTCAAACTGAAGCACAGAAAGGCATTGGTACACAGCACAGAGACAGACCATGTAGTGATTGGAATCCAAGAAGGAGAGAGAGGATAAAGAAGGAGAATAATACTTGAAGTACTGGCCAGGAATTTTCCAAAACTGATAAAAGAAATCAGGACACAGATTCAGAAAGCTCAGAAGACCCCACACAGGATAAATACAAAAAACCACACCCTGACACATCATAGTAAAACTACTGAAAACCAAAATGCAAAATATTAAAAGCATGGGGGTGCAGGGAGGGGGACTTTCTCTTCAAAGAAGCAACAGTAAACCTGTTGCTGCGGTAACAAATTCCCACACACTTGATGGCTTAAAACAGCAGGGGTATATACACTTACAGTTCTGTAGTTCGGCAATCTGAGATGAGTCTCATGGGCTAACATCAGCTGTCAGCGGGGCTGCATTCTTTCTGGAGGTTGTCGGGGACAGTCTGTCTCTTTTCCCTTTCCAGCTTCTAGAGGCCGCCTACATTCCTTGGCTCGTGGCCCTCTGCCTGCATCTTCAAAGCCAGCAACGTCGGGCTGAGCCCATACTACCCTCTCTCTGGTTCTCTTTTCTGCCCCCTCTTCCACTTTTAAGGATCCCTGTGGTTGGTTACATTGGTCCCACCTGGAAATCAGGATAATCTATTTTAAAATAGGCTGATTAGCAAACTTAATTATATCTGCTATCTTAATTTCTCTTTACCATGTAACCTAACATGTTCACAGGTTCCAGGGGTTAGGATATGGATGTCTTTTGGACCATTCTTCCTACTACAGGAATCAGTTCAACAGGCAACAGGAATATGTAATTCTAAATGTATCATTAAATCTGAAACTAAGTCTAATCAAGCAAGAGTTGACAACTGGGAGTCCTCTGCAGTCATGGGCGGGGGCATCACTATCCTATCAGACATAAAACCAGTGCAGAGCCTCTGTTATTAAGAGCAAGGCACTGGAGCACGAGTAGCAGACAGCGCAGTGGAACGGAACAGAGACGAGAAGTAGACAGATGCAGGGATGTGCTATAGGATAAAGGTGGCATCGCAGAGCGCTGGGATAAAAGCAGACTTTTTACCAAATGGTTCTGGGAAAACTGGTTAGCCGTTGGAAACCTAGAAAGATCCATAAGAATAAAGTACAGGTAGATTGGGGATCTTGATGCCAGAACTAGAAGAAAAGATGGATGAATTCCTCTTTAACCTGGGCAAGGGAAGGGCCTCTGGCTCCCTGATTAAAGAAAAGAATGATCAATTTGACTACCTAAAAATAAAACATTTGCATGGCCAAAAATAAACTCAAACAGGTGTCTGACAACTGAGAGAAAATATTTACAACATAAAGGACTAGTAATATTCCTAATACGTAAATTGAGGGAATTGGAAGAAAACAGAAAAAAGTGACAAGAGACATGAATACACAATTCACAAGACGTGAACACAATTCACAAAAAATTTATAAAAGTGGCCCTTAAACATGAATAGATGTTCAACTTTATTGGTAAGAGAAATGCAAATTAGAAACAGTGAGTTAACCCATCCAATTGGCAAAAACTAAGAGTTTAACTGCATTCTGTTGTGAAACTCTGGGGAAACTGGTTCTCATGCTTTGCTGGTGGGAATTCGCATTGGAACGGTTCTTACAGAGGGGGATTTGGCAATATCTAAGAACTACATAGTCATTTACTTTTTATCCCAGCAACTAATCTTTAGGAATTTACCCTGAAGATTCAACTCCCACAATATAAATATAAATATACACACACATACTCTAGGTTATTTATTGCAGCATTGACTTATTGCAGCATTGTTTCTGATTGTAAAGAATTTGGAAACAACCTAAATTGCTTATACATGAATAGATGATCATATATCCATGTAAGGGAGCGCTACGTATCTGTAATAAAGGATGGTGACAATCACTGATGTGGAGGGATTTTCAGGCTATGTTGTTAAGGAAAATAAAGCAAAGTGCATAAAAATGCCTAGAGTATGCTATTTTTTTTGTGTAAGAGAAGAGGAAATAAAATATACCTGTATTTGCTCCTCAGTGGAAACACACACACGCACACACACACACACACACACACACACAGGAAAATAATGGAATTGTTTGCTTTCAGGGTATGGGAAGGAATGAGATGGAAAGGATAGAAAAAATTGGGGAATTAGGGTCACTTTTGTACAGTTCTGACTTTTGGAATTATGTTAATGTTTCACATATTCAAGGAAGAAATAATATAAATGGTGATGGAGGTGTGGGGAGGAGTGACCCTGTCTGCATTTCAAATGAATAACGTAACTGCCCTGAAGGCAAGGGACGTAACTCAAGTAGGTTTCAAACATGCTATTTAGATGTGTCCAGAGGTTAAAGACAAAAGAACTTTAAACATGTTGAACTCCAGTTAGTGGGTTTCTTTTGTGCAAAAGTAAAAGTTAGCAGTTCTGAAACTACTTTGTGTGTATTCTAGGATTGAACAAATAAGTATATTGTAGATAATAGGATCCAGTTTGCCCACTGTTGGAGGAGTTACAGTTATAGAAAAGAGGAAGCATTAGACTGAATCCTGTGGTGTTGGACTGAACTAGAGATGTCGCATAAACTCCTGGGTTTTAAGATGGGTGGATGCATGGATGGGTGGATGGATGCATGGATAGAGAGGGACATAGATATATCTCCTAATTCCATCCACTGAGAGAGACTAAACTCTGTCCCCTGAGAGTAGAGCAATGACACCTGCCCTCAGGTCATTGCTTCTAGAAGCATCTCCACCAAAAGGAACTAGGGACTTCCACTTTCATGTGTCTTCTGATACAAAACAAAGAAAGCTTGAAAAATTGTTCCAGTTCAAAGGAAACTAAAGGTGCACAACAGCTAAATGCAGTGCTATAGCAAATAAAAGTACCTCATAAAGCACATTATTGGAAAGTAGATGAAATCGGAATAAACTATAGATTACATCAGGAGCTGGCAAAGTACAGCCTGTGGCCCAAACCAGGCTACTGCCTGTTGTAAATAAAGATTTATTGGCACACAGCCACGCCCATTTGTGTGTGTACTGTCTGTGGCTGCTTTCAACCCACAAGAGCAAAATGAGTAGTTGTGACAGATTGTATGTCCTACAAAGGCTAGAATATTTATTGTCTGGCCCTTCATAGAAACTTTCCCAAATCTTAGATTAGATAATTTTGTTTCAACATTAATTTTCTTGATTTTGTTGATTTTACTGTAGTGACAGAAGAGAGCATCCTTGTTTTCAGAAAATAAATTTACTTAGAAAATGAAATATTTATAAACATATATATATACACACATACATATATGTGTACATAGTTTACATATATGTACTTGTCAGTAATAAATATTAGAGCTACTTCTATAAGATGATTTAATCAATGAGAGCACTGAATTCTCAAAGTTTTTTTGCCTTCATACTGTTAGTATATGCAATACATTCATTACATAAGCTTTTCGAGCTTTGTGAAATTGGTGTTCCTGAAGAGTGCAGGCCAGTTATTTTGTAAAATGTCCTTCATTTGGGGTTTGTCTGAAGCTTCTTAATTATTAGATTCGGGATATACATCTTCGACATGAACACCACGAAAGTGATGTTGTGCTCTCTTCGGTGTTTTGTATCAGAAGGCACACAAACGTGGAACTCTCCAGTTCCTTTTAGAGATGCTTCCAGAAGCAATGATCTGAGGGTAGGTGTGCTTTTTGCTGCTGGGGTGTCATTGCTGTATGCTCTCTCAGTGGACAGAGCATAGGCTCTCGCAGTGGATAGAACTAGGAGATATATCCATGCACGTAATTGACTATCAGTGCATTTGTAATACTTGGAAAGGTCTCCTGAAGATTTTGATACTCCCTGCCTCTAATTGAGAATTATTAAAATAAAGACATCTAAAAACAAAATGTCTCCAAACTTATAAACTATTATTGTCCAGTATGTTAATCCTAAATCATTGACGTGTTCAAGGAGGAGGAAAGATACAGATTAATTTTAGACGTTAAACTGTAGGGTTAACGTCTGCTTCTGCCGATATACTTGTCTAAATGGAGAAAACCTCTAAGTCTAGAACAACTAAACTGTGGTTTAGAGTATTAAAATTATTTTTTAATATACATTCATGAGCTCGCATGCAAATCCTCAAAGGCCAGAAACAACTGGACTCCAGTGCTGGAGCTGCATTTGTTCTTGGGGCATCTGCCAATCTTGATGCCCTAGAACCCGAGTTACTTTTGGCCACTGATAGGAAGGAGGGAGGGAGGGGAGAAAGAATCAGCATAAACTGAAAACTAGAGGATTAAATTCTCAAAGACATTACACTAGCTATCAAAATTATAACCATATAATAAAAATATTACAAGTATACATATATGTTAAAATGTTTATGAAACAGTTTACTTAAATATTACGTTATATTTCTTAAATATATGTACGGAAGTCAAGGTACAGAAAGTGTGAAGAATGAACGAGACATCAAAAAATACCTGGCATATATGAAAAAGAACTAGAATCTCTCAAAAAGAAAAGCACAATAGTTAGAATCTCAGTGGATGGGCTATAGCTTGGTACTGTCAGATTAAAAGGTGTACAGCAGTCCTTTGCTGTTCAATGAAAATGGTAAATGTGATAGCAGGTCCAAGACGTAGAGAGAAATTACACAAACAGGTAACCCAGACTCAGATAGTTCCTGCCTCTATGGTACCAGCTCCTCTCCCTCAACTCATGCCTGTAGTTTTATGGGAGGTGTCTTCTGATAAGCGGATGAAAGAGGCAAAACCCCATGCCTGGTTCATGTTTAGGTCAGCTTGATGTGTTGATACAAGCCAAAAATGCATGGCTGCTGTATTACAGACCATTTAGTGGTGACCATAAAGGACAGCAGTGAGGGGAATAGTCCCAGTGGGCAAATTTCTGAGCAATGCTTTTGGCCATTCACTTTGAGCAAAGTTAGGAGCCTATGTTACAGACTTAAAGACAGTGGCAAATGGCTAGGCTGGTTGTCAGGGTCCTGAAAGCAAGATTGGAAACCTGGAGATACAGACATCTGGGAAAGATGGTTAAACTCAAGGGAGTAGACACATAGCAGGTAGATCCCTGGGTTTCAATGTTAATGCCCACCAGAGAGCACCCACCAGAGAGGACAATCTCAACTACCAAGGTGACAAGATAACTTTTCTTTTGGATGTAAGCTGGGCTCTGTTCAGTCACCCTACTGCTGGCACAATGGGCCCCTATATGGAGCCACCACGGCGGCAGGAATGGAGATCACGCGTGAGCTAGGCAGTATGAGGTCTCTATCACCAAGGCTGACCTGGCCTCAGCAGAAAGTGACATTGAGCCCTCCAAAGAGCACCGTTCCTGAAAGAAAGCAGATAACCAGCCGGTGGCAAGTTGATTATCTTGGCCCTTTCCACCGTGCAGCAAAGGGCAGTGCTGCATCCTTGTTGGAAGTGACATCTAGTCCAGGTGTGGTTCGCCTTCCATGCTGACAGTGTCTTCTCTAGCATCACATTCCAAGAACATCCAAAATACCTGATGTTGATAAAAATCCTGCAGAACACTGCCTAGTCTGTTATATACAAAAGAAGATGTGACACTGGGTACATGAGCACGTGATCCATTGACTTTAAGCTATTCCATTGACTCTAAATCCTTACCTGAGAGTACCCAGCCTAATAGAATGGTGGCATGTCCTAGTCAAGGCTCAGCTAGTGTGCCAGCTTCGGGACAACAACTTGCCGATCGGGAGGCTTCCCTCCAAGAGGTGGAGCATTTACTGAACCAAACCACAACTAATGTGAAGCTGTGTCCTCAACAGCTGGAAGGCAGAAGCATGAGAACAGAGCATCATTGGGTACCGTCCCCATAACTCCAGGAGATAACATGTCCAGATTTTTTTGCTTTTCTCTTAAGGTTGTAAGAACATCACTCATTCTCTAGTTTCTGCAGGTTAAGCTCTGAATAATGATCCACAACTGATAAGGACCCAGATGTTTCACAGCACTGTAAAATCAAAGTTACATTCCCTGGAAGAGCCCAGTGAAAGTCAACTAGGCTTAATAAAGAAATTGTTCAGCAAGATAGCAGCAATCATTTTCCAAATTTTGGATAAATAATCTTTAACACATGCCGTAGAAGGAATGTTTTCGAGGAGGGGCTGTACAGCATGAGAAGAAAAGATGGGGTGGGGATGATGAGAATCCTCAAATATTGGACTTTCATGTGGAAAAGTTTTGTTTATTGCTTCCAAAAGCAAAATTGATTGAAGGTTAGAGAAGGCCAGTTTGGACTCAACCCAAACTGTCTAGACCAGCCCTATCCAATAGAAATAGAAGGTGAGTCACACATGTAATATTAAATTTTCTAGTAGCCACTGTAAAAAAGTGACAAAGGAGGGCTTCCCTGGTGGCGCAGTGGTTGAGAGTCCGCCTGCCGATGCAGGGGATACGGGTTCGTGCCCCAGTCCGGGAAGATCCCACATGCCGCGGAGTGGCTGGGCCCGTGAGCCATGGCCGCTGAACCTGTGCGTCCGGAGCCTGTGCTCTGCAACGGGAGAGGTCACAACAGTGAGAGGCCCGCGTACCGCAAAAAAAAAAAAAAAGTGACAAAGGAAAACATATGAAATTAATTTTAACATATTTTATTCAGCCCAGTCCAAAGTGTTATCAGTTAAACAATGTCAACGATATCAAAAAATATTAATGAGATTTTACATTGTTTTCTTCATATTAAGTCTCTGAAATCCCATGTGGATTCTATACTCACAGCACATCTCAGTCTGGACCACCCAAGTGTTCACCAGCCGGCCACATGTGCCCAGTGCGTATTACACAGCAGTGGTCTGGACTGTCTCAGAGACCAAGAGAGTCCTGTCAATCAGGTATCATTGGAACCAAGTTAGATAACCGCTCATTAAGGACGTTTAGAGGAATGTACTGGTTATGAAAGGGACCGTTTCCTGGTCTCTCCTCCCCACTTGCCTCATCTCCACTTTATGTAGCAAAAACAGGAAGAACAGAACCCCACCTAACAGCATGCATCTTCTCTGCCCCCGTCCACCCAAATTATGGCAGTGAGGGCTGTTGGGCCTTCTGGGAAGGATTAGCGGTTTTCCAGAAGTCTCCTAGCTTCCAGTGAGTTTGGAGGATTTTTAAAACAACCTGCAGTCAACACTGCATTGAAAAGCAGGGAAACAAAAGCATCTGTTGACTCTTGACAGCTCATGAGGAGTAAGTACGGCTGACCACTGAACAACACGGGTTTGAACTACACGGGTCCACTTATACGTAGATTTTTTTCAATAAATAGATTGGAAAAACTTTTAGAGATTTTTCAAAAATTTGAAAAAACTTGCAGATGAATCACACGTAGCCTAGAAATATAAAATAAGAAAAGTTATGAATGCATAAAATATACATATGTACTAGTTTGTCCTTATATAGGTGTAAGGTAAGTGATATTTAGGATAAAATTAATAATATGTTAGTTTTCTTACTATTTTATGACTACGCTTTCAAAGAATTACATCAGTGTACAATATGTCCCTCTCTCCTAACTGGGGATACTGCATATCAGTCTATCATCAGAGGTGGGGTTTTTTTTAAGTAGAACAATATTTCCGATACTGTATTATGAATGTCACTGTAATACCCTATGCTATAAAAGTTTTATAATGATGCATTCATTAGGATATAGGCTAGTCTGCTGTGAAGCAATCAGATCGATTACACTAGGCAACCATAAAGCAATCACATTGCTGCTTCTTCAGATCAATGCAATCGTCATACCTATAAATAAATATGAATTTTTTCACATTAGCTTTTAATTTTTGATGTCTAGTGTTAGTAATATGTATAACATCTACAGTGTTTTGTGTCATATTAGACAATGTTGATGTAGGTACTGACAGACAATTCATCTTGTAAACAGATGACATAAACTTAGGGTATTGATAAACACAGTACTTTACTAAAAATGTATTTTCTCTTTCCTAAGTAACATCTTCTTTTCTCTAGATTCCTCTATTGTAGATACATATATAATATATATAAACATACAAAACACGTATTAACTGTTTCTGTTATCGATAAGGCTTCTGGTCAACTGTAGGGTATTAGTAGTTAACTTGGGGAAATCAAAAGTTATATGTGGATTTTCAACTGCACTGGCGGGGGGGCTGGCACCCCTAACCTCCAAGTTGTTCAAAGGTCAACTGTACCTCTTTTTAAGCAAATGCTATGCCTGGGTATCCCCTCATTTGCAAACCACTGATAACACTGCAATTTGAGGAAGATGGAGGCTTGCCTTTTTGACGGAGTTGATAACCTTGGATAATCTGATCACTTTTTAAGGTCCAGCAAAGTAATAACACTCCTGTGGTTTTGTTGCTTCTCTGAGGAAAGGAAGTTTCCAGAACCCAGTGGAAAAGACAGTTTAATTTTATCTAAATATGTAAAGACAAGCTAAAACCAGGGTGGAAATTTTCTTCATTTAAGTGATGGACGACATTCTCCTGGGTCAGTCGAGACAGTGGGAAACCAGTTCTTCCAACATCTTTTCAAGAAACGAGTGAACTTGTAATCAAGACAGTATGGTACGGGCACAAAAACAGAAATATAGATCAATGGAACAGGATAGAAAGCCCAGAGATAAACCCATGCACATATGGTCACCTTATCTTTGATAAAGGAGGCAAGAATGTACAATGGAGAAAAGACAGCCTCTTCAATAAGTGGTGCTGGGAAAACTGGAAAGCTACATGTAAACGAATGAAATTAGAATACTTCCTAACACCATACACAAAAATAAACTCAAAATGAATTAAAGACCTAAATGTAAGGCCAGATACTATAAAACTCTTAGAGGAAGACACAGGCAGAACACCCTTTGACATAAATCACAGCAAGATCCTTTTTGACGCACCTCCTAGAGAAATGGAAATAAAACCAAAAATAAACAAATGGGACCTAATGAAACTCCAAAGCTTTTGCACAGCAGAGGAAACCATAAACAAGACGAAAAGACAACCCTGAGACTGGGAGAAAAATTTTGCAAACGAAGCAACTGACAAAGGATTAATCTCCAAAATATACAAGCAGCTCATGCAGCTCAATAACAAAAAAGCAAACAACCCAATCCAAAAATGGGCAGAAGACCTAAATAGACATTTCTCCAAAGAAGATATACAGACTGCCAACCAACACATGAAAGGATGCTCTACATCACTAATCATTAGAGAAATGCAAATCAAAACTACAATGAGATATCATCTCACACCAGTTAGAATGGGCATCATCAAAAAATCTACAAACAATAAATGCTGGAGAGGGTGTGGAGAAAAGGGAACCCTCCTGCACTGCTGGTGGGAATGTAAATTGATACAGCCACTGTGGAGAACAGTATGGAGGTTCCTTAAAAAACTAAAAATAGAACTACCAGATGACCCAGCAATCCCACTACTGGTATATACTCTGAGAAAACCATAATTCAAAAAGAGTCATGTACCAAAATGTTCATTGCAGCTCTATTTACAATAGCCAGGACATGGAAGCAACCTAAGTGTCTATCGACAGATGAATGGATAAAGAAGATGTGGCACGTATATACAATGTAATATTACTCAGCCATAAAAAGAAATGAAATTGAGTTATTTGCAGTGAGGTGGATGGACCTAGAGTCTGTCATACAGAGCGAAGTAAGCCAGAAAGAGAAAAACAAATACCGTATGCTAACACATATATATGGAATCTAAAAAAGAAAATGGTTCTGAAGAACCTAGGGGCAGGACAGGAATAAAGACGCAGATGTAGAGAATGGACTTAAGGACACGTGGAGGGGGAAGGGTAAGCTGGGACGAAGTGAGAGAGTGGCATGGACATATATACACTACCAAGTGTAAAATAGATAGCTAGTGGGAAGCAGCCGCATAGCACAGGGAGATCAGCTCGGTGCTTTGTGTCCACCTAGAGGGGTGGGATGGGGGTGGGTGGGAGGGAGACGCAAGAGGGAGGGGATATGGGGACATATGTATACGTATAGCTGATTCACTTTGTTATAAAGCAGAAACTAACACAACATTGTAAAGCAATTATGCTCCAATAAAGATGTTAAAAAAATTTTTTTAATAAGAGTGGATATATGTAAAAAAAACAAAACGAAAAACAAGTGAACTTCACTGATCACGTGTGTGCATCCACCTGACCAAAGCATGTAAACCCTGAATGTGAATCACAAGATTTCTCCTGGGTGGAGCTGTAGGCAAAGGTTTCATTCTGAATAAAAGAGGAACCAGGCCATTTTCCACGTGAGTCACATGATGGGAGGAATCGCCAAAAGTCAGTTTTGACTTAATAACATTCTCCTAATTGTGTGCCAGTGCCTAGATGCTAAGAAGAGCCACTCAGGACAACCAGCAAAATGCCCCACGTGTAATAATCCATATGGTGATAAAAACCTATTTTCAGGTGTCCCATGTCAGTTAAATAACAGTTTAAAAACTGGAGTAGGTTGCTTGTGAGGTTGTGTGGTGAGTGATGTCAAAGGAGAATGGTCTAAGAACTTCCAAATCCATCTGGCAGCCTTAAGCCGATTGGATGGCTTCCTGTAAAATCTGGATTTCCAGAGAACTGCTACACAGGTTTCTGAGCCCACGTCACCATAAAACGCAAAGAACATGGATGGAAATACGGGAGAAGCCGCTTGCGTCTTGCCAGAGACACTTTGATAGGGACTGATTTCAAAAGGGCAGGAGGCTTTTGTCTTCCACCCTGTCTTCCAGGATGCAGGTTAACTCGGCTCAGTGGTTGTTTTGATGCTGCACCTGATGTCTTCCCTGTGCCCAGAGCTGCTGCTGTCGACGCGGGATCCCCTGCAGGGAAGCGTTTCTTCACGTCCGCGTACTCGGGGCAGCCTGGGGCTCCAACCAGGGCAGCCAGACACACAGGGTCCACACTGAATGGCCTGAAGCACGTGGTTTAGGCAGAGCCAGACGTCTGCGTAATTCTTACCCCTCCCCTTGCTGTCACTCGGTCTTCTAATTGTCTGAAAAATGCTGCTGTAATTCACTTGGTGGGCAGGGTCATTCCTGTGGCTCCAGGCTTTGTGGATATCAGGTCACTGTCACTCACTCCTGGCTGAAAACATAGTCTCCTAGAGAAATAAACCTTATCTAAAGGTTGGAGAAAGTGCCCTTAGATACTAGATATTTTTGACAAAGAGAAGTTTTTAATTTTTTTGATCAGCCCTTGAGGTGTCAGTCCTTTTGTCATAGAAGTGGAATGGATGAGTTTACTAAGACTTGGCAAGATAGAAAATCTGTGGCGAATTTAGAGCTGAATCCCTAATAGTTAGGGAAAAAAATTAAAAGACCCAGCCACGGTATAATTCTTGGGGGACAGGGTGGGGGGCAGTGGTCATATACCTGAATTCATAAATTTGTAAGACCAAATCCAAATGTAGGCTAAATTTAAAAATTAAAATATAGTAATAAAAAAAAAATAATAATAAAACTAACAATTTTTAAAAATAAAAATAATTGTTTTAATCTCAAAAAATAAAATAGACAAAACCAAATCAAATTACCCTGGATGTTTGCTAAGAGAGGTCATCTGCAGAGTCCGCACAGGGAGCGCCAGCTGGGGGCCGACTGAGGACATGCCCCCCCCCGGGGGGGGAAGTGCAGCAGCCGTGCCTGCAGGTCCAGTGCTGGTCAGGCTGTCAGCACCAACAGGCAGGCAGCATTGGTCCTGCACATTCAAGTGTGTGGCCCGGCCTTTGACTGCAACCCAGGGTGTGAAAGCACTTTGCTCTCATCAGGAAATTAACTCCAAGTGCTCTGCTATCCAGGTTTCATCATATTTTCAGTTGTGAAAAATCACATTCATAGAGGGAGCCCCGAAAGCCCTGATTCTCAAAGTGTGTTCCCTGGGCCACAAGTTGGGCATCACCTAGGAGCCCCAGTCCCGACATACTAAACGGAAACCTGTCCTCAGCCAGCTCTGCAGGTGATTCTCTGCAAGGAGAGCCAGGGCGGTGGCTCCAAGGACTTGCAGTCTTCGTTCTAGACCCTCGCTCTACCCTCGTGCTGGCCCTGCCCTCGATGAGACAATCTATAAAGAGGAGCCTTGGGACACGGCTTTTGTGTTTCCTGTCAAACTAGGGAGAAGGCAGCACCCATATCACCAAGTAACGTGCCTACCTGAGACCCTTCTCAAGTGCGAAATTCTGCCAGGCCTCTGCGTCCAGAGAGGGAAGCTGGTGTATCCTGTGATCCTGAAACCAACACACCTGCCATTTCGCCTTGGCCCACGGGGAGCTCGGAGCTGTTCCCGTGTGACACTGGGTTTTCTTCCTAAACTTGCTCTTTCTCTCCCTCTGTTTACTGCCCACACACCCTGATTTTTTTTACTTAATTCTCTTTATCCTGAATGAATTCCTCTAAATGCCCTCCATATTTTTTTCTAGAACAAGGGGGGAATCCATTAGTAAATTAATATTATTCATGAAAATGAATAGTCTTCTCTGATGGTGATGTTTCCTCAATGGATAAAGGAAGCCTTCGTGATATTTTTCAAAGGACCACTTGCCAAGTTTCTTGACCCCAACATTTGGCCTTACATCCACCATGGCAGCTGCTCCTGGGAGCCAGGCGTGAACGTGCAAAACAACAGACGGGATTTGTGATCCTCTGTCCTTTTGTCATCAGAAGGGGAAGACACTCTAGCTCTCAGAATTGATGTTAACTTTTGCCGTTAGTGTTTTTATATATTTAGTGTTTGACTAAGGTTTGTTATTTTAGTTTAGCACACTGCCATGTTCTCCATATACATTGTTTAATTCCCACAAAACTATGGGGCTGACCTCTGTGTCTCCATTTTGTAAGTGGTAAGAGCGTGGCTGCAGTGAGCCCAAGGTCACACAGCAATGATGGAGCTGGTCATCTCAACTGTCACACTGTCCCAAAGGAAGGAGACCAAAGGGTTGGCCAGAGTCCTTCTAGGCCACAGAAGATGACGATTGATTCGACAGGAAGTTTCAGAGAGAAAACTGAGATATCTTGAAATCCTTAGTATCAAATGTTCAGATTAAGGCAGCAGATGTAAACACCCCAAGAATTTCTTATCCACGTGATCCAGTAATTTTTCTCATCATTTCTTTCTAAAGAAGTCATCTCAGATGTGGCTAAAGATTCTGGGAATGATAATATTTACCACTACATTATTTAGAAAATTAAAATGGCATTTCCAAAGGAAGCGAACATATTGTTAAGAACGGCTTAAGCAAAAGGCTCTGTTCTCACACTTGTGCTGCAGTTTGGCTGAACGGGGCAGGCTCTTCTTCCTTTGGAGACGCGTCTTGGGGTGAAGAACACAAGCAAGGACTAAAATTAATTAATGGTCTCAAAGTCCCAAAGGATGCTTCCGTGCTCGGCCCCTGGGGGTCATGGGGGCAGGCTTGCTCCTGGTGTGGACAGAGCACCCTGTCCTGCAGGGTGGGTGGCTGCCTCCGTGAAGAGCTGGCTTTCGGGCTTGGGGACATTGGCTCTCGCTGCTGTCCAGCACCACCACGTCAGCCCTGATGATCAGCATTCTGCTTCCTGGTTTACATAGTGATGCAGAAAAGTCACGGTGTCTCCCAGTCACTGAAACACGCTTCTAACAGCCATGGCTGGTTTTCACTCCAACTTCCAAAACCAGCTTTGGGAGCACAAGTCTTCATGGTTTTAGACAAACAGCCTCCAACACCTGATGAGTCCTCAGCGTGCTTTCCCGTTGATCCCCCTGCCCCAGAATCCTGATCTCCCACCACGTTCCAGACGTCTGAACAGTTATGTGCTCATTATTTGTTGTACACTTCTCTAACCGAAATCATTCTTTGGTGTTTCAAATACAGCTTCAAGTGGTAAGAAAAATGATTAGAAAAAGAAACCCATTGCTGTCAACATTTTTAAGAGAAGAATCACTTTTGCTTGAAGGGCTACCCCTAACTGTCCTAGTTAACCTGCCTTAAAGCTGGCCGACCATGACCGAGGGGTCTCACAGCGGCGTTCACAACGCCCCTGCTGCCTGGACCTTCCCAGCCATGCAGTCGTGCTCTGCTGGGAAGCTGTCCACCCCAGTCACGTTGTCGCTGCTGTCACCCTGGGCTTAGCTGGGGACCCTGCTCTACCCCATCTCCGCCTTCCCTAATCTCCCCCTCCACAGCATAGCAGAGACCGGTCTACACGTGTTAATACATCTTGCTAACAGTGTAAGGATGTGGTAGAAAAATGCATGGAAGTGAGTGACTTTTCCTGGCGTCAAACAACCGTCAGGGCTGCAAAGAACAGAGAGCTTGATTTGGGGTCTTAAGAATTGCAATTCAGGAGACACGGATTTGGCTAAATCCCCAAGAGTGTTCTGGGGAGGAAAAAGAGTCAGGGGTTTACAAAGACAAAAGCCACAAGGTTGTTAAAGTTGCCTGGACAGAGTGGTGACTGACAATGACACAAACCAGGAAATACTTGTCCTTAAGGAATCACAAGTTATTTTAGGGTAAGGGCCTGATAAGTATCTGGAGAAGGGCAATGAGTGGTCAAAAGTTCACACTGGTGAAAATGGAGGTCCTTTCAGAGAGTCACCAAGTCGTTACAGGACAGACACACACTCCCTAGTCCTCCTGGGCTGTCTGCCCATCACACCGGGGGCCCCGGCCTGTGCACCCTCGTCTGAGCCAGAAACAGCTTCCCCCTCTGATAGCACAGGAGAGAGAGGGGCGCCCTTTGGAGTGAGAACTCTGTTTTTCCATCTAAGAGTGTCATGATGCTGGGTGAGTGTTTTTGGGGGCACGTTTGCAGAATAGAGCTGGTGTTCTGAAAGGAGTTTTGAGGGACTCATGCACCCCTTTCCCTGACTCCAGGGGTCCACTTTCTATGGAGCTTGGCTAAAACCAACCTTAATAGTGTCCGCCCAAGTCACCACAACCGGGCTCCTGGTACGGCACCCTTCCTGCCTTTCTCTCTGTGACCCACTAATCCTTCATTTATAAGAGAAACCAGACCCCAATGACAGAACAGAAACTGTTCCCAGACACCAGCACTGGTCATGACCAAGGTCCTCAGCCTCCCTCTGCCTCTTTTCTGCCAGGGAACTGGAAGCTTTCTTGGAGAAATGAGTCATTCAATTAACTTCAAAATATATTTAGAAACTTTGGCATTTACAAACCCATCCTGTAATTAAAAACACAAAGAACTGAAGGTTTTTCCATTGTTAAAAAGCATCAGTTTAGACTAACTGAATTGCTATGCTGTCATTTTCTGTGTCCAGTTTGGTGTAGACAAAAATTAAGGGGGGCATTAAAAGCTCAGTCTGTTTTCTAACATCATAATAAGATTGTGAATCTTAACAGACTAAATATCCTTAATGTCAGTCCCTGAAAAGGAATTTGCAGCACTTCAAAAATTGAGAATTAAAAAGGCCCAAGTCTAGAAATGCATCTCCTCAGCCTTTCAAAAAAAAGAACCAGCATTTTCGTCTAACTGACTAAATCTTTCTACCAGGAAGAGGATTTTGTTTCTTTCAAGTTTGAAGTGTAAACCTGAGCTGCTCTGGCATCGTCCAAATTTAAAATGAGTTTAAATTCAAATACATTATCACGTACAAACATATATATATGGATGTGTGTACATACACCGAAGCACCAGATCACCCACTAAAAGTTCAAGCATAGCAGAAATAAGTCACCAAAACCCACCTCACTTGTCTTCTTCCTCCCCTACAAGTTCTCTCCCTTTCCCGTGCAGCCCTGCTGTCTGTCCCACAAAGCACAGCCGCATGGGCACCCTCTCTGGACAGAAGCCCTCTCAGGAGGGGTGCAGGGGTGGGTCAGCGTGCAGGGCAGGGGAACGGGTAGTGCTGGAGCCCGGCCGCAAGGTCCCCACCAGCTTCCCTCCTGGGCCCAGTCGAGGCCACTGCCTGAGCTTCACTTTAAGGATTGCTAAAAGTTTCGCGTGTGGACCCAGGCTTTGAACCAGGGTCCAGGCATGGGCTGCAGGGTCTCTGCGGGTCCGCAAATGCATGCAACCATGGGAGCAGGGCACGTGACCTCCCTCCGCATCCTAAGGGGACACAGGTGTGGAGCACTTGGGCCCAGGCCAGCCGTGCCCCTGCACCTTCCCGCCACCCGGAGGGTCAGCCCTCAGCCCGGCTCCCCACCCAACCCTCTCTACCGGGGGAGACCTGAGGCTGGTCCAGGACCCTCTGGGCTCCTCACATCCCACCTCCTCCTGGGTCAAGCCTGAATCTGGTCTTCAGACCCTCCCTGTGTGAAGTCTGAGCCCAGGGTCCCACGAAGGCCCCTCCTCAAGGCCACCGGGCCACCCTCCCCGGCACCGCCCGAGGATCACAGCATCTCTCTCCCCTCTCCGTCCTCCACACCCCACTCCCCTACTCGGACCTATTTCCCTCTCTTTGATGCTTACTTTTCAACCTCATTGCCCCTCTCCACCCCCTCTTCTTTTTCTTTCTCCATTTCCCTTTGAGCTGAAACCACATTTTGTAAAATTCAGCCTACAAGGCCCTTTCCTTGAAACCACTGTCTCCCCCACTGATAAAGGGAAGCTGAGGCTGTGACGGGAGGGTTTCCCGGCCTCTTGGACAGCGGCAGGCCTCGTCAGCGCCTGGAGCCCTGCCTCTTGTGCGGGGGTCACTGCCGGGCGAGCAGCGGCCTCGACTCCACCGGCCTCAGACTCACGCTTTGAGCCAAGCCGTGTTCCGAGCAACTTGGGTTTTGCTTTCTGTAGTTTCCGAAGGAAAGGCGAGGCCATGGAGCTCGTTCCCACACTCCTCCAAAGAGGCTCCTACGCGGGGCTGGGCTACTTCCCCTGGAACCTGGTAGGAAGCCTTCCTGCAGGGCCGCCAGAACTAATTAGCATTCATTATGCTAATGAATGCCTGCCAAATTCACTCCTAATGCCTCAAAATGCAGGAGGGCTGGTCTGGTTAGAAGGAAATTTTAGAGTTGCATTTGGGCCTCTGTAAATCACTGGATTTAAGCTCCTTGGAGAAGCAGTTAAGTTTGCTAAGTTCATACATTTCTGGCGGCTAAAATGTCCTACTTTCCCTTTTCTCTTAAAAAAATGTTAACCAATGCCCTGAAGAAGCAAAGACAGAAAGCATCATTGTTACCCAGCCTTTCCTCCCTGATCCTTATCAACGGCTTTCAGATAAGGGCCTGCCAAAGTCTCAGGACAGCATCTTTATTTACTAAAACCTCCTGTTTCCTGGGATTTCTCTGAACGCCACATCAGCTCAAGGCAGAACATTTCTAAAGCTGCTTTGATTCTGAGCTCGCTCAGCTGTGTCGGGGGTGAGATGGGTGGCGGGCTCTTATCTTCCCGGGTTCGGGGCAGGCACCCTTCCCTGTTGGGTTCCGCACGGCATCCGCTCCAGCTCTGGCAGGAGCCAGGCCGCTCCCTCCTCAGTTGCAGAGCAACAGGCCGGCCTCTAGCCTCTGTTCCCCGGGCAGGTGGGGGGCCCTGGAGGCCTGGCACCCACAGAGGGAAAGCAGGCCGGGCACCAGCTGGCACTTCCTCGGCTCACATCTCCTTCCTCAGTCCCTGGTCCAGAATGACCCTGCTTTTCTCTCCCAGCCTCTCCTCCCTCACGTCTCCCGCCGCCCAAGAAACCACCTGGAAGAAACCCAGGTTCTCCAAGTGGCTAAATAAACAAGAAGCTTGTGACTCATCACGGGATGAGGCGGCTGGAGGATGGAGTGAACCCACTGCCAAACCCATGACGGGAACCCTGACTCAGAGCGGGAAGCGGGAAGCGGGAGCCGGGCATGGATGGGGCGAGAGCTGAGTGGCAGTGTGCGCGTGCGCGGTCAGGCCACTCGAGACGGCTGATCTGCTCTCTGCACCTGTGCTTGCCCAGCCCCTGCGCCACCTGCACCTACGCACAGAAGCTTGCCTGCCCCCCCCCGCCCCCCCGGCGGCCGGTTCTAACACTCCACCTGCTAGTTCACTAAAGGGAAACCTCTAACCCTGAGATGCTTGTTAAGCTGAGGGATGTGCCCCCCCACCCAAGGCTGGTTTCCCTGGTAACTGAGAAGGCCATCCGACATCAATCCTCGTATAAATGGCAGCCTTCTTCTCCCCCGAGCAGGGAAGGTTACTGCCATCCATGGTGGAGTGTCGCTCCAGGACCTTAGTTTCGGACGTGTAAGGTCCCCAGTCCAATAAACACTTGATGTCCTTGTTGCTGTCTCTGGACTCTTTCCTCCGCCTGGCGGCCAGGCGATTACAGGCCTGCAGGGCTGCGGGCTGCGGCCCAACAGTGTGAGAGAGTCTGTGTGTGGGTCAGTGAGTGTGTGTGAGAGGGCGTGTGTGTAGGAGTATGTGAATGTGTGTTAGCCTGTGTGTGAGCATGAGAAAGTGTGTGTGTGTGTGTGTGTGTGTGTGTGTGTGTGTGTGAGACTGAGAAACTAAGTCTGTGTGTGAGCTTGTGTGTACAGGTACGTGTAAGCAAATGTGCATGTGTGAGAAGCGGTGTGTATGTGGGACTGTCTTCGTGTGTGTTCCTATGTATATCTGTGTATGTGTGACCTGCACACACATTTCCCTGATTCCCCTTTGCCTTCCCCAGACTGCTTTCTCAGGAACAGGCCTTGAAACAAGGTTCTTCCATTGGCTGCTGACTTAAGTCAACCTCCCTACCACTGCTCCTTGGCCAGCCTGGGCTCAGTGGATTCTGAGGCTTCACAAAGCCTTCTTCTTCAGCGCATCCCACTTATCCGTATCCTTAGGGGTGATTCTGTGGTAACTCGGAAGCTGATAAAGGTCTCATGTTCTGTTTCAGTGGCGTGGCACTGTCGGTTCTGCCTGGTTCATAAGGAGAAGAAAGACTTAATGCAGCAGCTGGGCAGGCTCGCCGCTCCTCACGACGTTTCTCACCCACTATGATAATCAGGGGGAGAAACAGCACATGAAAAGGAGAAGAGGGGAAACTAGAAACCCAACCTCAACCAGGAAAGAAGCGTCAGGTGAGGCTTTACTGAATGCTTTACACGTTGAGACCATTCACTCCTGCAGAGAAGGCTGTGGGTCCGGTACAGTTTTACAGCCTGAGGAAATTGCCCCCCACCCCAAGGAGCAAGCTGGACCCTACAAGGTGGGAATGGTGCAGCCCAGATCCTAAACTCCCTCTGATTGTAGCCCATCCTTTCCACAATACCAAGTGGATACCAATAACAAATATTTTAAACGGTATTAGAAAACATAAACCTTGTCTTTTTTATCTATTTTACAGGAAGAACCATCTTTGGAGCTGGGGAGGGCCTGAGGTTGTCTGAGAAGGTAGCCTTGGACAGTGAAAGCCCTTATGAGAACTTTGACCCAGAACCCTAACCTCGCCTGCATTAGATGCTCGGCAGGGGAGCAGATCATAAAGCAAATCCAAAGAAACTGTGTGACTGTCAGAACTAAAATGTGTTTGTGCAGATCCTGGGGCGTCCCCGTGACTGAAGGTGATAACCTCAATCAGTGGTTCTCAACCAGGAGCAATTTTGGCCCCCAAGGTTCATTTGGCAATGTCTGGAGGTATTTTGGTTGTCACAATTGGTGGTGGAGGTCACAGGGTCCAGGGATGCTGCTATGCCCCCCACAGGGCCCAGAACAGCCCCACCACAAAGAATGATGTGGCTCAAAATGTCACTAGAGCAATTCCTTTATTTACCTACTGGCCACTGGCATGAGGACACAAGTGATGGTAGCCTCAACCCCAGTGGACCCATTACAGCGCCTCCTAGCAAACTCAGGACCATACTGCAGTGGAGCCTAAAGCTGGGGCTTCAGTGGGCAGCGCAAATTCCCTGCGGGTGACGGGACATGCTGCTGAGGACCGGGCACTGGGTTTCCGCTAAAGGCTTAGCCCCTGTGCGGCAGCCTGTGAGTCAGGCCCTGCCTTGTTCACTGTTCCTTTATTAAACCCTCTCACGCTCCCCAGCTTGAGTGTGCCATCTGTTTCTCGCTGGCACCCTGACTGTCACTACACCAATCTCCTTGCAGAGTAGTTCCCGATGCACACTCCTGGTAAACAGCAGGAAGAGCCCAGACCTGGAATCCTGCACTCCTGATCCAAGGGTTTCTGTTTAACTCAGGGAGTTTTCCAGAGTGGTTATACCAGTCTACACTCCCATGAGCAGTGTGTGAAAGTCACAGTTGTTGTACATCCTGATCAACAGTATTGTGTGTTTTTCAAAAATTTATTATTTGAGTCATTCTGATGGGTGCATAAAGAAACTTCACAGGGGTTTTAATTTGCGCCACTCTAAGGACCAATGAAGTTGAGCATTTTTTCATATGTTTGTTGGTCATTGGATATCATTTTTTGCCAAGTCTTTTGACCATTTTACTGTTGGATTGGTTTTCTTATTTTACTATTGACTTTAGGAGCTCTGCATATGTTCCGAAGATGAGCCTTTTGTTAGATATGTAGAATGCATATGTATCTTCCTCCACTCTATGGGCTGCCTTTTCACCCTCCATATGTCATTTGTCTTGATGTTAGTACCTGGAGTTTCTT